>NC_056751.1:830170927-830470927 GCF_019279795.1 Protopterus annectens
GTAGATGCCAAACAGGAGAGGACCCATGACTGAGCCCTGTGATACTCCACTTGTCACTGATCTGAAGTTGGATTTGGAATTGGCTACCTTCACAGTGTGGGTTTTGTCAGTGAGCCAGTTGGCCACCCATCTTGTGACATAGGAATTTATGCCCAGTCTAGTGAGTATGTTCTTCGTGTTTCACTCCCGGGGTGAATTTCCTATCTCCCATCCAATCATCAAGGTTCCTTTTGAAGAGGCCAAGAAGGTGTTCTGCTTGACATGTATGGGCAGTCTAGTGCAGAATATGGGGAGTCTTTGGGTCAGGAACCTATTTAGCTTGAGGCCATGACTTTGACACCAAGCATCAGTCTCAGTGAGGCCCCCTTGTAGAATGTCCACATCATTAGGCGATTCTGTTATTGCACCGAGTTTGCAGTCGTCTGCGAACTTCGTTAGCCAAAGACCTGCTGTATTATCCTGGACTTCTGAGAAGTAGATGCCAAACAGGAGAGGACCCATGACTGAGCCCTGTGATACTCCACTTGTCACTGATCTGAAGTTGGATTTGGAATTGGCTACCTTCACAGTGTGGGTTTTGTCAGTGAGCCAGTTGGCCACCCATCTTGTGACATAGGAATTTATGCCCAGTCTAGTGAGTATGTTCTTCGTGTTTCACTCCCCGGGGTGAATTTCCTATCTCCCATCCAATCATCAAGGTTCCTTTTGAAGAGGGCCAAGAAGGTGTTCTGCTTGACATGTATGGGCAGTCTAGTGCAGAATATGGGGAGTCTTTGGGTCAGGAACCTATTTAGCTTGAGGCCATGACTTTGACACCAAGCATCAGTCTCAGTGAGGCCCCCTTGTAGAATGTCCACATCATTAGGCGATTCTGTTATTGCACCGAGTTTGCAGCCGTCTGCGAACTTCGTTAGCCAAAGACCTGCTGTATTATCCTGGACTTCTGAGAAGTAGATGCCAAACAGGAGAGGACCCATGACTGAGCCCTGTGATACTCCACTTGTCACTGATCTGAAGTTGGATTTGGAATTGGCTACCTTCACAGTGTGGGTTTTGTCAGTGAGCCAGTTGGCCACCCATCTTGTGACATAGGAATTTATGCCCGGTCTAGTGAGTATGTTCTTCGTGTTTCACTGTTGCAGTCATCACATTTGGGTTATCTGCTTGCAGTAGCCCTCAGTCAGCCTCATTAACAAAGTCCTGGGACCTGCGTCGGTTGCTGTCCCTTCTTCCATGACGTCAGGTCATCAGGGGTGTAAAACATGCAGCCAACACCATTGCATCAGTCTTTCTTGCCGTGCGGTGCCCGAAGCAGAAGCAGTTCACAAGTGCCGGTCAGCCGACTCCTGAAATTTTCATTTTTGAGTTTCAGAACCAAAGTCTTCAACTAAAAGCTAAGTACCCCATTGGGGAAACTTTCTCTTGCTCTAATCCGATGTCAGTAAAAGTAAATAATTGCATTACTTGTGGAAAGCAAATACCTCATAAAGATTTTCATTCGTACTGTATTCCTTGCCTAGGCCCTGACCACGACGTACCTCGCTGCTGGTTTTGTGCCTTATTTAAACCTCGAACTATCCGTCATCAGTATATTTTGCTGCTAAATATTTTGGTGCTCGGTTCAGTTATCCTGATACGTCTTCGGTAAGCCATCCGACTACCGACATCCCAAAAAAAACAGCAAAAATAAAGACAGAGACAGGCCGCCTAGCCGGTACTCAGGTAGGCACTTTCGCAGCCCCTGATACCCACTACTTTAGATTCGCAGGCCTCTACTGAGACCCATTCGGAGTCTGGTATGCAGCGAGATGCTTCAACTGTGGAACCTGCGGATGTCTCTACCTCAGATGGGTCCAGAGCCGCTGTACAGGCACCGGCTTCTGAGGGTGTAATCAGGCCTACTGACTTGCGTATTAAACCAACGCCATCTTCTTCTTCAAGGCCTAAAACTCGAACCATGCCTAGAAAACTGATGCCCAGACCGCATGGTCAGGCCTCTGTGCCTAAAAAACAAATGATAAGAATGGCTGAAGACCTTATTACTTTAATCAGGGGAAGCCAGCCTTCCCCCTCTAAGAGACCTAGGACTGAGTTTGCTTATGATACTTCTGACCAGGATTCTGATGTTTCCTCTGATGACCAGGATTTACCCTTATCTACTTTTGAGGATTCTGATTCTGAGTACTCTGTTCCCTCTAACCCCCCCCCCCCCCCCCCCCGCCAGAGGATTTCTCTTTTGGTGAAAGCTTGCATACTCTCAGGGAGCATTTTTGTTGGGAAAGTCAGGATTTCTCTGATTCTAAAAGAGGCTTAGGGATTTCTTACTCCTGCCCCAGCACAGTCCTTTAGCCATACCTCCTGTTCTAGACATTGTTGATGATGCCTTTTCGGAATCTAGCTTGGCCCCTGATTCTTTACCTGCAGCTCCCAGAAAACCTGATAGATATTACCGGGTCCTTGACTCTCACAAGTTCCTTTTTAAAAATCCTACTGCAGATCCTGAGACCATTTCCCAGGGACCCAAGGGCATTAAAGCTACTACTACCTAAAATCCTACCCACCCTGATAGAGATTCCAGGGCGCTGGATAGATGGGGTAAGAAGGTATACTCTTCTGCAAGTTTGGCCATTAGGGCTTTAAACTGCCAATTTCATATGTTAAAAAGTATCAGCACCGTATTATTGGAGTGCTTAAACAGAAAATGATGTTGATTCCTGATTGTGCTGAAAATAAGGATTTACAGAATTTTTTGCACTCAGCTGAACAAGTTACTGGCAAAGGCTCTTGCCACCCCTATAGTGCCTTTTTTAGGCAAAGTTCAAAGGACAAAACCACCACCATAACAGGTGCAAGCATGCAAAATCTGAAGGTAATGCTACTCAATGCTAGAAGTCTAAATCTCAAAATGCACTCTCTCGAGGCACTCCTAAAAATGGAGAACATCGATATCTGTGCAGTAACTGAGACCTGGTTCAAGGCTCCAGAGAGTACCTCTGCAATACCAGGCTACAACTCTTACCACACTTTTCAGCCACCAAACCAGGATCGAAACACTAAAGGTGGAGGAGTGTCCATATTCACCAAGGATATTCACACCACCAGGTTAGTTGCCCAACACAATGCGTCTGAAATTCTCCAGGTGCAACTAACACTAGGTAAGACTGCAGTCCAAATTGTAGCTTGCTACAGATCCCCCACCATGCCCCAAGATTCTCACTACACATTTCTAAACATACTGGAAAATATTAATATACAACCAAACACCCTAATACTGGGTGATTTCAACTACCCTGCCATTAACTGGGAAAACTACTTGTGTACCAACACCTTTGCCCAACGATTCTTGGAATTCATAAATTCCAAAGCCCTGGATCAACTAATCCATAGTTCCACCAGGGGCTCTAATATCCTAGACCTGGTTATTACCAACATGGGAAATCGATGCTCCACACCTATGGTCATCCCCTCGTTGGTCAGGTCAGACCATAAGCTAATCTCCCTTAACATCCACATCCCACCCCCACCCCCCAGTAAGGAAACCTCCATAAAAAACTTCTCCAAAGCCAACTTCATGCTACTCAAGTCAGAAGTTACAAACTTCATGACACCCATGCAGATGGGAACTGAAAGTTCGACTGCTGAGTCTTGCCATCCCAAGTAGAACCAAGAGGCTCTCTTCCAAAAAAGGAAGCCAATCTGGTGGTCCCTTGCCATAAACAAACTTTACAACAAAATGTAGAAACTGTTGCAGAAAAGAGGAAAATCCCAGAATGCAAAAAACATCCTTACCAGCCTCAGTAAGAAGCTGAGATCCCTCATAAAGTCCTCCAAAGCTAGTTACAAAAATAAAATTGCCAAAGATTCCAAAGACAAAGATTCCAAATACAACCACAAGGCATTCTATAACAATGTCAAGAATCTAAATCGAAATGCTCAGATCTGCTCTGAGCTACAACAGAATGGCATTAAATATACTGATCCCAAGGATATTGACAATTTCCTGGCAGATCGATTCAGTTCCGGCTTCACCCCCCCCTCTCATCCCCTAAATGGCCCATCTCAATACTGGAAGATTGCCAAATTCCAGTAATAACGGCCACACAGGTAAAAAACGCACTCTCCAAAGCTAAGAATACAGCATCCATGGGACCAGATGACATCCCGGGCTGTGTACTACATGAACTACAAAATGAACTGGCACCTCACCTAAGTGTCATGTTTAATCACACCCTCACCTCAGGCTTCATGCCCACTGAGTGGCGTACAGCTACAGTTATCCTACTCCACAAGGGGGGATCCACCTTGGATGCTGGGAACTACCGCCCCATCAGTCTGACGTGCCTGATCTGCAAGGCCATGGAACGTATTATCATGGAACTTATAAACAAAGACATTGGCAACCTTAAAACACTGGACCCCACCCAGTTTGGGTTCGTGAAGGGCCGATCTTGTCTCCTGAACCTGATTGACTTCTTTAAATCAGTCTCCAGAGCTGTAGACAAGGATAAGGCAGTCCACACAGCCTATCTGGACCTCGCCAAGGCCTTTGACACCATCCCCCACTCTGGAATCATAGATAAACTTACTAAGCTGGGCATTAATCCCTATGTCACTCGAGCATCTGGGAAACAGAAAAAAAAAATAAAATAAGTTTGTTTCCTGCCTTTCCTGTTAAGTGGTATAGACTATTTGTAGGCTTCTGAGCCCCCAAGCCCTTCTGTGTTGGAGGGAAGCCTTCTAGCTTAGTTTTTTTTTCTTATAACTAGCCAGTTTTCTAGTTTCAGCACTCAAATCTGTTTCTTTGATCTCAGCACTTGTTCAGAAAAAAAAAAAATTTCATCTGCTTTTACTGTACTTGTGTTTCTACCTACTTTTTTTACTTTTGCATCATCTTAAAAGTACTCAATTGTATTTATTACTGCTTGGTGTAACTCATTCTAAGCCTTTTGGTTTAAACACTTGGGCTTCGGACCAGTTGTTTTGCACTGAGAGGGTTTGTGGTCTGCACTGTAGTGGCAGAACAGGTAGCTTATATCCTTCTAGGTTGGGAACTGCTGATTTAGGGCTCAGTGTCTGTTATTCTAAAAGTGTATTAATTCTGGTTTAAGCACTTGGGCTTTCAGGCCAGTTATTTTACATTAAGAGGGTTTGTAGTCTGCACTCTTGTGGGAGGAGAGGCTGGACTCTGTCCTTCTGAGCTGGGAATTTCTGGTTGAAGGCTTATAGTGCATGCATATCTGAACTGCTTCTTACTGAAGTTGGTGCGCCTTGTTTGCTGTGGCATAGACTGGATTGGGCCTGCTGGATCTAGCTTTGTTTGTGTAACTTGAGCACTAATCCAGGCATTCTCTAAAGTATTCAATTGTATTTATTACTGCTTGGTAGTAACTTGATTAAAGTGTAGCTATCATTCTAAGTCTTTTGGATTAAGCACTTGGGCTTCAGACCAGTTGTTTTACATTAGGAAGGTTTGTGGCATGCATTGTGGTGGCAGGACAGGTAGCTTTCATCCTTCTAAGTTGGGAACTGCTGATTGAGAGCCCAGTGTCTGTTATTCTTAAAGTGTATTAGTTCTGGTTTAAGCACTTGGGCTTCAGGCCAGTTATTTTACATTAAGAAGGTTTGTGGTCTGCACTCTTGTGGGAGAAGAGGCTGGACTCTGCCTTTCTGAGCTGGGAATTTCTGGTTAAAGGTTTATAGTGCCTGAATATTTGAACTGTATCTTACTGAATTGGTACACCTTGTTTGCTGTAGCATAGACTAGATCCAGGCATGCTGAATCTAGCTTTGTTTATATGCTTGTTAGTTGTTTGCTTGTTATTTGCCTGGAACGCTAATTCCACCTAATACGCGGCTTCTCAGTGCTTCTGTGGATCACTAGTGATATCTGCATTGCTTACTGTACTTATTTCCTTGTTTCACTTGAAAGAAAGTTACTGTTTGTCGTTTTGCATTTAAGTTACATGTAACACATTGCACTTAAGTTACCTGGCACTTGCTCACTAAAGCAATTATATAAGTCAGCACTAAAAATAAAAGCACTACACCCTCACTCCCCACTGGCCCTGGTTTTCAATTATTAAGGAATTCCCAATATTATTCTAGCATGTCCAAAGGTCAGTTGTCAATCTCCTCTCCGGTCCAGCTGGTGAATCTGGGAATCTTGAGGCAATGTTACAACTGCCTCATGTACACAGATAACCCTCTCCTCCTCCCAACAAATTCCAACACATGTGAGAGATGCAACCATATAGCCAAACTGTAGGCTAAGCTCTCTCAACTCAGTACTGGCATAACCAGTCAGGAGGAGAAGGAAACCACACTCACTACAATTCCAGTCTCACATAGACCTACCACGACAGCAAACCAAACACATAATCACACAAAACATACTCGGAGGCTCTAAATAAAGATCTGCCGAAGCAGCAGAGACCTCCAAAGCAGACACCCAAGCAGCCGCTACCCCAAAACAAAACATGTGCAACACATATCTCACAAAGCCAGTGTGCCAAACAGTCACAGCCCTTAAGACTAAACAACACACCTGATACACTTGTAATAGGTGACTATCGTCAGGCACACTGACTGTGTCTCACAGGCTGAACAAGGAGAGGGTCACGGTGAGCAGCCTGTCGGGCGCTAGGATCCGCCGCATAACACAAGCACTCAGGACACTCCAAGGCAAGTACAAATATGACTCAGTCATTGTCCATGCTGGTGTGAATGACCTGAGACGTACCTCCCTGGACTACATGAAAAGAGACATAAAGGAGCTCTCTGAGCATGTAGCCCAGGCCGGTATGACCCTGACCTTGAGTAGCATCTTACCCTCACCAAGAATGATGCCAGAATATGAAGACAAGATGATCAATTTCAACAATTGGCTTAAGTACTGGTGTCATTCAAAGGGGATCCAATGCCTGTCAGCTTGGGATGATATGCTCGACAAGCCACGATGGTTCGCTAGGGACGGCTTGCACCTGTCACCCCTGGGCTTTCGGATATTGGCAAAGGCTCTTGCTACCCCCATAGTGCCTTTTGTAGGCAAGGCTCAAAAGACAAACCCACCTCCATAGGTATCACAAGGGATAAGAAACTAAGAGTAATGCTACTCAACGCCAGAAGTCTAAACCTTAAGATGCACTCGAAACTCTCCTTAGCATGGAGAACATCGATATCTGTGCAGTAACAGAAACCTGGTTCAGGGCTCCCGAGAGCACCTAGCACTACCAGGTTATACCTCATACCATGCTTTTGCCCCAAAACTTGGACCGAACCACAAAAGGAGGAGTATCGATATTCATCAAAGATACCCACACCTCCAGGTTGGTGGCAAAGCACGAAGCATCAGAGACTATCCATGTGCAACTAACAGTGGGTAAAACTGCCTTCCAGTTTATAGCCTGCTACAGACCACCCTCCCAAACCCAGGAACCCCACTCGGCCTTCCTGAGAACACTGGAAAATATGAAGGTCTCTCCAAACACCATTATATTGGGCGACTTCAACTACCCAAACATAGACTGGGAGCATTACTCTAGCTCCAACACCCTAGTCCAAAGGTTCCTAGACTTTATAAATTCAAATGCTATGGAACAACTTGTTACCACTCCCACAAGAGGGAAAACAAACTGGACGTGATCATCACTACATGGGGACTCTATGGACCAGACCAGAAGAGTATCCCTCACTGGTAAGATCAGAGAATAAACTAATCTCACTGGATAGTCACACAGCGACCCCACGGCCTGCCTAAAGAACCACAGTGAAAAACGTCTCTAAAGCAAATTTCACACTCCTCAAAACTGAGGTGGAATCCTTCAAAGCCCCGGGCCTGTGGAAAATACGCCCAGACCGCAGAATCCTTTATAAACGCATTCTATGAACACCTTCAGGAATGCATGGATCATCGATCCCAAATAAAACCAAGGCCCAATCCTCCAAAGGCAGACGTGCTGTCTGGTGGCCCCCAGCCATAAACAAACTATACAATAGAAGGAGGAAGCTACTAAATGATAGAGCAAAATCCCAAAAAGGGAAGGCATCACTGATCAGTATTAGCAAAAAACTACGGCACACATAAAATTGTCTAAGGCCAGCTTCGAGAGAAAGATTGCACAGGACACTAAGGATAATCACAAGGCTTTCTTTAGTTATGTTAGGAACCTGGGTGTTAATTCCCAGATATGCTCAGAATTAGTCCAAAATGACAAAAAACACACCGAACCCACAGACATTGCCAACATCCTAACTGACAGGTTCAGCACAAACTCCCCCCCCCCGCCACCAAACGGCAAACACCTATCCGACCAGAGTGCTGCCCCTGACATCTCAGATGCTCAGGTAAGAGCCACCTCTCCAAAGCAAAAACACAGCATCAATGGGACCAGATGGTGTCCCGGGCTCGTCCTACATGAACTCCAAGAAGAGCTAAACCCAAACATAAAACTACTGTTCAATCTCAGCCTTACTACAGGATATGTGCCCAAAGAGTGGCGTGCAGCAACAGTGGTCCCTCTCCATAAAGGTGGTGCCTCAACGGATCCTGGAAACTATTGCCCCATAAGCCTGACTAGCTTGGTCTGCAAAGCTATGGAAAGGATCATCATGGACCTCATAAATAAAGATATTGGGGACCTACAAACACTGGATCCTACCCAGTTTGGCTTTGTTAAGGGCAGATCCTGCCTCTTAAACCTGGTTGATTTCTTTGAAACAGTCACCAAG
The DNA here is from genome assembly GCF_019279795.1 of Protopterus annectens. NCBI lineage: Eukaryota > Metazoa > Chordata > Ceratodontiformes > Protopteridae > Protopterus > Protopterus annectens. The sequence continues at coordinate 830,179,655 of NC_056751.1, forward strand.
GCCATTGACAAGGGAAGGTGGTCCACACAGCCTACCTGGACCTCATAAAAGCCTTGATACAATACCCCACTCGGGCATTATAGATAAGCTCACCAGCTTAAATATAAACCCCTATGTCACTAGATGGATTGCAAACTGGCTCAAGGACAGAACCCACATGGTTAGAATTGCTGGAGCCATGTCAGACTCCAAACCAGTTACAAGTGGTGTCCCACAAGGCTCAGTCCTGGGACCTCTCTTGTTCGGTATATATTTCTCAGAGGTACAGGCCAACACGGAAGGACTGTGGCTGACCAAGTTCGCAGATGACTGCAAACTGGGCTCCATAATCGACTCTCCAGCCGACACAAGCATCCTCCAAAAGGGCCTCATAGAAACAGACAACTGGTGCCAGAGCCATGGCCTCAAGCTAAATGCCAAAAAGTGTATAGTCATCCCCTTTGGTAAAAACAAAGTGCCCACAAATTACCACATAGGTGGTAATCCATTAAGTACAGAAGAAGTAATTAGGGACCTGGGGACCCAAGTTGATAGCAATCTCTCATTTGACAACCACGTGGCCAAAGTGGTTAGAAAAACATTTTATATAGCCCACCTAATCATGAAGGGATTCACATCTAGATCAGGGGAGGTCATCGTGCCTCTTTACTCATCCCTCATCAGGCCCATAATTGAGTACAATGCCCCTTTTGGGATGTACCTTACCAGACACCTGCAGCAACTGGAAAGACCCCAAAGTACCTCACCAAGAGGATCAAAGGGCTCAAACAGATGCCATATGCTGCCCGGTTAAAGAAACTCCAGCTCTACTCAGTGGCATACTGCCTGTTCAGAGGCGATCTGTGACGTATAAAGCCATGTCCAACCCGGAATTAATGGACATGCTGCACCTCAAAAAATCCAAATCCCATCGAGCTACGCGCTCAAGAGACTTGAACCTCAGCACTGAAATAAATAGGACATGCTGGAGGGACAGATTCATAACCCAGAGGCTCCCTTCACTCTGGAATAAAATCCCAGTCCAGGTTAGGCAGAGTCCCTCATTGACTCTCTTCAAGAGGAATCTTGATGAGTGGATGGGAGATCGTAGGTTTACCCCGGGTATCACTTCTGTGTCACTGTTAGACAGAGGCACAGTATACTAACCTCGAAAAAGGGCATAGCAAAATAAATTTAAAATGGGTGGCGAAAGCCAAACACATTCTGGCTAGGCTTATAAATGCCTTAGGGCAGATAGCCTATTATGAACCTATGAACCTATGAACTGGCTTACTGACAGAACCCACACTGTAAAAGTAGCTGACTCCAAATCCAGCTCCAGACAAGTGACAAGTGGAGTACCTCAGAGTTCAGTCCTGGGACCTCTCTTGTTTGGCATCTACTTCTCTGAAGTACAAGCTAACACTAAGGGACTCTGGCTAACAAAGTTCAGATGACTGCAAACTGGGAGCCATTATTGAATCCCCAAATGATGTCGATACTCTACAAAAGGGCCTTACAGAAACAGATGCTTGGTGCCAGAGTCATGGGCTCAAGCTCAATGCCAAGAAATGTATAGGTATCCCCTTTGGGAAAAAACATGTACCCGTGAATTACCACATAGGTGGCAGTACACTAAACACCAAAAGTGTGATAAGAGAGTTAGGGACACAGGTGGACAGTGGTCTCACCTTCAATAACCACATCGACACAACAGTCAGGAAATCCTTCTATGTGGCACATCTCATCACTAAGGGCTTTTCATCCAGAAAAAAGGAGGTCATTGTCCCACTGTACTCATCCCTCATTAGACCCATTATAGAATACAATGCCCCATTTGGTGTGTACCTCTCAAGACATCTGCAGCAACTGGAAAGGCCACTGAAATACCTCACTAAAAGAATCATAGGCCTAAAGCAGATGCCCTATGCTGACCGCCTTAAAAAACTCCAGCTATACTCTGTCACATATCGTCTACTCCGAGGCGATCTCTGCTTAACATACAAGGCCATGTCAAACCCAAAGCTGTTGGACATGCTTTACTTAAAGAAATCCCAATTCCTCAGAGCCACACGCTCCAGGGATCTAAACCTTGTCATCTCAATAAACAAGACATGCTGGAGGGATAGGTTCCTGACCCAGAGACTCCCCACACTCTGGAATAGACTGCCCATACATGTCAAGCAGAGCACCTCTTTGGCCCTCTTCAAAAGGAACCTTGATGACTGGATGGGAGAAAGAAAATTCACCCCAGGGATCACGTCAGTCACCCTGCTAGACAGGGGTCCAGGGAAGTAAATAGTGTGGGAAGAAATATCTAGGGAATTGTTATGGCTAGGCTTGTATAGGCCCTAGGGTCGATAGCCTAGTACCAACCTATGAACCTATAAATTGGAAAGCGTACTTTACAATGTGGTTTTGATTCACTAGAGGCATCTTGCAGGGCTGCTATGACTGGTTCTGTACTTAGAAGGCATGCTTGGCTTAAGGAGCAATCCTTGCCAGATCATGTTAAAGCGAAATTAATGGATGCTCCCTTAAATCAGGACCGCTTGTTTGGCAACAAGGCAGAAGAAGTTCTTAAAAAAGATGGGGAAAAGGCTAAATCTATGCAAACTGTTAAAGATTTTTTACAAGTACAATATCCAAGGTTTAGTAGGATTGGCCTTCCAAGAATTGATCCTTTCCTGCCACATCCATGCCTTCTCAGTCCAAACCCAGATCCAGCAGAGCTCCCAGGCTTCAGTCCCACGGTACGCAAAGGACTAAGCACTGGGGAGCCTCCACTTCCAAATCTGGGAGTAATAAAACTCCCCTCTATGGTTAACTGTCTCAATGACTTCCTTTTAAAACTTCCAAGCACTTTTCAACTGATTGCCCCCTTGGGGAGAAAGATTGCTCTTCATGCAAAGAACTGGGAACTCATCAGTCAGGACAAATGGTTTTAAATATAGTGTCCCAGGGATAAAGATTTCACTTCCACACATTACCAACACCAAGCGGGTGGCCAGACCTACCCCCAAATCAGTGGGCAGAGGCCCAAACGCAAGTACTTTCCCTCTTAAGCATGGTGGCTATTCAGTTGATACCAGAAGAGGAAAAGGGACAAGATTTCTACTCGAGACTTTTCCTGGTACCCAAAAAAGACAATTCATGGCGTCCTATACTGGACCTGTCTACTCTAAACACCTTTTTGGTGATTCCAAGATTCAAGATGCTGACTCTTCACCAGTTGCTCCCTATGCTAGGCAAAGACGCCTGGTTGGCAACACTAGATTTAAAGGTAGCATACCTGCACATCCCAGTCAGGGAATCTTGCAGAAGATACCTACGCTTCAAAGTGGGCTACATGCACTATCAGATGTTCTTTGTGTTTCACTGTTGCAGTCATTACATTTGGGTAATCTGCTGGCAGGGTGCCCATAGCCGGCCTGAATTCCAAAGTCTTGGGTCCTGCGTCGGTTGCTGTCTCCTCTTCCATGACGTCAGGCCATCAGGGGTATAAAACATGCAGCCGACGCCATTTTCTTTAGTCTTAATTGCCGCGCGGTGCCCGAAGCAGAAGCATTTCGCAAGTGCCGGTCAGCCGACTACTGAAATATTCGCATTTGAGTTTCAGAACCCGAAGTCTTCAATAAAGCTAAGTACCCCATTGGGGAAACTTTTTTCTTGCTTTTTACCGATGTCAGAAAAGTTTAATAATTGTATTACTTGTGGGAAGCAAATACCTCATAAGGATTTCCATTTATACTGTATTCCTTGCCTAGGCCATGATCACAACGTGCCTGGCTGTCAGTTTTGTGCTAGATTTAACCAACGTACTATTAAGCGTTGGTATATTTTTGCATCTAAGTATTTTGGAAACAGATTTAACTACCCAGAGATGTTGTCGGATAGGAATCCGACTATCGGAGTACATAAAAAAACGTAAAGAAAAGGACAGAGAAAGGCAGTTGAGATCCAAAACCGATGACGAAGCTTCTCCCAAGCCATTCGCCGCTTCGCCAGTACTCAGTGAGGCGCTTTCGCAGCCCCTGATACCCGCTACCTTCGAGTGGCAGGCCTCTACCGACACCCATGTGGAGTCCTGCATGCCCCAAGATACTCAAGGTATTGCACCGACGGATGTATCTCCCTCGGATGGGTCCAGAGCCGCTGAGCAGTCACTGGCTTCTGAGGGTGTATTCAGACCCTCAACATTTTTATATCAAACTGACGAAAGCACGTACACAGACAGCTAAGATTCTGTTTGAGCAGGACAAAAGCTCTAAGAAAAACTGAGCAATTACTAGTGTCATATGCTGCAGGATCAGAAGGAAAGGCTATTTCAAAGCAGACAATTTCAAAGTGGATAAGCCACTGCATCCGTTTCTGCTACTTACACCATGGTAAACCTGTGCCCAAGGGCATTAGGTCTCATTCCACCAGAGCTGCAGCTACTTCGGCAGCCTTTCTCAGAGAAGTACCAACAAAAGACATTCTCGAGGCTGCTATTTGGAGTTCTTTTCACACCTTTACAAAGCATTACCATTTGCCTCTCTACTCTAAGTCCAGGTCAGGTTTGCCGCTGTAGTGCTGCAGGGTCTTATAGCCGCACCTAATGCTGTTTAGCTCCAGCCTCCCAACCATAGCTTTGGGATTTAATCCAAATGTAATGACTGCAGCAGTGAAACACAAAGAACATAGTACAGTTGTGTACACTTACCATAAATGTAGATGTTCGAGTGTATTCAGTGTTACAGTCCAGGTTACCCTCCCGCCATCCCCCTGTCATTCTACAGTTTATCTTTCCTTCTCTATCTTCTACAACCTATGTGGTGTATTTGCTTGTAGATGAAGGTAAAGTTTATATTGATGCATGTATATTGATATATATATATATATATATATATATATATATATATATATATATAAAATACTGCTACCTTTTTGGGGGCACCTGATATCGGGGGCAAGAAAAACTAAAATAAAATGGCGTCAGCTGCATGTTTTATACCCCTGACAACCTGACGTCATGGAAGAGGAGACAGCAACCGACGCAGGACCCACGACCTTGGAAATCAGGCCGGCTGAGGGCAACCTGCCAGCAGATTACCCAAATGTAATGACTAACAACAGTGAATACACTCGAACATCTACATTTATGGTAAGTGTACACAACTGTACTTTCTCTGCACTGCCCTTTGGCTTATCTACTGCACCCATGGTATTCACAAAGTGCCTAGCTCCAGTTATTGCATTTTGCAGGCAAGGAAATATTCAAATATACCCATACCTGGATGATTGTCTAATTCAGGCAGAAAGCCAGGACATACTTTTGAATCATCTGGCCTTTATACAAAGGATGCTAACTTGTCTGGGGTACACCATAAATGAAAAGAAATCACACCTGATACCCTGTCAACAAATTATATTCCTGGGAGCAAACTTGAGTACAACTTCCCAGATGGCTTTCCTCATGCCAGAGAAGCAAATTCATTTGACAACCTACTTCAAACAAGTGGCCACAAAAACCCTACTATCTGCAAGGCAAATACTACAAGCCTTGGGGTTCATGGCCTCCTGGATTCTTCTAATTCCATATGCAAGACTGCATATGAGGAAACTATAATGGTATCTAAAAAGCCTGTGGTGTCAACATTCTCATGATCTAGAAGCAATGATTCCTGTCATACCTTGCCTATGCCTAGAGTTCCTTTGGTGGGCGGAGGCCTGCCACCAAAACAAGGGACTACCATTCACACTACCCCCTGCCACCCAAATCCTAACAGATGCATCAGACTATGCATGGGGGGCTCACCTGGCAGGGAGGTGCATTCAGGGCAAATGGAACCCAAGTCAAATGCACTTGCATATTAATCAAAAAGAAATGTTAGCTGTACAGAATGCTCTGACAGCCTTCAAGGACCACATTCTTCCAGGACAATTAATGGTAAAGACGAACAACACCACTGTTATGTGGTACATAAACAAGCAGGGGTACACATTCTTACCTCCTCTGCAGACTAGCCATGGCATTGTGGAACACAGCCCTGAGCTACCAAGTGTATCTACAAGCTCAATTCCTGCCAGGAAAACTAAATACACTGGCAGACAAACTAAGCAGAAACCTCGTGGACCCACACGATTGGAAACTGGAACCAAGGATTTTCAATATGTTGACAAGCAAATTGGGGAGCCCAGATGTAGACCTGTTTGCCTCCCCCCAGAACTATCAATTGGACATATTGTGCACAAGGACTCCCCACAAACAAGCTTGGAAAGTGGACGCTCTGTCCTTCAGCTGGAAAAAACTTTCAAGTTTATGCCTTTCCTCCTCTGCCTCTGCTCTCCAAACTACTACTAAAGATCAAGCAAGACAAACCAAGGATGATTTTGATTGCACCAGACTGGTCACACCAACACTGGTACCCCTTCTTGCGCAGTGTGTCACCGTTGGCCCCATGGCACCTGCCTCAGACTCCTACCCTATTGTCTCAGCAGGAGAACTGGATTCTGCACCCTCAGCTTCAAACACTGAACCTAGCAGCCTGGCTAATTACCTAATCTCTCCTTCACCATCCCTCAATAAACCAGTGATGGACATCATTTTAGAGGCAAGGAGGCATAGTAGTAGAAAATCTTATGCTGAAAAATGGAAAATATTCTGTGCCTGGAACCAGTCTCAAGGGATGAGCACAGCAGTGCCCAATTTACCTCAGATTTTACAATTCTTAACTGAGATGCTTCACAAGGGCCTGTCTTTCTCCTCCATCAAAATTCACGCCTCAGCCATTTTGGCTCATTATAACACAGAACCTCCCCTCTTCTCTCATCCACTGCTCAAGCAGTTCCTCAGAGGGCCCAAAAATTTATGAACACCCAGGAGAGCTCCAACCCCAGCCTGGGACCTTAACTTTGTATTGGAGAAACTCATTCTTCCTCCTTTCGAGCCAGCTGCCACTGCAGACTTAAAATTCCTTTCTTGGAAAACAGCTTTCCTTTTAGCAATCACTTCAGCAAGAAGGGTATCTTAATTACAGGCCCTTATGGCAGTGGAGCCTTTCATCATCTTTCATGTGGACAGGGTGTCCCTCAGGACCAATCCCACTTTCATGTCCAAGGTGGTATCCAGTGTGGCCCTTAATCAGTTCATTCATTTGCCAACCTTCTTTCCTAATCCACAGAACAAAGGGGAATAAATACTGCACTCCTTAGATGTGCACAGACAACTTAGATTCTACTTGGACAGGACTAAACCTCAAAGGAAATCTGAACAACTGCTGGTGGCATTTACTGCAGGGGCAGAGAGGGAAGCTATTTCAAAGCAAACCATTTCCAAATGGATAGGCCATTGCATTCATTTCTGCTACAAGCACCATGGAAAACCTGTCCCACAGGGGATCAGACCCCACTCAATCAGGGCTGCATCTACCTCTACAGCCTTTCCCAGAGGCGTCCTTACCAGGGACATTCTAGAAGCTGCTACTTGGAGTTTTGTACATACTTTCACAAGAATTACCATCTGCCAGATTTCTCTAAATCCAGAGCTGGCTTTACCACTGCAGTCTTGCAGAGCCTTATAGCTGGTCCTAATGCTATCTAAATTCCTCCTCCCATCCTTAGCTTTGGGAATCTACCCAAATGTGATGACTGCAACAGTGAAACACGAAGAACATAGTACAGTTGTGTACACTTACCATAAATGTAGATGTTTGAGTGTATTCACTGTTGCAGTCCTGGTTACCTTCCCTCCAGCCTCCTTGCTTCTTTTGATTATACATCTACTCTCCTTTACTATGCTCAAAAGCTTTTTGGTGTATTTGCTTTTTTGTTGGAGGTATAACCTTATATATATTTATAGATTTAATTGCTTCCCATTAGGGGGGCACCTGACATCTGGGGCAAAATAAACTGATGTAATGGCGGCTGCTGCATGTTTTATACCCCTGACGACCTGACGTCATGGAAGAAAGGACGGCAACCGATGCGGACCCAAGACTTTGTTAATCAGGCCGACTGAGGGCTACTGCAAGCAGATAACCCAAATGTGATGACTGCAACAGTGAATAGACTCGAACACCTACATTTATGGTAAGCGTACACAACTGTACTTTATATATAATTCCAGAGTGGGGGATGATGTCGAAAGCCGTGGCGAGGTCAAGATAGGCTGTGTGCGTCATCTTACCTTTGTCCACAGCTCTGGTGACTGCTTCAAAGAAGTCAGTCAGGTTTAGGAGACATAACCTACTTTTTACAAACCCAAACTGAGTGGGGGTCCAGAGTTTGGAGGTTACCTATGTCCTTGTTTATAAGCTCCAAGATGATACATTCCGTGGCCTTGCAGACCAGGCTTGTCAGGCTAATGGGGCGGTAGTTCCCGGGGTCTGTGGTGGCGCCCCCTTTGTGGAATGGGATAACCATCGCTGTACGCCATTTAGTAGGCACAAAGTCTGAAGCGAGGCTATGATTGAACATGGTACTTAGGTGTGGTGACAGTTCATTCTGTAGTTCGCGCAGAACACAGCCTGGGATGTTGTCAGGTCCCATGGATGCTGTGTTCTTGGCTTTGTAGAATGCTGTCTTTACTTGTGCAGCCGTGATTACAGGGGCTTTGCATTCTTCCGGTATAGTGATGGGCCCCTTCGGGGGTGGGGGGGTGAAGTTTGCACTGAACTATCTGCCAGGATGTTGGCAATATCAGTTGGTTCTGTATATCTTGTGCCATTGTGCTGTGGCTCAAAGCAGATCTGAGTGTCGCCATTGAGATTCTTGACTTAGTTTTAGAATACTTTGTGGTTGTCTTTAGAATCAGTAGCGATTTTATTTTCATAACTAGCTTTGGAGGATTTTATGAGGGATCTCAACTTCTTACTGAGGCTGACCAGGGAGTTCCTGCAATCAGGGGATTTTACTCTTTTTTGCAACAGCTTCTTCCTTCTGTTGTAGAGTTTGTTTATGGTAAGGACCACCAGATTGGCTTCCTTTTTTAGGAGGAGAGCGTTTTGGTTCTGTTGGGGATGGCACGATCCATGCACTCATGTGTGTATATAGTGCATTTGTATAGGATTCAACAGTTGTACCTCTATTTTCCATCTGTATGGGTGTTGTGAAGCTTGCCACTTCTGTCTTAAGAAGCATGAAGTTGGCTTTGGATAAGTTTTTTACTGTGGTTTCCTTAATGGGGGTGGGGGTGGGATATTGATGTCTAGGGTGATTAGCTTGCGGTTGGATCTGACCAGCGAGGAGCTGACCTCTGGCGTGTAACATTGGTTGCCCATATTGGTAATGACAAGTCCAGGATATTACTGCCTCTGGTGAGGGTATAGACAAGTTGATCCAGGGCGTTGGAATTTATGAATTCCAGAAAGCGTTGAGCAAATGAGTTAGTACATGAGTAGTTTTCCCAGTTGATGGTGGGGTAGTTGAAATCACCCATTATTAAGGTACAGCCCAATACCTTAATATTACTCGATATATCAAGAAACATGGAGTGGGCATCCTGGGTCATGGTGGGGGATCTGTAACAAGCTACAACCTGGATTACAGTCTTGCTCAGTGTTAGTTGCACTTGGATAATTTCAGATTCGCATTATGTTGAGCAACTAGCCTGGAGGTGTGGATATCCTTAATGAATATGGACACGCCTCCTCTTCTAGTGTTTCGGTCCAGGTTAAGTGGCCGAAAGGTGTGGTATGAATTATAGCCTGGTAATGCAAGGGTCCTCTCTGGAGCCTTGAACCAGGTCTCCATCACTGCACAGATGTCGATGTTCTCCATCTTAAGGGGTGCCTCGAGTGAGTAAATTTTGAGGTTTAGACTTCTAGCATTGAGTAGCATTGCCCTCAGATTTTGCTTGCTTATACCTGATATGGTGGTGAGTTTATCCTTTGAACCTTGCCTAAAAAAGGCACTATAGGGGTGGCAAGAGCCTCAGCCAGTATCCGGAATCCCAGGGGCGACAGGTGCAGGCCATCTCTTGCAAAGCATCATTACCTAAAGATTCCTGGACTTCATTAACTCCAATGCCCTGGACCAGTTGGTTGACACACACACACACACGCTCACGCACACACACACACACACACACACACACACACACACACACACACACACACACACACACACACACACACACACAAGGGGCTTAAACATCCTGGATATAGTGCTCACCAACATGAGGGACAGCTGCACCACCCCTAGCGTGTGGCTATCCCTGGTGAGATATGATCACAAATCAGTCTCGCTAGAAGTAACTAAAACACAAAACCCTCCTCTTAGCAAAAATGAGACTAAAAGACTTCTCCAAGGCCAATTACAACCTCCTACATGACAGCATAAATAGCTTTATAGCCCCTTCCCCCACTGATGGAACAGATATCTATGCTGAGTTATACACCAACGTTTTATAAGAGCACCTGTACAATTGTAGTGAGTCTGCCGTACCTGATAGAACCAAACAAAGGTCTTCAAGGAAAAACAAACCTGCCTGGTGGACAACTGCCATTAATAGGCTATACAATAGGAGAAAGAAATTGCTGTATAAGAGTAGGAAGGAGCAGTCTCAGAACTGGAAACACTCCATCCTCAACTTAAAAAAGCAAATAAGACTCCTAGTGAAGTCCTCCAAAGCTAACTACAAATCGAAATTAGCTTCCCTAACTAAGGATAACCACAAGACGTTCTTTAGTTACATCCGTAACGTCAAAGGTAAAGCCCATTTTGCGCTGAACTCATAGTTAATGGTACAACATATACAGAACCTGTGGATATACCAAACCTGCTGGTTGACAGGTTCAGTGAAAACTTCACTCCCCCGTCACCACCACATATACCCCGAAGCATCCCTAACACCTGTACCACACCTAGTGTCTCCGAGGAGCAGATCTTAAATACCCTCTCCAAGGCCAAAAACACAGCTTCTGTGGGACCAGACAACATGCTGGGCTGTGTTCTGCATGGATTAAAACAGGAATTAGCATCACCATTGGGAAAGCTTTTCAATCATAGCCTAAGCACTGGCTTTGTCCCACCTTAATGAAAAACCACTAACATCATCCCTTTGCGCAAAGGGGTGCATTCACTGACCCTGGGAACTGTAGACCAATTAGCATGACCAACCTAATCTGCAAGACCGTGGAACGAGTCATCATGGACCTTATTAACAAAGATGTAGGAAATCTTCAAATGCTCGACCTCACCCAGTTTGGCTTTGTCAAGGGGAGGTCATTCATGCCTGTTAAACTTGTTGGACTTCTTTGAGACAGTTACCAAAGCCATAGACGAGGGCAGATCTTTGCATACGGTCTACCTAGACTTAGCAAAGGCCTTTGACACAATCCCCCACTCAGGCTTCATTGTTAAACCCCCCCCCCCAGCTGGGTATTAACCCATATATTGTCAGGTGGGTTGCAAAATGGCTGACTAATAGAACTCACACAATCAAAATAGGGGACTCCACCTCCTCTAGCAGATCCGTAACCGGTGGTGTTCCACAGGGATCAGTTCTGGGACCCCTACTGTTTAGAATCTACTTCTCCGAAGTACAGGCTAAAACTAAAAAATTGTGGCCGACAAAGTCTGCTGTTGATTGCAAACTGGGAGCGATCACTGAAACCCCTAATAATGTCATCATCCTGCAAGAAGGTCTTACGCAGACTAATGACTGGTGCCAAAGTTATTCTCTTGATGCATTTTTTTGCATTAAGTTTTATCATCCTCGTCAGCAAGGGTGATATTCCTGCAAACTACCACATCATTAGCAATACCCTGAGCACACAGTCAGTGGTGAGAGATCTGGGCACACAGTTCAACAGCAACGTCAACTTCGATCACTGTGTCTTCACAGTGGTAAGAAGAGGATTTTATATTGCACCTCTCATAAGTAAGGGTATTGCCTCCAGAAAAAAGAGGTGAGAACCCCCAGTACTGTTCCCTCATCAGGCCAATAGTAGAAGTTCCATCCCCTGAGAGAAAGGGCAAGTTTGAATCTGTCAAGGAGGAAGACAAGAGGGAAACATGGGGTGTGTATGAGTGAATATTTAGAGAATTGCACAGGAAAAAAATCCTACTACACTATTTTTAACTTTTTCAGCTGTTCATACACTTTATTATTTGTGATTATTCTAAAGTCTCTGTTTAATAATTGCCTTCATAGCCCCTCCCATTTATACTAACCTTCCACTTTACTAGAATGTGACTGTATCATTGTACATCTCTTCATATTGACATTTAATTAATCTCTTGTCCTTTTATTTGTCTTTAATGTTTCATTTTCACTTGAGTGTTCACTTGCCTTTGCTAAGAAGCATACCGTAATTTCCCTTTTTGGCATAACAGTAGAGCTGTTACTGATGATGGTGACATAAGCTTTTGAGTGAACTGAGGCATTTAGACATAGATCTAGTGGCATATATGCTATTTCTGTGTATGCAGGATGAAATGTTTAGCTGTAGTTTTCATTTCCTTGCTTTGTGGATGACACCAGGATGTCTTGCCCTAGTGACCTAGCTAGAAATGGTAGGAGACTCTTGCCAGATGTGTTTGCAGTTTGTGTTGCACCTTTATATAATGTACTTCCCTTTATATCAGTAATTGTGATGGGGTGATTTTATGGCATTGTCACAGCATACCAGATTTTGACTTCTTTCCTGGCGAAAGACAGTTTATCTGAGTAATGTGAACCCCAGAGTCCCCTGAGCTGAAAGAATGCCATGTCACTGCTGAGGGAGCAGCATACTGCTTGAATTTGTAATCTGTCAAAAAATTGTCAGTGTCACTGCTAAAAAAAGAACTGCTAGAACTTCTTTTCTGTGCACATCTTTGAAGCATACCCTTAGTCAGCCTTCTTTCATATTCCATAAGTTAAATGGGTTGGTGATCTGGTCATTGTTGTCCCTTTTTATCCATGACCAGTCCAAAGAGGAAAAGTAAATGTTATCTACGTCTGTATATGTGTTATATGTAATATAATATAATATATATATATATATATATATATATATATATATGTGTGTGTGTGTGACTGTGTGTGTGTATTTATACGTATGCATACATGGGTGTGTATGTATGTATGTACTTCTAAACATAGATGTACACAAACCTCGAATGGCTAATGATCAGTCCTGAAAGATCAAAAGCCAAAACATTAAAAAAGCAAAATACTTATGGTTTTTGCAGGAGGGCACCTTCACCCCCCTCTAATTATATATATATATATTAACTCCGAGATTGCTGTACATTGGGAAAGGGCAAATTCCTCAATACCCACTGTGCACAATCTTACATGAACTTAACTCCAGCAGAAGCAGTCAAATCAGTTTTGATCACTTTTGCCGGTGTTAACACATTCCAGATTATGAATTTTCGATTATATGGAGTGGTCTCATATGTACGTGTGTGTGTGTGTGTGTGTGTGTGTGTGTGTGTGTGTGTGTGTGTGTGTGCGTGTGTATGTTAGATCGAACGTTTTGTTTGCATGGGTTGTTTTGTCAAACTGCCAGATCACTGGTCATTATAGGATGACTGCTGCTTTGCACTGAGATTACTATACCTTTCAGCACTGTTTTGCAATCTTGGAGTTAGTATATATAATTAGCAGGGGATGAGGGTTACATGGGGGCTTGCCCCTGAAAAAAAAAAAGTTTTTTGTCTTTTTTTTTCTTTTAGGTTGGCACGTGTTGAGGTTCATGCTCATTGCATGCATACCAGCTTGTTGATGGATTGAGTTTCGACCATTTGTGATCAATTGTAGTGTATGCCAATGTAGTAGGTCAGTGATCTTTTTTTGGAGAAGGTTCCCCTGCACCCTAGTGGCAGGAGTGTGCAGTTAGAACTTGTCTGATCGAAGACTGCTGGAACAGGGCTCAGTTTTTAGCTTTTTATTGGTTAATTGGTTTAAATCAGTTTGCTCGTTTGTTACTGTTATATTAAAAAAAAAAATCCACTTTATGCATCACCACTTAGCTAGGGTTAAACTATTCCCGGCGCCATAAAGTCTGCTCTTTAAAATTTTCCCTTAGAACTAGCCAGTTTTTTAGTTTTAGCACTCAAATCTGTTTCTTTGAGCTCAGCACTTGGTCAGAACTTATTGTAAGCACTAAATAAGCTACAAATTACTACAGCATTCAACTTTCCTCACTTGTCTAGAGGAAAACAGTTTTTAGTACTTAATAAATAAACACCTATCCAGGCATGTCTAAGGGTCAGCTCCTGGTGTTTTCTCCTGTCTACCTGATGAATTGGGGCAATGCAGCAGTTGCCTCATGTACACAGAAAACTCTCCTCCTTCCACTCAACACTACAACCTGTGAGAGATGCACTTATATAGACAAACTAGAAGCAAAGCTCACTTTACCCCAGACTGGACTAGACAGTCAAGAGGAGAAGGTAAACACTTGCACCACACCACACTCATCACATAGTCCCTCAAAACCTACACCACCAAAGCACACACATAGAAACACAAAACACACACCTACATTTGCGGAGGTTCTCAATAAAAATCTGCTCAAGCAACAGAGAGCACCCCTGCATTACCAGGCTATATATAATTCATACCACACCTTTTGGTCACCTAACCTGGACTGAAACACTAAAGGCAGAGGAATGTCCATATTGATTAAGGATATCCACACCTCCAGGCTAGTTGCTCAGCATAATGCATCCGGGATTATCCAAGTGCAACTAACTCTGGGCAAGACCGCAATCCATATTGTAGCTTGCTACAGATACCCCACCATGCCCCAGGATTCCCACTCTTCATTTCTTGATACACTGGAAAATATTAGGGTACAACCCAACACCCTAATAATGGGCGATTTCAACTACCCCACCATTAACTGAGAAAACTACTCATGTACCAACTCTTTTGCTCAACATTTTCTGGAATTCATAAATTCCAGTGCCTTGGACCAACTTATCCACATGCCCACCAGGGGCAGCAATATCCTGGACCTGGTCATTAGGAGAAAAGAACACTCTACCTGGAAAGAATCACACTTTTTGGAGTCTCAGGAAGTAGTCATCAAAAGGACTTTTCAGTAGATGATTCGTATTGTAGTTGTTCTGGGGTGTCCTTATAGTTGTAGCCTGAGGAGGGCTGTTGTAGTCCTGATGTGGACTTTTGTAGCCCTGAGGAGGCTTGTTGTAGTCCTGATGAGGACTGTTGTAGTCCTGAAGAGGACTGTTGAAGTCCTCATAAGGACTGTTGTAGTCCCGAGGAGGACTGCTGAAGCCCTGAAGAGGCTGCTGTTGGGTTGGTTAGAGCTGAAGTGGCCCTTACAACGGCTGCCCTAGGTGCCCTGTCAGATCAGATCTCAGTAGGTGCCCCCTTATGTAAGGCTGGGCTCCTGCAGATGTGGTCTGCGGGTTCTTAGAAGAACCTTTGTGGTCTATGTGGCCTTACAGAGGAACCTGGAGGGTATCCTAGTAAGCCATACCTATTACAGTTACCCTTAGGCTGGGTTGGGTTTCCGTGGGTTCTTATAAGAACCTTTGTGGTCCCTTGTAAGGCCTGAGCTTTCTTAGTCCTGTTAGTCCTTGCCCGAGGTGGTGGGCAGTCAGCATGCAAAGGGTTCGTTTGTTCTAAAAGAAGACACCAGAGGCAGAAGCGTTTGATCCGTGTTTCTTTATTTCCGTCCTTGCATGTCATAGTTCCAATCTTCCTCCTAGCGTTGTTCTGAGTGAGAATCTAGCATGCATACAGTTACTGCTCTTTTTGTACACTAAATGGGTGGGCGTGTTTTGTTTTGGACCAATCACTGAGTGGGGGGGGTTCTCCAGGTACGTGGCTATCCCCATGGAGAGCTGTCATTGGTGGGGTAAATTCACCCAATTTACACTTCTAGGTGTCCCATGTCTGTGTAGAAGCTGAGATCCCTCATAAAATTCTCCAAAGCTAGTTACGAAAACAAAATTGACATTGATTCTAAAGACAACCACAAAGCAATTCTATAAGTATGTCAAGAATCTCAATGGCAATACTCAGATCTGCTTTGAGTTGCAGCACAATGGCACTAAATATACAAAACCAACTGATATTGCCAACATCCTGGCGGATAGGTTCAGTGCTAATTTTATCCCCCTCTCACCCCTAAAGGGCCCATCTCTATACCGGAAGAATGCAAAGTTCCTGTAATCACGGCTGCACAGGTAAAAAACACACTCTCCAAAGCCAAGAACACAGCATCCATGGGACCTGACAACATCCCAGGCTGCGTTCTACTTAACTACAGAACGAACTTGCACCCAACCTAAGTACCATTTTCAATCATAGCCTCACCTCAGGCTTTGTGCTCACTGAATGGTTATGTGGAGCAACCTGGCACCTGACAGGCAGCTGACAGTAACTTTTTTCTTGTTTAGCCTGGTGAGTGGAACATCAGTGTGCCTGAATATAGAGTCACCTATGACTAGAGTGTTGGGTACGTTATGCCTTATGGGCTGTAGTTGAGTGGCACACTGAGTATGTGGACTATGTGTCATTTGGGTTGTGTTGGGGGGGGGTGGAGGTTACTTGCATTTCTGCTTTGGAAGTCTCTGTTGTTTGGGCAGATTAGTACAGAGAGCCTCCGCAAATGTAGGTGTGTGTTTTGTGGTTCTGTGTGTGTGTTTTGGTGGTGTAGGTTTTGAGGGACTATGTGATGAGTGTGGTGCGGTGCAAGTGTTTACCTTCTCCTCTTGACTGTCTAGGTCTGTCTTTGGTAAAGAGAACTTTGCTTCCAGTTTGGCTATATAAGTGCACCTCTCACAGGTCGTAGTGTTGGGTGGTAGGAGGAGAGGGTTGTCTGTGTACATGAGGCAATTGCTGAATTGTCCCAACATGCTCAGATTCATCGGGTAGACAGGAGAAAACACCGGGAGATGACCTTTAGACATGCCTGAATAGGTGCTTATTTATTAAGTACTAAAAACTGTTTTCCTCTAGACGAGTGAGGAAAGTTGAGTGCTGTAGTAATTTGTAACTTATTTAGTGCTTTCAATGAGTTCTGAACAAGTGCTGAGATCAAAGAAACAGATGAGTGCTAAAACTAAAAAGCTGGCTAGTTGCAAGGGAAATTTTGAAAAACAGACTTCATGTCGCCAGGAATAGTTTAACCCCAGTTAAGTGTGGGGGGGGGGGGGCTTAGGAGCTCACAAACAGTCCTGGACACAGCAAATCCATATCTGACCTGCCACAGGAAAGGGGGGAAGCAAGCTTAGAATTTTTTTTTCCAGTAAAGTGGAAATGGAGAAAGATGGAACAGAAGTTAATTCAACGTTAAGAATCTGAGTGGGTTGGCCTTCACAAATGTTCTCTATTAGATTGAGTGAACTAGACTGGGAGGAGTGTCACAGATCAAATATACAGTATGGGCAGGCAACTGCAAAACCACCAAGTATAAGAACACACAACACTAGGGAGGGTGGGTGGAAAAAAATTACAGTTCCTAGCTGTAGCCACTAAATGAAAGTTTTAAACAGATCAAGGAGCAGACTAGAGAATGCTTTTAACAGACAAAAATGCACAGAAAAGTTTGGATAGGGCAATCACAAACAGAAAATGCAACTCTCAGTATGAAAAAGCAGTTTACAGTTAAGTAATGTTAAAACAGTTTAAAACAGTACATAAATGCAGTGAAACAATAAAAAAAAGCTTTATAACAGTTAGTTACCTCTTTGATGTGTGTGTTTTTTCCTTGGTTTTTCTTCTTTCAGGATGTCCAAGGATCCTAAGCCGTCCTGATTCAAGAAGTGTGACTCATGCTGTCAGAAGATGTCTCTGACAGATGGTCACACTTCTTGTGTTTATTGTCTGGGCGCCGTGCACCTGCAGGACTCTTGCTCGATTTGTCATGCGTTCAGTGTAAGAGTCCTGCAGGAGCGCAAAAACAAATTGATCTTGCGGGGTCTGCTTAAACCCCAAGATTCAGCGCTGAAGGCTCAGCCCGTGAAATCTTCTAGGCCACGTAAACCTTCGGCTCCCAATTCGGAGCCGTCGTTGGGTGAAGCCATACCATCCGTCTTGGCTCCGGCTGGAACCGATGTTCCTCCGTCCCAGTTGGCTCTGACACGTTCTTCAGAGCCATCTGAGAGTCGAAAAAGGTCCAGGTCTCCTTCTCTGGAATCGATACGTTCGGCTCCGAAATTGCCTCTGCTCCAGTCGGAGCGTAGTCATCGCTCATCCCACTCTTCTCGGTCCTCAAGACTTTCGGACCATGACTTGGAAAGAGTGGTCAGTAGGCTGTTAAAATCGCAGGCCCTAGCCAAAATGTTGTCCAGTCCCCCTCATCATGCATCGACTCCGTCCACAGCTGTAGATATTCCTCCTCCGACTCATCTTATGAGCTCGGAGCCGGAGTTCATTGGTGTTCGAGTCGTGGAACCGTCGGCTCCGATACCTTCTTCGGTTCCGTCGTCAGCTCCGATCCCTTCCATGGTACCGTCCCTGGAGGGATCTAGGCACTGAGACTCCCTCGTCGGCTCCATGGGGGCGAGTGGCATCGGACCCTTGTCCGACCCCGCTCTCCCCCTCGGCGCTTCGGCTCAGGTGAGCTCGGCTCCCACATCTGCCTCGGAGCCATCCCCCTCGGTGCAGGAAAGGGTTCTGGTTTCTTCAGAACCAGAGCCATCTCTGTGTCTGGATAGGGATGCCTTCGAGGTGATGAGGAGTGTACTGGCCCCAGAGTCAGTCCCACAATCGACCCCATCAGCTCCTCCCCCTAGGGTGCCTGCGTCAGTCTCTGCCCCTCTTCCAGACCCCAAGCGTGGGGATCCAGTGCTCCAGGACACCCCTTTGGGTGTAACCTCCTCTTCCGAGGCCTCCCCTGACCATTCAGAGGAGCCAGCTTGCAAGAGGAAATGCAAGAGGAAGCATGTTGACTCCCCCGAGTCTGTCATGTCGGATACCGACTTAGAGGAGTCGGAAGGGTCCCCAAGATCCCCCTCTGAAGATGTCTCTTTCTCAGACATCCTTGAGATGCTTAGGCAGAGTGGGAACTGGACTGCCCTAAGCCCATCCGAGGATGAGTCAGTATTCCTGGACGCGTTTGGATCCTGACCTTCCACCTCCTGGGTGTCTCCGCCTTTCGACCCACTGATGTCTATGGTGGCTCGGAAAGTGTGGACGGCTCCAGACACAGTGGAACCGACCCCTAGAAGATGTGCCAAATTCATTACTGCTCTGCAGGACAAACAGTTCTTGACCAAAGGTGTCACTGTTGATGCCATGGTGATAGCGGCGGCCACAAAGAAGGAGTTGGCTGAAACTTCTTCATCTGTCCATCCCCCTAACAAGGAGTCCAGGACGATGGACAGATATGGGAAGCGGATGTTCTCTTCAGCGACCTTTTCTATGTGGTCCCTGAATTACCTGTGCCACTTTACCCGTCTTCAGAGGGATCTCCTGAAAGAGCTTGGAGATACCCTCCAAGATCCATCAGTTGAGGGGGCCCAGGCTAAGGCAGCCTCCCAGCTGGCGACTCTTAATTCAGTGGTAAACTCCTCCATGAGGCTCATTTTGTATGCAGCCGATGGGGCAAGTAGAGCCGCAGGCACAGGCGTGGCCCTAAGGAGGCACGCTTGGATGCAGCTGTGTAACTTTGCGGAACCTTTCAGAGCGTCTTTCACCAATACCCCTTTTAATGGTTCCTCTCTCTCTTGATCACAGGTGAAGAATACCCTTACCAGGTGTGAGCTGGAAGACAAGACTCTCTCTGCCGTAGGAGTCCGTTTTTCCACTCCTTCCAGACCATATCCCAAGGGTCAGAAGAGTGGAAAGATGTGGTTCCGGAAATCCCAGGGAGCCTTGCCGGACACACGTGGTGAGTTTCCCTCCAGGGGCAGAGGAGGGAACAATAACAGACGCCGCCCTCGTGGCAGACGGGGTTCACAAAACCAGGGCAGCAGAGAATCTTTCTCTGACAAGCCCTTGCAACATCCTTGAAGGGTTGTCCGGCTGCTCACCTCTGGAGGCAGTCGGGGGAAGATTATCACTGTACCCAAGAGCCTGGCAAGACATAACACAAGACAAATGGGTACAGTCCGTTATATCCGGAGGCTACAGAATTCCTTTTGTTCATGCTCCTTTATTGTCGAACAAGTCCCTTCCAGATGTTCCAGCCAATCTAAGGGATCAAGCAGTTCAGGAAGTTTCAAAACTGCAAAAGGGCCATCCAGCAAGTCCCAGCAGACCAGCAAGGATCTGGAATTTACTCAAGGTTCTTTTTGGTACCAAAAAAGACAGGGGACTGGAGACCCATTTTGGATCTCAGCAGACTAAACAGGTCTGTACAAAGAACAAAGTTTTGGATGGTCACGCTACAGTCCATTTTACCCTTCCTGGGTCAGGACAATTGGATGTGCTCCATAGATCTTCAGGATGCGTACTACCACATCAAAATGGACAGGCGCTCCAGACGATTTCTGCGCTTCTGGCTGGGAGCCAACCATTATCAGTTCAGAGCTCTGCCCTTTGGTCTCAACACAGCCCCCAGGGTGTTCACCAAATGTATGGCAGTAGTTACCGCTCACCTGAGACGGCAAGGATTCCAGGTGTTTCCTTATCTAGATGACTGGCTCCTCACTGCTACCACCAGGCATCACCTTCTGCAAGCCAGAGACTATGCTATCCAGACGTGCTCCAGACTAGGTATCACTATAAATTTTGAAAAATCTGCTTTGTCGCCTTGTCAGTCTATCATCTTTATAGGCGCAAACTTAAATACAAAAGACAGGTTAGCTAGCCTTCCACCAAACAGGGTGTTAGTCATTCGGCGGCATGTCCAAGTCTTGTTACAGTGCAAGAGAATTCAAGCCAGGTTCATCCTCCAAACCCTGGGTCTCATGGCGGCAGCAATCATACTCATCCCTCTGGCACGTTTTCACATGAGGATCCTCCATTGGCTTCTTTTCATCCAATGGTCCTTCCAGCAGCTTCCCATGTTTCACATGATTATCATCACAGAAACATGCAAAAAGCACCTTGCGTGGTGGATGGTCTCCTCATCAGTGTCCCTGGGCAGACCATTTGTACTTCCCCCTCCACTTGCTACGGTGACCACGGATGCCTCCCTGATTGGGTGGGGGGGGGTATTATCAGGGCAGAACAGTCCAGGGTACCTGGCAGCCTCAAGAGTACCATCTGCACATAAACATCTTGGAGATGAGGGCCGTGCTTTTAGCATTGCAAGCTCTTCAGGACTCTCTTCCTACCGGGACAATTGCAATTCAAACGGACAATATGTCAGTCGTGTGGTACATCAACAAGCAGGGCGGAACCAGGTCCTACCCCCATGTCGAGAAGCACTCAGACTCTGGCAGTGGGCGATCTCTTCCCAACGGTTTCTGACCGCAACGCATATCCCTGGGCAATTCTCATGCCTCATGAGTGGTCTCTGAATCAAGTAGTAGCAGACCAAATCTTCCGCAAATGGGGGCAACCTTGCTGCGACCTCTTTGCCACCCCCTTCAACAGCAAGTGCAGCAACTTCTTCTCTCTCCTACCACATCCAGAGCATTCCCCCAGAGACGCTCTAGTCCACGATTGGCCTCAGGGACTTCTGTACGCATTCCCTCCTTTCCCTCTAATTCCCGAGCTGATACAGAAAGCTACGGTATTGGGTTGCAGAATGATCCTCATTGCTCCGTACTGGCCTCGACAAATATGGTTTCCGTTCCTTCATCATTATCTTATCGAGCAGCCTTGGACTCTGGACCCAGCTCCAGACCTCCTGATCCATCAATCGGGTGGGCTGCATCATTCCCTACAATCTCTCAAGCTCACGGCTTGGTTGCTCCACTTCCAACCCTAGCCAGGCTTCCTGATATCTCCCAATCAGTGCGTGAAATCATTTTATCATCGCACAAGTCTACCACTAGAAAAACTTACACTGGTAAGTGGAAACGTTTTTCTTCCTGGGCAGAGGCTAAGAATATAGACCCCTTTTCAGCCCCTGTTCACCACATCCTGGAATTTCTTGCGGAACTCTTTCATACTGGGTCCGCTTCCACTACAGTTAGAGTGCAGTTAGCCGCAATTTCAGATTTTCACATTGGCCTTTCAGAAAGTAGTATAATGTCTCATAAGCTTTGTAAGGCCTTCCTCAGAAGAACCACTCTGCTCAGGCCCCCGGTTAGAGATCCTCCACCCCCGTGGGATCTGAATTTGATTCTAGCCTCTCTGATTTTGCCCCCCTTTGAACCTGCAGCTTCCTGTTCTTTTAAGTTTTTATCTTGGAAAACACTTTTTCTGGTAGCAATTACTTCAGCGAGAAGAGTTTCTGAACTGCAGGCTCTTTGTATCCGTCCCCTGAACCTAGTGTTCCACAAAGACTAATGCTAGTTGCTCTTAGGACTAATCCTTCCTTCCTTCCTAAGGTCTCCTCTGAGAATAATTTGAACCAGTCCATTGACCTTACTGTATTTTTTCCCAACTATTCCAACAGGAGAGAATATAAGTTACATCAATTAGATGTTCACAGGCAACTGCGCTTTTGTTTGCATAGGACTAAGGACTTCAGAAAATCGGATCAGCTTTTCCTCTCTTATGCATAGGGCAAACAAGACCTACCAGTATCAAAAGTAACTTTATCTAGGTGGCTGACTTCTATCATAACCTTTATCTATCAGCTGAGGAAGAAAGAATTGCCTGTTAAACCTTAAGGCCACTCCACCAGAGCATTAGCCACTTCTGTTGCTTTTCAAGCTAGGTTGCCCATGGAATCTATTTATGCAGCGGCCACGTGGGCAAATCCTCGTACTTTCATCTCGCATTATAAGTTGGACGTGGTTTCCAGGAGCAGAGCTGATTTTGGTTCCACTGTTCTGAAGAGTCTGTTCCATTGAGCCACCCAGGATATTAGGTGCTAGGGACGCTGTCCCAACCAGCAAGAATGAAGGCGAGTTAGACAACTTTATATAAAGACGTTATGTACCTACCATAACGTTCCAATGTTAAGTTGTCAATCTCGCCTTCATTCTCGATCCTCGGCTCCGACTGCTAAGCTCGAGAGTCACTTTTACCAGCTCGAGGCAGCCCCATATCCCATGATGCAAGGCGGTAAGTACCCAGATCTCGTTTGCCGCTTCGCTGATGAGGTCCTCCTTTTGCCAGCTCCTGGTAAGTGTTTAGATTTAAACTTCTAGTTGCCCCAAAATTTAATAATAACCACTTTTCTTTAGAATACTTTCCTTTTTACTTAATTGTAAGCCCTTTTCTGACTAACTTTATTTTTCCTTCCCCTTCTTTTTAGTCAGGCCTTTATTCCCCTCCATCCCTCCCTGTTAGGGTGTGTGTGTGAGAGGTTAATTATTGTTTAATCTATAATCTTTAGTTGCCTGATTGGGACTGTGTGTGTGTACTGTTTTGTGTACAACCATGTCCAAACAGAAAAGGGTCTCAGGCTTCAAGAAGTGTGACTCGTGCTGTCAGAAGATGTCTCTGACAGATGGTCACACTTCTTGCTTATACTGCCTGGGACCTCTCCACCTGCAGGACTCCTGTGCAATTTGTCACTCCTTTAGCCAGAGAGTCCTGCAGGAGAGGAGAAATAAGTTGATTTTAAGGGGTCTCCTTAAACCGGAGGGCTCTCCGGCCAAATCGGCTCCGAGCAAGACTTCTAAGTCTACCAAGGCCCAGGCTTCTGTTTCTAAGCCTGTGGCCTCGGCTCCGACTCCTTTGGAGTCGAAATCGGCTCCGGCTGGAGCCGATCCTGTCTTGCCAAAATCTTCGGCACCGATGGCTATCGGTGCCGATACTGCAATGGTCACCTTGGTGTCGGCTCCGACTGGCTCCGACCACCATGTGGCTCAGGCTTCGGTGTCGGCGCCGACCGGCTCCGACACCGTTACTGTTATGTCTGTATCAGCTCTGGCTGGAGCCGATGCATCGAAACTTTAATTCGGAGCCGAAAAGTTATCGGCTCCGTCTGGATCTGTAGTTTCTTCGGCTCCGATGGTTCCTTCGAGGAAGAGGTCCAGGTCCCCTTCCTTGGAACCGATACTGTTGGCTCCGGCCTCACCTCTCCTTTCGGAGCGGAGCCATCGGAGCCGATCATCTAGGTCGTCCAGGCTATCAGACCATGATTTAGAGAGAGTGGTAAGTAGATTGTTAAAATCACAGGCACTGGCCCAGATGCTTCATAGTCCGTCTCAACAGACGACTATTAGTCCACACCCTCTTCAAGTTCCTCCTTCGACTCTACCTCAGAGTTTGGAGCTGGAGTCTACGGGGATAGTTACTGCTATGGCTGAGGGGCAGATACCCCCCCCTTCTGCACCCTCGGCATCTACTCTTATCTCCTCTTCGAGACCTTCCTTAGAGGGATTCGGTGGTCGGGCTTCCCTGGTCTCCTCCGAGGGGGTGAGTGGCATCGTACCCTTGTCCGACCCCGCTCTTCCCCTTGGAGCCTCGGCCTTGGTGAGCTCGGCTCTGACATCTGCCTCGGAGCCTTCCCTTTCGGTGGGCCTGGGAGTCCCGGTTTCTTCGGAACGGGTTCTCTCGGATCTCCCTGGGAGGGGGTCCTTCGAGGTGATGAAGAGTGTGCTGGCCACTGGGCTCAGCCAGCAGTCTATTCCCTTAGCTCCTCCCTCTACAGTGCCTGTCGATATCTCTTCCATCTCTCTTGCTCCCGGACCTCGAGATCCACCGCCTCAGGTTTCCCCACTGGGAATAACCCCCTCTTCCGAGGATTCTCCGCACCAGTCAGGAGATCCTCAGGACTTGTAAGAGGAAACACCTAGACTCCCTGAGTCTATCACTTCAGATACTGACTTAGATGAGTCGGAGGGATCCCCAAGATCCCCTCTGAGGATGTCTCCTTTTCAGACATCCTAGAACTCCTAAAACAGAGGGAAACTGGCCCTCCACAAATCCCTCTGAGGATGAGTCGGTATACCTAGAGGCGTTTGGATCTCGACCCTCCACCTCCTGGGTGTCTCCGCCTTCGACCCCTTATGGAGGTTATTGCTCGAAGGCTTGGGCTGCTCCTGACTCTGTAGAGCCAGTTCCTAGGAGGCCATCTAAATTTATTACAGCCCCTTCTGAAAAGCAATTCCTTACGAAGGTGTCCCTGTTGATGCCATGGTGGTGGCGGCCACTAAGAAGGAACTTGCAGATCCTTCCGTACCAGTCCATCCTCCTAATAAGGATTCTAGGACCATGGATAGGTATGGCAAGCGGATGTTCTCCTCAGCGACCTTTGCCATGCGCTCGCTGAACTACTTATGTCACTTCACCAGACTCCAAAGGGACATCCTTAAGGAACTAGGTGAAGTAGTGCAGGATCCTACGGCTGCAGGGGCTCAAGAGAAAATTGCTTCTCAGCTAGGAATCCTTAATTCTATAGCTAACTCCTCCATGCGACTGATATCATATGCAGCAGATGAGTAGAGCCATGGGTACAGGAGTGGCTCTTAGACGTCAATCCTGGATGCGGCGCTGTAATTTTGCAGATCCCTTTAAGGCGTCCTTCACAAACTCTCCCTTTGATGGGTCAGCATTGTTTGGCCCTCAAGTGAAGGATACATTGACCAGGTGTGAGCAGGACGGCAAGACTCTTTCTGCCGTAGGGGTCCGTTTTCTACCCCTCTAGACCTTACCCCAAAGGTCAGAAGGGCAGAAAAATGTGGTTCCGTAAATCCCAGGAGTCACGCCCGGGACGTGGTCAGTTTACCCCTAGAGGCAGAGGGGTAATAATAACAGACGCCGCTCTAGAGGCAGAGGGGGTCCACAAAACCAGGGAAGCAGAGAGCCTCTCTCTGACAAGCCCTTCCAGCATCCCTGAGATGTTGCCCGACTGTCCATCCTTGGAGGCAGTCGGGGGAAGACTATCGCTGTACCCAGAAGCCTGGCGTTCCCTCTCTCAAGACAGATGGGTACAGTCGACTATATCCGAGGGTTACAAAATTCCTTTCGAGGAAAGTCCTTTCTCTCACAAAAATTCCCTTCCAGATGTACCACCCGGTCTAAGGGAAATTGCAGAATCAGAAGTGTTAAAGCTTCTACAAAAAAGAGCCATTCAGCCAGTTACAACAGACCATTCAGAGCCCGGAATCTACTCAAGATTCTTTCTGGTCCCCAAAAAGACGGGAGACTGGAGACCAGTATTGGATCTCAGCAGACTCAACAAGTCTGTGAGAAAGACAAGATTTCGAATGGTCACACTTCAATCAATTTTGCCCTTCCTAGAGAAGGACAACTGGATGTGCTCAATAGATCTTCAGGACGCGTACTATCACATAAAAATTCACAGACGCTCCAGAAGATTTCTCCGATTTCGGCTGGGGTCCAGTCATTTTCAATTCAGAGCCCTGCCCTTTGGTCTCACTACAGCCCCCAGAGTGTTCACCAAATGTATGGCAGTGGTCACGGCTCACCTGAGACGTCAAGGATTCCAGGTGTTTCCGTATCTCGACGACTGGCTCCTTTCAGCCACCACCAGGCATCAACTTCTTCAAGCCAGGGATTACACACTAAATCTCTGCACTCGATTAGGAATTTCGATCAACTACGAAAAATCCTCCTTATTGCCCTGCCAGTCTATTACCTTCATAGGCGCAGACTTAAACACTGTTCGGATGTCAGCAACCCTCACAGACCAAAGAATCTCAGATATACAAAGTCACGTGAGGATCATCCTTGCCAGAAAAAGGTGCAAGCCAGAATGGTTCTGAAGGTGTTGGGACTCATGGCTGCGGCTATTACCCTTCTTCCCCTGGCCCGCTTCTACATGCGTCTGCTTCAATGGATGTTGTTCACTCAGTGGTCTTACCAACAACTTCCAATGCGTCACCAAATCCTGGTGACACAAATTTGCAAGAATCATCTTTCATGGTGGATTACTTCTCCCCAGATTCACCAAGACAGTCCCTTTGTATCCCCGGCCCCGGTAGCCACTGTCACTACGGACGCCTCCCTGATCAGGTGGGGGGGTTATTATCAGGGCAGGATGGTTCATGGGACGTGGCAACCGTTCGAATACCACCTGCACATAAATGTCCTAGAGATGAGAGCAGTGCTTTTAACGTTGCAAGCCCTCAACGACTTTCTTCCCTTGGGAACAATTGCAGTTCACACAGACAACATGTCTGTAGTATGGTATATCAACAAACAGGGCGGAACCAAGTCCTACCCCTTGTGTCGAGAAGCTCTCAGACTTTGGCAATGGGCGATCTCCTCTCATCGGTTTCTGGTAGCAACGCATATCCCTGGGAAAACCAACATTCTAGCGGACAGATTGAGCAGAGCTATTCTCATGCCTCACGAGTGGTCTCTCAAACAATCTATAGTGGAGGAGATTTTTCTAGAATGGGGGCCCATGTTGCGATCTTTTGCTACTCCCCAAAACAGCAAATGCCCAGACTTCTTTTCTCTCTTCCCACTGCCAGGCCATCCCCCCAGAGACGCTCTAACCCAGGATTGGCCCCAGGGACTTCTTTATGCCTTTCCTCCCTTTCCGTGCCTTTCCTCCCTTTCCGCTGATTCCACAAGTACTCCAGAAAGCCACCGTTTTGAGAGCCAAAATGATTCTCATTGCTCCCTATTGGCCTCGACAAATTTGGTTCCCGTTCCTCCATCGTCACCTTTTGGTGCAGCCGTGGCATCTGGACCCAGTGCCAGACCTTCTGATTTACCAATCGGGTCAGCTGCACCGGTCTATCCCTTCTCTCAACCTCACAGCATGGTTGCTCCACTTCCTTCCTTAGCCAGGCTTCCTATGATCTCTAATCCCGTTAGGGATATCAAAGTGGCTTCCCTAAAATCCTCTACTAGAAGGATTTATACCAACAAATGGAAACGCTTCTCTTGTTGGGCAAAAACTAAAAATATAGATTCTTTTACTGCCCCTGTTCAAGCAGTTTTGGATTTCTTAGCGGAAATCTTTCACGCGGGCTCTTCATCTTCCACGGTCAAAGTTCAGTTGGCTGCTATCTCAAACTTTCATGTTGGGTTTGCAGATCACAACATTATGTCCCACAGGCTTTGTAGAGCCTTTCTGAAAGGAATCTTTCTCCTGAAACCTCCAGTCAGGAGTCCTCCTCCTCAATGGGACCTAAATCTAGTGCTGACATCCTTGATTCTTCCTCCCTTCGAGCCAGCTCTTTCATGTTCCCTGAAATTTCTTTCATGGAAAACACTCTTCCTTGTTGCTATTACCTTGGCAAGAAGAGTGTCTGAACTTCATGCTCTCTCTGTTCGTCCCCCTTATTTGATCTTCCACAAAGACAGGGTATCTTTGAGAACTAATCCAACCTTTTTGCCTAAGGTGGCCTCGAAAAATAATTTGAACCAGTCTATTGACCTACCTGTATTTTTCCCTAATTACTCAAACAGATCGGAACAGAAATTACATTATCTTGATGTTCACCGCCAACTCAGATATTATTTCGACAGAACAAAACAATTCAGGAAATCCGATCAGCTCTTTCTTTCTTATGCTGATAACAAGAAAGGCCTTCCTGTCTCCAAAGTGACCTTATCTAGATGGCTTTCTTCCGTCATCTCTGAAATCTATCAGCTCAGGGGAAAACAGCTGTGCTCGAAACCTAAAGCGCATTCAACCAGAAGCTTAGCCACTTCCACAGCCTTTCAGGCTAGACTTCCATTAGACACTATTTGTGCAGCAGCCACTTGGGCCACTCCTCATACCTTTGTTTCTCATTACAGATTGGATTTGGCTTCCAGGGATAGAGCCAGTTTTGGCTCTACAGTTCTCAAGAGTCTGTTCCATTGAGCCACCCAGGATAGAGGTGCTAGGGGCCAGCTGTCCCATCAAGCAAGAATGAAGGCGAGATTGACAACTTAACATTGAGAAGTTATGTACCTACCATAACGTTCCATGTTAGTTGTCTTCTCGCCTTCTTTCTTGACCCACCCTCCTGCCCCCTGGCCTGGACAGACCTTTTTCTCCCTACATGGAAGAATGCTTCTTAAGACCAGACAGTTCTGGTCTGCCTTACCCATCCTTCAGGCTTTTCTGCCTTTCTTTCCTTCTGGGAAGTTTTTATGCTAGGTGTTATTGCCTATAGATAGCAAACGAGATCTGGGTACTTACCGCCTTGCATCATGGGATATGGGGCTGCCTCGAGCTGGTAAAAGTGACTCTCGAGCTTAGCAAGAAAGAAGGCGAGAGAAGACTAACATGGAACGTTATGGTAGGTACATAACTTCTCATTTTAGTTGTCTCCTCTCGCCTTCTTTCTTGCGTCCCCCCCCCCCCATCCTACTAGACCGAGAAGAGTTTCTCTATGGATTTACACTGGCTGAGTCTTCTGTGGCTATCCCACTCTACCTAGTAGTCTCTGTAGTTGGGCTTATGTATGATAGGATAGGATTTCTTCATTATTTTGTCTGCTGTTAGTCTCACCAAACAAGATCTGGGTTTCTAGCGCCAGGCATCATGGGATATGGGCAGGCCTCGAGCCAGTATGTAGCTCTCAAGCTTTAGAAGATGGCCGAGTCGGAGCCGAGGATCGGCTCCGAACCCAACCAGCAAGAAAGAAGGCGAGAGGAGACAACTAACATGGAACGTTATGGTAGGTACATAACTTCTTTTTTTCATCCAGGCAAGAGGTAATATAACGAGTGGGCAAATGATAAAAACAGTTTGTTAAAAAGCATAGTGTCAAAAATATGTGATGATTGCCCATAAGTTTAGAAGTATCCATTGTATTCTTTTAGACTGCTACTGAAAACAGGTAATTTCTGCCTAGCTTGTCTGAGTTGCCAAAAAAGTGAATGAATAACTGGTCTGTTTATTGTCAGCTTGTTCCTGTCTTGCAGCTTTTTTTCTTAATTACCCACCTTTGAAGTGTTTGGGTATTGTGATTTATTTGAGAGTTTGTTGTGTGGTGCGTTGCCAAACTGTACTGCAGTCTCGTCTCGTTATTCACTTATGTAAATGTATCGGATTTGTATTTTATGTGACACTACTCCTGTGAGTATGTGTTGCAAGAAAGCTGAATAAGTTGTCCATTCAAAATAGTTTTTACAGTAATGATTGCCAGCTTCAAAAGTTGGGCTGGCTGGTATATAATTACTAGCCTTCTTTTTGTTATTTTTGTTGCACGAGTACAATTTCCTTTTCGTCGTATCCTCTAAGACTTGTATATTTCAGTGAGTAGTTTGAGCAGTGTAGCCAGACATAGCACTTTCTTCCTTTAGTCATGTTGCTTTTTCCACTTTAAAATATGTCATTTATGAAAGTCTTCTCTAAAAATGGAAATGTGTTTATATCCTTACCTACATTTACTGCTCAATTTTTGTCTGAGTTTTCACTTTCCTTTGCTCAGAAAGCTGAACATTTAAAAATGTCATTTCCCACTTTTGCTTCCTGTTCAGTCTCACTTTGCTTTTTTGAGTTAGTTCCTTTGGATCTCTGCAGGTGCTTACATTGTCTGAACTATGAAATTGCTGTAGAAAATGGGAGTTTTGATTTGCAGAATTTGCATACAGTATGTGTGGAAATACCCATTTCTAATGCTTCTGGCCCTTATACTATTGCTCTTGCCTGATTTACTTATCTTTTGAAATTACTTAGCCTTATAGCCTTCTTCCTGTTTTTGTTTACTTGTCTTTTCTTAATTAGAATAAGTTTCCCTTTCAGTCTTGTTCATTTTTTATAGGTACTAAGGCTGCATTAGCCATACCAATCCTTTTGCTGGCTAGCATGTTATCATAGAGCTTACCCTCATTGCACAAACCATTTTCATTTTGTATTGCATTCCTTTAGTCTGACATATGTGTTCTTCATATTAATCACTGCTACAGCAGCCTTAGCTACATGGGTTATATCTGCATAGGATGCAACAGCCAGCCAGCTTCCAAAGCTTTGGGACACCTTCCATGTGCCCAAACCGCTAGATTGAGCTGTGCTGACTAAAGAGACTAGTTTGGGTGCTAAGATCTTCACAACTTTCCTGCGCCGAAGACTGTACTCCTGTCCAGTCTTTAGAGGAGTATATGGTAGCTTGCGCTGTTCCATTCCTGGGAAAATAAATTCCATTTGGGGAAAAAATTTCCACATATTTTAAATGGGCATGCAATTTTATGTTTGACAGTGTAAAAGTTGTTTTAAACATTCTAAAGCTGTCTTTTTCTGTGGATAAAGTGTGTTGAAATTACTGTTTGAGGTTGGTAAAGTACATTAGGGTGCTTTTAATTGTGCTTTTATTGGGAAAAGTGACGTGTAATACTTATAAAATTTTACTGGCTTATGTTGCTTAGTTTCCTCAGGAAAGAAGCATAATTTTTGGCTTAACCATTGAACAAACTAAAGGTCCCATGATCAGTCCTTCTTCCGACCACAAAAAGAAAATTAAACAGCCTTTGCCACCACAGCAGGCTAGCAGCTTGCCTCAGCTACAGATGAGTGACACTGCTGTGGTCAAAGCTGGTTCCTCAGACGACTTATCTTTTTCCCCTGGATCCCTGTGTTGTTGTCCTTATAGCCACTATGGACTGGGGAGGTTAACATGTCCTCTATGGCTGTTGGGGTCACCTCACTGGGCAAGGCAGAGCCATTCTTGTCTGTCTTGGAAGTAGAGTCAAGGAAGGTGCCCCTGCTTAGCCAGAATGTTGTGCCCATCCTTGTGAAAGTTGTTTTCGCCATTAATAAACCTGTTTTCCCCAACTTTCCTATCAAAATGAAACAGAATGCTTACTTTATTTTACATCAGTTCCACTGTATATGAGTAATTTATTAGGTCTGGCTTATGGTGTTTTGCAGGTTATCAACGCATCTTATATGGTAGTTTCTGGTACAAGAAAAAGGGAGTCCTCTTTTCCTGAACAGATTCAAAAAAATAAATCTTTAGAGGATTGTGATGGGACAGATGCAGTTTTTTTCTCCTCAGGTTGCTGATTCACACTCAGAGGAAAGCACGGTATATGAATCTCCGTGTGAGGGATTATCTTTCTCTGATACAATTTCCAGAATGTGCCACTGTTTTCAGTGGGAGAACACTGAGGTTTTTCAATCCCTCAAAAATACTGTGAGCTGTTACAATGTAATTTACAGAACCTTTTCCTGTCCTCCCAATGCTGTCAGCATTGTAGGATCTGTTTGTCACAGCCTGTGATTTTTCAGACAGACAGCCTGCTGCACTTTTTATACTCATTCCAGTCCTGACCCAGCAGCTATAGCTTTAGTTAATACAGCTGCTGCCAAGCATTTTGTTAACCCTTCTTCTTCTGACAACGATGGCAAAACAATTGATACGTTTGGGGAAAGTGGATGATTCTGCAACTTTAACTTTTAGATTTTTGAATTGTCAGACTCGTATGTCAGAGTTTATTCTCACTAATTGTGAAAGTATGAGGAATACTTTATCTGCAGTTCACTTCTGTGTGGGAAAAAATCTACTTTCTGTGGCTTGTTTCTTCAGTTTCTCAGGTTGCTACACATTGTTTAAAGTGCATTTGTGACTGTAGTCCAGGGCTGTGGCTACTGGTACTGTGTTGAGGTTTGGCTGGGTGCAATCTCAGAATCTCACAGAGAATGTAAAAAAGAGATTTTGTATTCACCTTTGGCTAGAGATTTTGTTTTTCGGATACTGTGTTGGAGAGGTTATTGAAAAATGTTATGAGAGGGAATTTCTCAGATTTTCACCCCTCCTTCTCTTAAATTTTCAGAAGGATTTTCTGCTCCTTCATCCAGTTTTGGCAAAAAACAAAACAGTCTCAGCAAAATGCTGCTACACAGGCATTTAAAAAACAAAGGCAGTGAGGTTTCATAAAGAAAGCAGGACCGCCTCTCCGAACAAAGGACAGTCAAATAAGTCAGGATAAGTATGTAGGAGACATTGTCTTCCCTCCCAGTCTGGCAGTCCCTTATCACTTCCCGGAAATCTGAATCTCCATTTCTGTCTTTAGCAACAGATTGTTTTAAACAAATGGGTTCTGAAACTGATTCAGCAAGGTTACAAGTAGCAGTGGGAAGAATTATGTCCTTTCCAGGGAATTATTCCACATCCACCAGACCCCTCTAGTCCCTCCTGTTCTACACAGCACATGGCATTTTAGGGGGTAAGAGAAACAGATCTGATGCTGTCCTTTTCATTCTTCCTCGCAGATGGGTTACGGATCCGACCCTTTGATCTGACTCGGCCGCATTTACAAGACTAGGATCCTAATCTCATGCTCCTCCTCTACCCATAACGCCCTATTCCTCCCCGAACTCCTCACATCTCATTTGACTTCATTTCCTTGAACAGAAATGTTCCTGTATGTCTTTCTACCCTTTCCACTGATATCCAGGGATGTTCTTCGTATTTCACTGTTGCAGTCATTACATTTGGGTTATCTGCTTGCAGTAGCCCTCAGTCGGCCTGATTAACAAAGTCTTGGGTCCTATGTCAGTTGCTGTCTCTTCTTCCATGATTTCAGGTCGTCAGGATATAAAACATGCAGCCGACGTCATTACATCTGTCTTTCTTGCCGTGCGGTGCCCGAAGCAGTAGTCGACCGACTCCTGAAATTTTTGTTTTCAGTTTCAGAACTAAAGTCTTCAACTAAAAGATAAGTAGCCAGTTGGGGAAACTTTTTCTTGCTTTAAACTGATGTCAGTAAAAGTAAATAATTGCATTTCTTGTGGAAAGCAAATACCTCATAAAGATTTTCATTCATACTGTATTCCTTGCCTAGGCCCTAACCACAATGTACCTCACTGTTAGTTTTGTGCCTTATTTAAGCCACGAACTATCCATCATCAGTATAGTTGCGCTTCTAAATATTTTGGTGCTCGGTTCAATTATCCTGATATGTCTTCGGTAAGCCATTTGACTACCGACATTCTGAGAAAACGCAAAGATAAAGACAGAGACAGGCCGCCCACTTCGCCAGTACTCAGTGAGGCGCTTTCGCAGCCCCTGATACCCGCTACTTCAGATTCATAGGCCTTTACTGAGACCCATTCGGAGTTCGATATGCCGTGAGATGCTTCAACTCTGGAACCTGTGGATGTTTCTACCTTGGATGGGTCCAGAGCCGCTGTGCAGGCACCGGCTTCTGAGGGTGTATTCAGGCCTACTGACTTGCATATTAAACTGATGCCATCTTCTTCTTCAAGGCCTAAAACTCAAACCATGCCTAGAAAACTGACACCCAGACCGCATGATTAGGCCTCTATGCCTAAAAAATAAATGATAAGAATGATTGAAGATCTTATTACTTTAATCAGGGGAAGCCAACCTTCCTCCTCTGAGACCTAGGACTGAGTTTGCTTATGATACTTCTGACCAGGATTCTGAAATTTCTGTTTCCTCTAATGAACAGGATTTACCCTTATCTACCTTTGAGGATTCTGATGCTGAGGACTCTATTCCCTCTGCTTTCCCAACAGAGGATTTCTCTTTTGATGAAACCTTGCATACTCTCAGGGAGCATTTTCGTTGGTAAAGTCAGGATTTCTCTGATTCTAAAAAGAGGCTTAGGGATTTCTTACTCCTGCCCCAGCACAGGCCTTTAGCTATAACTCCTTTACTGGGAATTGTTGATGATGCCTTTTCGGAATCTAGCATGGCCCCTGACTCTTTACCTTCTGCTTCCAGAAAACCTGATAAATATTACAGGGTTCCTGACTCTCACAAGTTTCTTTTCAAAAATCCTACTGCGGATCTTGAAACCGTTTCACAGGGACCCAAGGGCATTAAAGCTTTTACTACTGCCAAAAATCCTACCCCCTCTGATAGAGACTCCAGGGCGCTGGATAGATGGGGTAAGAAGGTATACACTTCTGCAACTTTGGCCATTAGGGCCTTGAATTGCCAGTTTCATATGTTAAAGTATCAGCTGCATATTATTAGATTGCTTAAACAGAAAATTATGTTGTTTCCTGATTGTGCTGAAAATAAGGATTTACAGGATTTAATGCATTCTGCTGAACAAGTTGGTAAACATACATTCCAATGTGGTTTTGATTCATGGGAGGCATGTTGCAGGGCTGCGGTAACTGGGTCTGTACTTAGAAGACATGCTTGACTTACGGAGCAATCCTTGCCAGATCATGTTAAAGCGAAATTACTGGATGCTCCCCTTAAAACAGGACCGCCTGTTTAGCAACAAGGCAGAAGAAGTTCTTAAAAAGATGGAGGAAAAAGCTAAATCTAGGCAAATTGTTAAAGATTTTTTACAAGTACAACCTCCAAGATTTAGTAGGCATTGGCCTTCTAAGAATTGGTCCTTTCCTGCCTCTTCCAGACCTTTTCAGTCCAAACCCAGATCCAGCAGAGCACCCAGGCTTCAGTCCCAGGGGACGCACAGGACTAAGCAGTGGGGGGCCTCCACTTCCAAATCTGGGAGTAATAAAACTCCCCCCTATGATAAACTGTCTCAATGACTTCTTTTTACAACTTCCAAGCACTTCTCAACTGACTGCCTCTTTGGGGGGAAAGATTGAACTTCATGCAAAGAACTGGGGGCTCATTCCCCAGGACAA
The DNA here is from genome assembly GCF_019279795.1 of Protopterus annectens. Lineage (NCBI taxonomy): Eukaryota > Metazoa > Chordata > Ceratodontiformes > Protopteridae > Protopterus > Protopterus annectens. The sequence continues at coordinate 830,215,030 of NC_056751.1, forward strand.
ATGGGTTTTAAATATAGTGTCCCAAGGATACAAATTTCACTTCCACACATTACCAACTCCAAGCGGTTGGCCGGATCTACCTTCAAATCAGTGGGCAGAGGTCCAAAAGCAAGTACTCTCTCTCTTAAGCATAGGGGCTATTCAGTTGGTACCAGAAGAAGAAAAGGGACAAAGTTTCTACTCGAGATTTTTCCCGGTACCCAGAAAAGACAATTCATGATGTCCTATTCTGGACCTGCCTACTTAAACACCTTTTTGGTGATTCCAAAATTCAAGATGCTGACTCTTCACCAGTTGCTTCCTATGCTAAGCAAAGATGCCTGGTTTAAAACACTAAATTTAAAGGAAGCATACCTGCACATCCCAATCAGGGAATCTTGCAGAAGATACCTACGCTTCAAAGCAGGCTACACGTACTATCAGTTCTCTGCACTGCCCTTTGGCTTATCTACTGCGCCCAGGGTATTCACAAAGTGCCTAGCTCCAGTCATTGCATTTTGCAGGCAAAGAAATATTCAAATGTACCCATAACTGGACGATTGTCTAATTCAGGCAGAAAACCAGGACATACTTTTGAATCATCTGGCTTTTGTACAAAGGGTGCTAACTTGTCTGGGGTATACCATAAACGAAAAGAAATCACACCTGGTACCCTGTCAACAAATTATATTCCTGGGAGCAAGCTTGACTACAACTTCCCAGATGGCTTTCCTCATGCCAGAGAAACAAATTCACTTGACAACCTACTTCAAACAAGTGGCCACAAAAACCCTGCTATCTGCAAGGCAAATACTACAAGCCTTGGAGTTCATGGCCTCCTGCATTCTTCTAATTCCATATGCAAGACTGCATATGAGGCAACTACAGTGTTATCTAAAAAGCCTATGGTGTCAACATTCTCAGGATCTAGAAGCAATGATTCCTATCATTCCTTGTCTACACCTAGAGTTCCTTTGGTGGGTAGAGGCCTGCCACCAAAACAAGGGACTACCATTCACACTAACCCCTGCCACCCAAACCCTAACAACAGACGCATCAGACTATGCTTGGGGGGTGCACCTGGCAGGGAAGTGCATTCAGGGCAAATGGAACCCAATTCAAATGCACCTTCACATCAGTCATAAAGAAATGTTAGCTGTACAGAATGCTCTGACAGCCTTCAAGGACCACATTCTTCCAGGACAGTTAATGGTAAAGACGGACAATACCACTGTTATGTGGTACATAAACAAGCAGGGGGGTACACATTCTTACTCCCTCTGCAGACTAGCCATGGCATTGTGGAACACAGCCTTGAGCTACCAAGTACATCTACAAGCTCAATTCCTGCCTGGAAAACTAAACACACTGGCAGACGGACTAAGCAGAAACCTCATGGACCCACACGAGTTGAAACTGGAACCAAGAATTTTCAACATGTTGACAAGCAAATGGGGGAGCCTAGATATAGACCTGTTTGCCTCCCTCCAGAACTATCAGTTGGAAAAATTTTGCGCAAGTACTCCCCACAGACAAGCTTGGAAAGTGGATGCTCTGTCCTTCAGCTGGAAAAACCTATCAGTTTTTGCCTTTCCTCTTCTGCCTCTGCTCTCCAAAGTACTCCTAAAGATCAAACAAGACAAACCAAGGATGATTTTTATTGTACCAGCCTGGCCACGCCACCACAGGTGCACCTGCCTCAGACTCCTTCCCTGCTGTCTCAGCAGGAGAACCAGATTCTGCACCCACAGCTTCAAACACTGAACCTAGCAGCCTGCCTAATTACCTAAACTCTCCTTTAACATCCCTCAGTAAACAAGTGATGGATGTCATTTCAGAGGCAAGGGAGCCTAGTTCTAGAAAATATTATGCTGAAAAATGGAAAAGATTCTGTGCCCGGAACCAGTCTCAAGGGATGAGCACAGCAGTGCCCAGTTTACTTCAGATTGTACAATACTTAACTGAGATGCTTCACAAGGGCCTGTCTTTTTCTTCAATAAAAATTCACGCCTCAGCCATTTTAGCTCATTATAACACAGAACCTCCCCTCTTCTCTCATCCACTGTTCAAGCAGTTCCTCAGAGGGGCCAAAAATTTAAGACCATCCAGGAGAGCTCCATCTCCAGCCTGGGACCTTAACTTTGTATTGGAGAAACTCAACCTTCCTCCTTTCTAGCCAGCTGCTACTGCAGATTTTAAATTCCTTTCTTGGAAAACAGCTTCCCATTTAGCCATCACTTCAGCAAGAAGGGTATTTGAATTACAGGCTCTTATGGCAGTGGAGCCTTTCATCATCTTTCATGTGGACAGGGTGTCCCTCAGGACCAGTCCCTCTTTCATGTCAAAGGTGGTATCCACTGTGGCCTTTAATCAGTCCGTTCATTTGCCAACCTTCTTTCCTAATCCACAGAACAAAGGGGACGGATACTGCACTCCTTATATGTGCACAGACAACTTAGATTCTAGTTGGACAGGACTAAACCTCAAAGGAAATCTGAACAACTGCTGGTGGAGTTGCTGCAGGGACAGAGGGGAAGGCTATTTCAAAGCAAACCATTTCCAAACGGATAGGCCATTGCATTCATTTCTGCTATAAGCACCATGGAAAACCTATCCCACAGGGGATCAGACCCCACTCAACCAGGGCTGCATCTACCTCTACAGCCTTTCTCAAAGGCGTACCTACCAGGGACATCCTAGAAGCTGCTACCTGGAGTTCTGTACATACTTTCACCATTACCATTTTCCAATTTTCTCTAAATCCAGAGCTGGCTTTGCCACTGCAGTTTTGCAGGGCCTTATAGCTGGTCCTAATGCTATGTAAATTCCTCCTCCCATCCTTAGCTTTGGGAATCTACCCAAATGTTTCACTGCAGCAGTGAAACACGAAGAACATAGTATAGTTGTGTACACGTACCATAAATGTAGATGTTCAAGTGTATTCACTGTTGCAGCCCTGGTTACCCTCCCTCCAGCCCCCTGACTTTTTTTGGCTTACCTCTTCTCTCCTTTTCAATGCTTAAAAGCTTGTTGGGGTATTTGCTTTTTTGTTTGAGGTATAACCTTGTATATTTATAGATTTAATTGCTTCCCATTAGGGGGGCACCTGACATCTGGGGCAAGAAAAACTGATGTAATGGCGTTGGCTGCATGTTTTATACCCCTGACAACCTGACTTTATGAAAGAAGAGACAGCAACCGACGTAGAACCCAAGACTTTGTTAATCAGGCCGACTGAGGGCTACTGCAAGCAGATAACCCAAATGTAATGACTGCAACAGTGAATACACAAGAACCTCTACATTTATGGTAAGCGTACACGACTGTACTTTCTTCTGAAGATTCAGAAGGAATCCCCAAAGTCATTGTGGTGACTCCCTTCTAGCCCAGTGTTTTTCTCTTCTTTTGGAAATGGCCATGGACAATTAGCTCAAGCTTCTTCACAAACAGGATGTATTCAAACAAGAATAGGAGTGCTTGATACATCCCAACCACAAACAGCTTCACTTGACTGCCTGAATGGTAGGGTCTTAATATGTTTTAGGTACCTATTTACTAATGATGTGCCGTAGGTACTAATGGAGGCAATAAAGTCTGCTACTAGAAAATCATACATTAGTTAATGGAAAATATTTTCTACTTGGTACCACCAACATAACCAGCACCCACTCAGGGCTAGTGCTTCTTTGGTTTTGCAATATTTGTGTGAGTTACTTTTCAGTGGCCACTCTTTCTCCTTTATGAATGTTCATTTGCCAGCCATTTCTATATCTCCCTCTTTAAAGGCATTCTCATGTCAAAATGTTTTTGAAAGGGGTATTGTATAAGAGACCTCTAGGAAAACCAGTGGCTCCTCCTTGATCTTAATTTTGTGTTAGAAAAGCTAAGATTTGCAACATCTGAACAAGCTCTTCTGGCTGACATGAGGTCCTTAACATGGAAAATAGTTTTACTGGTTGCTCTAACCTCTGCAGGAAGAGTGTCTGAGTTGCAAGCTGTTATGGAGGGTCAACCTTATCTCATTTTCCACAGAGACAGGGGTTTCTTGAGATTTAATCCTTCTTTTATGTCTAATGTGGTATTCAAGTTCATTTTAAGCTAAATTATCCATCTCACTGTGTTCTTTCCTGAACCCCAGAATGAGGGAGAAAGGACACTACATACCTTGAATATCCACAGACAACTGTGGTACTATTTTGAGAGGACAAAATCTTTCAGAACTACTGATCATTTTTTTATTTCTTGTGAAGGTAAGAAGGGACAACTTGTGTCAAAGCAGACTGTTTCCAAATGGCTGTCTCTGGCTATTACCTTTTGTTATTCCCATCACAACAAAACTATTCCAGGCATGGTCAAGGCACATTCTATCAAGGCTTTGGCTTCATGTATAGCATCTTGGAAAGGGTTGGACTCTGGAAGTGTTCTAGAGGTAGCAACATAGTCCTCTGTACATATTTTAACTAAGCACTACATACTAGATTACTTTCCCAGGTCTAAGTCAGGCGTTGCTACGACCACTCTCCAGGGGATCATGATCCTTCTTCTTCCACCTCCCAGTTCTAAGCTGTGGTAATCTGTCCATATAGTATAGGCTACTGCAGTGATCAGTATGATGAACATAATACAGTTGTGTAAGTAAACTTGACCATAACAGTAGATGTTCGAATGATCACTGATAGAGTACCTGCTTCCTGTCTCCCTCCATCCCCACTTTGTTTCTTAGTATGTTTTTATGCCAGGGTATGAATGTTTTGTATTTTGGTTTTCTTAGCAATGTCATCCTGGTGTACAGCCTCCCTCTGTCATTTGGCATTAAAACTCTGAAGGGCTTGGCTCCCAAACCTCTCTTTTTAGTCAGCTCAGTTTGAGCTGACTAATGGTTTGGCTACATGGAAAGTGCCCTGAAGCTTTGATAGCTGCTGTTATATCCTGTGCATGGTATAACACATAACACATAGGCTACTGCAGCAGTGAATTCGAACATCTACTGTTATGGTAAGTTTACTTAATCAACTATACATTCTTCTGCTTCAATCACCAGAACTGCGCAGGTTTTTCAGATTATATCTTAAGAAATGGAAACAGATGATCCGCTGTGGCGACCCGTAATGGGAACAGCCGAAAGAAGATGATGATCTTGATCGTAGACAGTGAATGATTACCTCCTTATTTATAACAAAGATTCTTCTTGCTGCATAGACTGACTGCACTTTATTGACCATCACTACTTCATTTGTGCTTCTTATTACATGTAACTGTGGCTCCTGTCTTTCCTGATGCTGCCAGACCTAATCTTCATAGTTTACAGCTCTTCCCTTTTTCCTTTGCTAGATAGTGCATTTGCTCATTCTAAAGCACCACTCAGCAGTACCTTTCTTTATTCACCTGCCTCAAAAGACATGCATATGGTAGTCCTGAGGTCAGTGAAGAGTATACAACTATACTGAGTAAAACTTTGGAAAGAGAGTAGTGAGATCCTAAAATTTGTGTCCTACCTCTGAGTAAGCAATGGGGGCACATTCTAAAACAGAGCACAAGAAACAGACTGGAGCATCTGCTGCATAACTAGGAGATGAGGCTTGAACACAAGAAGTGTGAGAGAGATGTATGTTTAAAGAATGCTTACTAAAGATACATAATCTGTGGTTTCCTTAAAACTGCCTTATTGGATTCCGGTTTTATAACTGGAAAAAAAAATAAGGTGAGGAAAAAACAGCTGTTGCTAGGTATTGGGAGGGTTTGAGTCACGTGAAGTGTGATGGGTGATGCATGAGTTACTTAAAAGAGGAAGTATAAACAAAGTACAAAAAAAAAATCAAAAAATGTTCAACACAATAGTAAGTACAAAAATAGCAGATAAGTAGTTCACCTAAGAAGCATTATGTTTCTAGGGTACAACAAAAATTTGTTTCTGTAGTACCCAGTTTTGAAAGGTTAAGGAGCAGCATTAAATGCAGCCATGTACTGCCAACAGGAATGACTGAAATCTAGTTTAAAAAGGCACATTGCAGCAGGAGATATCAAAATAATTAAGGACAAAAAGTAGAATATTTTTCCATAAAGGAGATTTTAGTTACTAAATGAAATGTTTTGTTACAGTACTGCCAAAAGTTGTTGCATGGTTGTAATGTACTTGTACCACTTTTCAGTCTCTGATTTCCTTGATTGTTTGCTTAAGTATTGAAAAGCAGTAAACAATGAATTGCAAGAAAGACCTGCTGCTTGGATGAAAAGCTAAAGTGTGTGTGTGTTGTGCTGTCTTCTTGTCTGATATGTGACTTGTTTCATCTCTCTTTTTTGTGCAAATAAAACAGATGATCAGGTTAGCAGACCACATGGCTACTTCCTGTATGCTTTTGCTGTACCAACCACATTTAAAAATGTTTGCTAGAATCAGAAGCCACTCTGTCTGATGTAGGATAACTTGCATGCCGTTTTTGGGTTTCTCTTCTGGCTGACATAAAGAAGGCCTGGCACTTAAGCAGTCCTTATCCTCTTGCACAGATCTGTATTCGATGGCCCTTTCAGGGGAAAATTGAATTTTACTTCCATTAAGTATTAATTTTTATAGCTGGTATTTCTGTTATATATCATAGTATCTGCTTCTCCTTAAATTTTATCTTCTCAGTCCTTAATATAATTTGTTGGTTCATCTGTTGCTCCCGTTTTTTTTTTTTTTTTGCAGACTTCACTGCATGCCAGTACAACATGTTTTTTGCCTTTCCTGTTTTGGGTTACAACCTGACCTCAGCTTTAATTCTAGACATTTCTAATTCCAAGCACAATCATTTGTAATGCAGTGAGCCACCTCAGTAACTTGGTCTGAAGTCATTCTAACCCTAAGTGGAGCCTTTTCTTCACTACTGAAACTGTGGCACCACTTTCCTTATTCCAAGTGTATCTGTTTCATGTAAACCACTGGCTGCTACAGCTCTAAGGAACAGGAACAAAATGAAACCGTTTTGTTTTACTTCACTTTCAACCTGGCAGCTGTGAGCATGCAAGAAAGCACAATTTGACATAAATTGATGTCTCTTTTGGCCTGACTTACTCCATGTGTTTGTCTTGTTTCTGAGTTTTTTTTCAGTAGTCAATAACACAGCTTTGGACATTTATGTATATCTCATAGTTTATATAGTTAACACTATGGAATGTTGACCTGTGTTGTACAGGTTGTTTTACTTATCCACTTGTGTAGAACTGTTTTATTTCTCTGCATGTTGTGGTGAGCTAGCTTATTTAATCAGTTAATAGTTGATAAATAAATGAAAATGGCTGTTTAGAAAGTTGTTCCATTAATTTTATAGTATTGCATTAACCACTGAAAGGGAGATTGTAGAACTCAGGTTGTGGAGGAAACTAAGACGATTGCGCATTGGAAATGAAATCACAGCCTGTAGAATGTCAGTGTGAAGTCAAAAACAGTAGTTTGGGCATTATTTCTTTCGCTGTTTGCTTACCTTCTCTTGTTTGGTGTTGTATCATTTATATTGGTACAATAAGGCCTTGAAGTGTTTCTTGAAATGATTTAATTGCTGTTACCTCAAATAATCCGTATTCTGGAAAAAAATGCTTAGGAATGAGCAAGGCAAAAGCAGTGTGGGTGGGCTTATAACTTATTTAATTAAGTTTAACTGGGTAAGTGAGCTGATTCGAAGACCGTCTTAAGTTGCTTCCTGGCACACTAGGTGCATACAAACATGTAACGTGGTAATTGATTATATATGTATGGTAATTAATTACATTCATATTTTTTTTAAGTATTTACATTGTTGATGTAACACAACAGATAGATTCACTACAGGCTGTGCAGTCCTTGTACATAGTTCATTTAGTGTTTGTCACTGGTGGTGGATCTGTAGGTTTAACTAGCCTTACTTCTCTGCCCACTGAAGTAGTTAACAAAGCAGAGCTGCCCAATACAAGCGGTAAGATGTAGCTTATTCCACACAGACAACCTAGGATGGTGCAGTGGTGCAGTGGTGTTATCTCACAGCAAGAGGTTCTCCAGTTCAATTTTTGGCTGGGCGTTTTCTGTGTGGAGTCTGCATGTCCTCCCTGCATTTGTGTGGGTTTCCTCCGGGTGCTCTGGTTTCCTCCCACATTGCAAAGATATGTGCCTGGAGCGTTTCTCCCCCGGGCCTCCGCTGAAAATTGACTCATTCCAAGTTGGACATTCCCGGTTAACAAATGTTAAATAAATAAATAAAAAAATAAAAGTAAAAAGTGACAACATAATTTCTTTCATAATCATTTCTACAGTTATCAAAAAAATAGGCTGACAGAGGTAACTACCCATTAAAAAGGTTTACTCATTCTGCAGATTCTGGTCCCATATGTTTCATTTGCTAGTAGGAAATTTCCCCTTTCTCATTTTCGCTAATCTGAGTTCAGACTTTCGGACTTCCAGCATAATTTTTTTTAACCTCCACTATTTCAGGGCCTTCTTCTGATTTCCAGTTGCTTGTGATACTTTCTTAGCTTCCAGAAGAACCACACACATCAGCTCTTTCCTGTCTCTGGAAAACCTTTAGTTTAGTACCCCGGAACAGCAGAAGCATGCCCTTTAAAAAGGATTAAATACACCCCTGCAAGTCAGAGCACCCCCCCCCCCAAAGGCTGATAATTTTGAGTAACCCCATAAAACATGTTCCCAATTTAATTTCTCATCCATTTCACTTTTGCAACATATATAGGAAACTGTGGGGAACGTTTTTATTCTAGATGGTATATTAAAAGTACTTGTGCAAACACAACCATCCAAAATTTAAACTGTAAAAAACCCCTATTCAGCAGAATCCCAAAAAGAAAACTCCACAATATGTACGTAGTTATCAGGTTAAGAGAACCAAGATATAATAATTGTATAGTTATGTCGTGATCTGAGTAAACAATTCTAATGTATGAGCAGTGTATTTTGGAACATAAGGTAATTGCGATTCAGCAATAATAGAGTCTAGCTGGAAAGGAATGGATTTCTTTCCGTGGTGTAGAAGGTAGATGATTCTTTTCCAGAAACTTTAGACTGACACCTGTCTATACTGTGTGATCCAATACAAGTTACTTCAAAATTTCCATGTCCTGTTGCTCTTGAAATGAAACTTTAGATCTTGGAGAACTTACAGGAGAATAGTGTTTTCTGTATACACTTCAGAAATTATCTGTCACCATCTGAAAATTGTTGTTGACTGTGATTACAGAATGAATCGTAGCTTCCTTTGAAAGACCGACTAATGCTTCTGTTGTTACAGCTCTCAGGTTTTGAATGCCAGTGGCTAAATTTGCTACCAGCTTACAAGCTAATTTGCTTCGTATTGCTACATCAGAAGTAAATAAACTGTTTGTGTATTTTTTTTTCAGAACAGTCTGCTTTTTTAAAAGGATGTATTCCAGTTTATCAATTTCTTACCTTATACTTTGGTCATTATTGACCGTTACCCATTTACTATAGGACTAGGGTAATACTTCACGTAAACTTTTTGATCTTTCTGTTTCACTCCAAAGTAGTAGTAGTAGTATATGATTGTGGAGTTCACAAATACTCAGCTGCAGATACTAACAGTACAGCTGGACGTTCAGCTTGCTGATCTAACTACAAATTAGATAACTATTGTCTTGGATACATGTAAAGATTTATGTGTCATGATGATACTGTATTTTTGAATATAAGCTGACAATTTGTGGTGATAGCTGGGAGTGTAATCATGCTTAAATGATATACTGTGTGTTTTTGTGAAAGGCAGTTGCTTAGGCATAAGAGATTCATAGGTTCATAGGTTCATAGGTTCATAGGTTCATACTAGGCTATCTGCCCGAGGGCATTTACAAGCCTAGCCCACAGTTTTGTGGCTTACGCCACCCCTTTAGTATGGGGAACTATACCCATTATTTTGCTGTGCTTCTGTTGAGCAGTGACACTGAGGTAATCCCTGGGGTATATCTGCGATCTCCCATCCATTGGTCAAGATTTCTCTTGAACAAGGCCAGCGAGGTGCTCTGCCTCACATATACCGGGATTTTATTCCACAGCATAGGGAGTCTTTGGGTGATGAATCTATCCCTCCAGCACGTCCTATTAATAGCCGTGTCGAGGTTTAAGTCTCCGCCCTTGTGACTCTGACGGATCTAGATTTTTGAGGTGAAGCATATTCATCAAATCTGGGTTTGACATGGTCTTGTATGTTAGGCAAAGGTCACCTCTGAGCAAGCGGTGGCGACTGAATAGAGCTGGAGTTCTTTCAGTCGGGCAGCATAGGACAGATGTTTGAGACCCTTTATCCTTTTGGTGAGGAACTTTTGTGGCCTCTCCAGCTGCTGCAAGTGTCGGGTCAGATACATTCGAATGGGGCATTGTACTCAATCATTGGTCTGATGAGTGATGAGTATAGGGAGACTATGACCTCCCTTGATCTAGATGAGAATCCCTTCATGATAAGGTGGGCAATGTAGAAGGTCTTCCTAACTACTTTAGCTACATGGGTGTCGAATGACAGACTACTATCAACCTGGGTCCCCAGGTCCCTGATAACTTCTTCTGTGCTCAGTGGATTGCCACCTATTTGGTAGCTAGGGGTAACCTTGTTTTTCCGAAGGGTATGACTATGCATTTTTGGCATTTAACTTTAGGCCATGGCTCTGGCACCAGTTATCCGTTTCTGTGAGACCCTTCTGAAGGATATCTGTGTCAGATGTGTTTTCTACTATGGCCCAGTTTGCAGTCATCTGCAAACTTTGTCAGCCATAACCCTCCTGTGTTTGCTTGTACTTGGAAAAGTAGATGCCAAACAAGAGTGGGCCCAGGACTGAGCCCTGTGGTACACCACTTGTGACAGGCTTTGAGTCTGACATGGCGCCAGCAACTCTGACCCTGTGGGTTCTGTCACTCAGCCAGTTTGCAACCCATCTTGTGATGTATGGGTTAACATTTAAGCTGATGAGTTTTTCAATGATACCCGAGTGGGGTATTGTATCGAGGCCTTCGCCAGATCGAGGTAGGCTGTATGGACTGCCTTTCCCTCATCAATGGCTTTGGTGACTGTTTGAAAAAGTCAACCAAGTTTAGAAGGCATGATCTGCCTTTGACAAAGCCAAACTGGGATGGATCCAAAGTCTGCAAATTCCCTATGTCTTTATTTATGAGGTCCATTATGATCCTCTCCATGGCTTTGCAGATAAGGCTTGTCAAGCTAATGGGCGGTAATTTCCAGGGTCGGTGGAGGCACCGCCTTTGTGAAGTGGGACCACAGTTGCAGTGCGCCACTCCTGGAGTGCGTATCCAGAGGTAAGACTATGATTAAACAGCTGTCCTAGCTGTGGGTTTAATTCCTCGTTGAGTTCGTGGAGCACACAGCCGGGGACACCATCAGGTCCCATGGATGCTGTGTTTTTGCTTTGGAGAGAGCAGTTCTCACTTGGGCGTTGGAGATGTTTGGGGGCTGCAATCGCTGGTATAGATATCTCTCCTTTTGGGGAGGGGAGAAGTTTGCACTGAACCTGTCAGCCAGTATGTTGGCAATGTCTGTAGGATCAGTAATCTTCACATCATTTTGAACTAGTTCTGAGCATATCTGGGAGTTTCCTCCCAGGTTTCTAACATAGCTAAAGAAGGCCTTATGATTGTCTTTTGAGTCTTTAGCTATTTTTCTCTCAAAATTTGCTTTGGATGATTTTATGAGAGCTCTTAGTTGTTTACTTATAGTGATCAAGGGTGTCTTACCTTTTAAGGATTTTGCTCTATCTTGTAGTAGCTTCCTCCTTTTGTTGTAGAGTTTGTTTATGGCTGGGGTCCACCAGACTGGACGCTTGCCTTTGGTACAAAGAGTCTTTGTTTTGCTTGGGATTGCCTTATCCATGCAGTCCTGCAGGTGCTGGTAGAAGGCATTTGTAAGTGATTCAGCGGCTTGAGTACTGTTTTCTGCCGGCTCGGGGCCTTAAAGGAGACCACACTAGTCTTTAGAAGTGTGAAGTCGGCTTTGAGAAGTTCTTTACTGTGGTCTTTTTATTTCAGGTGGGGGTGGGATGAGGACCTCCAGCGAGATTAGTTTGTGATCTGATCTCACCAGTGAGGGGTATACTTCGGTGTTGAACATTGTGCTCCCATGTTCGTGATGATGAGATCAAGTATGTTTTCTCCTCTTGTGGGGATGGTGACTAGTTGTTCCATGGCATTTGAGTTTATGAATTCCAGGAACTTTTGGGCTAGGGTGTTTGGGCTTGAGTAGTGTTCCCAGTCTATATTAGGGTAATTGAAGTCACCTAGTATGATGGTGTTTGGTGATACATTTATCCCCTCTAGTGTTTTCAGGAAGGCCATGTGAGGTTCCTGAGTTTGTGAGGGTGGCCTGTAACATGCTACAATTTGTAGAGCAGTCTTGCCTATGGTTAATTGCACCTGGATGGTCTCCGATGCATCGTGCGTTGCCACCAGTCTTGAGGTGTGGGTGTCTTTGATGAATATGGATACCCCACCTCCTTTCTTGGTATTGTCCGGATTTTGGGGACGGAACGCATGATAAGAGGTAAAACCTGATAGTGCTGGGGTGCTCTCAGGAGCCTTGAACCAGGTTTCTGTCACTGCACAGACATCGATGTTCTCCATACTGAGAAGGGCCTCGAGTCGTGCATTTTGAGATTTAGACTTCTGGCATTGAGCAGCATTACCCTTAGTTTTTTCCTTTTTGTGTTCTAGGGTGGTAGGTTTAGAATTTGAGCCTTGCCTAAAAAGGCACTATGGGGTGGCAAGAGCCTTTGCCAATATCCGGAATCCCAGGGTGACAGGTGCAAGCCGTCCCTTGCGAAACAGCGTGGCTTGTCCAGCATGTCATCCCAGGCAGACAGACATTGGATCCCCTTTGAATGACACCAGAGTTTAAGCCAATTGTTAAAGCTGATCATCTTATCTCTGTATTGTGGCATCATTCTTGGTGAAGGTAGGATACTGCTCAAGGTCAGGGTCATACCTGCCTGGGCTACATAATCAGAGAGCTCCTCAATGTCTCTTTTCATGTAGTCCCAGGATCAGTGTCTCAGGTCGTTTACACCAGCGTGGACAATGACTGAGTCGTATTTGTACCTGCTGTTGAGAGACCTGAGTGCTTGCGTTATGTGGCGGATTCTAGCGCCCGACAGGCAGCTTACTGTGACCTTCTCCTTACTCAGTCTGGTGAGCGGGACGTCAGTGTGTCTGACTATGGAGTCACCAATGACTAGTGTGTCTGGCATTGTGTTTGGCCTTAAGGGCTGTGACTGTTTGACACTCTGACTGTGAGGTCTATGTGTTGCAGGTGTTGTGTTCTGAGGTGGTGGTTGTTTGGGTGTCTGCTTTGGTGGCCTCTGCTGTTTTGGTAGATTTTTGATCAGAGCCGAGTATGTCTTTGTGTGTTTATGTGTATGATTTGAGGTTGTGATGGTACTATGTGAGACTGGGTCTATAGTGTGTGTGGTAACCTTCTCCTCCTGACTGGTCTTGCCAGTCCTATGTTGAGAGAGCTCAGCCTCCAGTTTGGCCGTATAGTTGCATCTCTCGCATGTATTTGTGTTTTGTGGGAGGAGGAGAGGGTTGTCTGTGTACATGAGGCAATTGTAACATTGCCTCAATATTCCCAGGTTCACCAGCTGAGCAGCAGAGGACACAAGCAACTGATCCTCGACATGCTAGAAGGACTAGACAAAAAACTTTAAAAGAGATTCGGGGACGTGGGTGACGGAGAAATGGGGGTTTGCCTTTTGGGGTGCTATCTATAAGAGTGCCGTATCAAGGTAATAAGTACTGTAGGAGCAAGTGCTAGGTTTAACAGATAGAGAAAAGTCTACTTGGAGTCAAGTAGAGATGATCTTTAGGTATTAGAGAAAGTGCTAGTAACAGGGATGCTTAAAGGTAAGATTGAAAAGAATGCACTCTGCAGTGTGCACTAGAGAAGTTAGATATGAAAGTAGGTAACTTGAGTTTTACCTGTTTAAAAGTTAAGGTTTAGTGGAGAGTTACTATTTTAAAAGAGTAAGATGGACTGAAAGGGGTGGTTACTTTTGTATTTTGGTGCTATGAAATACTGTAGGATGGCCAATAAATTTAAATAATTGAAGGGGTGGGATTTCAAAAGTGATGGTTTTGTGATTACTCACATAAGCCAGTGAAAGTAGAGAGAAATGAGATATATGGTCAGATTAACATAAGAGGCGGCAACTAGAAAGACAGTGGTATTTAACAAGACAACTTAAATGGGTGGGAGGGAGAGAAAAATTCTGCCTGACTCAGAACAGAGAGAGCTGTGGTCTCTTTTGAAGTTTTAATATGCTGTTAGAACAGAATGCAAGCAAAACACAAGATAAAGAAAACAAACTACAGTATTCAAAATATAGAAAGGCAATACAGAAATACAAAAAATAACAGCAAACTAACCTTTCCTTCACAGCAAAGTGTAGCAGAGTCTGGATGAGCCTTTCTGTCTGTAACATTGTGTCTGTAACATTGGGAAGATTTTCTTAATACTTTTACTGCTGCCTTCCCTACGTCTGTGAAATTCTATCTCAGAACTTTTTTCAGCATTCATTGGCTTTTCTCCTGTTTGACAGCTAAATAGTTGAAATACACACCAGGTTCATGGATGTTTACTAGGCTAATGATTGTAAGGGCCTTTTTAAACCTAGTCATGCATCCCAGATCTCTGACAAGTTCTGGTACCCCTAATAAGTTTAAGCAGGGGACTGTGTGATGAAATATTTGCAAGCAGGGGCCTGGGAGATTAACTTTTTCATGCAGCCTGTGTCCATTAGAGACATAGGTGCCAAACCAGGGATGAATTTCCTGTTCCCCATCAAGTTATCCAAGTTACACTTGAATTGGGTTAGGGAGGAACTCTGCTTCACATAGATGGGGAGCCTGTTCCGGAGAAGAGGTAGTCTTGGATACATATCTGTCTCTCCTGTGGGTCCTATTTGTGTCAGGCAAGGTTTAAGTCTTTACAATGGGTAATTCTGGTGCAGTTTTATTTGTAGATAAGCGGGAAGGCCAGCAAATTTAGGTCTGTCAGGACCTTGTATGCCAGGCATAAATCTCCTTCAACAGCCTGTAGGAGATAGAATGCAGGGATGGGTCCTTGAGGCGTTCTGCACAAGACACGTTGCTTACACCCTGTATTCTTTTAGTGAGGAACCTCTGTGGACTTTCCAATTGTTGGATATGCCTGGTTAGATACATAACAAAAGGGGCATTGTACTCAGTGATAGGTCTGATGAATGCCAAATACAGTGAAACAATGACTTCATTGGACCCAGATGCCATACCTTTGTTTATAAATTGCACAACATAGAATGATTTCCTCACTACTGTAGACATGTGATGGTCAAAGGCTAGATTACTGTGTGTGTGTCCCCAAGTCCCTGACTACTGAGTCAGCTCTTAGAGGTGTGTTGTCAGTATGATATTTACCAGGGATAAATATGGAAAAGACCCACCCCCGTACTTGGATGGGAAACAGTATCTACAACAGAAGCTGAAAGAGCTCAAAGCATAAATGTGTTAGTCAGCCTCAAAATAAGCAAGCAGTGAGAAAGCAACTGGGAGAGAAGGGTGGGGGCACACTGATTAGCATAGGAAGAGGGTAGCACCATGTGAAAACAAGTAGCTTGCCTACTTCAGACCTGAAGGAAAAACTTTGTATTACAGTTTTCAACAGAGTATGTATTTCTACAGGCAAGACTCATCAGCTGCATAATTCTGACTTTTTAGGTGTTAGTGTTGATTTCCCACGTAGTTTATTCTCTTGTTCTGTAAGTGATTTAGTTATGGGTCTACTTTACATGATCGAACATTCAAATGTTTGACTTTCATATGACCAAGACCATGTGATCGAACATTTCAATGTTCAAACATGTAAAAATAAATAAATAAATAAAACTAAACGTTGCTATCAGGGGGTCAAGCCCCCCTGCACCCCCCCCCCCATATACCAACTCCGAGATCGTACTACATTGCGGAAAAGGGAAATCTTCCCATTCCACGCTCTATGGAGATCTCCATTCAGACCGTTTGAACTTTTAAAAGTTTGATCATATAGTCTCGGCCATATGAAGGTCGAGCTTTTAAAAGTTCGATGATCTGAAGAGGACATATTTATATATATATATTTATATATATATATATATATATATATATATATATATATATATACACACAGACACATGCATGTGTGTATATATATATATATATATATATATATATATATATATATACACACACACACACACACACACACACACACACACACACACACACACACACACATACACACACAAACACATGCATAGATATATATATCTCCACGCATACATCTATTTATCTATAGATCTCTATCTATATATGTGTGTGTGTGTGTGTGTGTGTGTATATATATATATATATATATATATATATATATATATATATATATATATATATATATACATACGTACGTATGTATATGTGGGTCTGCTTTGACCCATCGAAATTACAGTTCACCGAACTGCAATTTTGCGAGTCTGTTTTCGTGAAAGTGCATTTATTTGAAGATACACTTTTGCAAAAATCAGTTGAGCGAAGTGAGGTCACCAGTGCAGGTGCAGTGTTTTTAGTGGTGTATGGGAAGGGAGTTTATAGTTTGTAGATCACGTTACAGTGAGAATAAGGGAATATTACCTTTTCCCCATTGTAGTCCAATCTCTGAGTTAGTATATATAAGTAGAGGGGGTTTGGGGGGTGCAGGGGGCTTGCCCCCCTTCTTAAATGTGTTTAGTGTATTTTTTTTGTTTCGGTGAGTCATTTTTCACGAAAGTGTATTTTTGAATAAATGCACTTTTGTTCTGTGTTGTTCCAGGAAAGTGGGAAGCTTTGTAATAAGTTCAATATCACAGTGTAAAATCATCAGGTCAACACTCGCCAAAAATCTAACGACCAGCAACAAACGGTGTTCGAACTAATAATGTGCATGGAATAAGCAACATCCACCAAATACAAACTTCCAGCACTCAAAATTTAACATGCTCGAATTAAGGATAGTAGTGAGTTTTTTTAAACTTATTGATGAAATTCAGGTACCTCCACATTCATATCTGAGCACATTAGATGTTCAGTTATTATATATGAGTATTCCCCATGATGGGGGACTTATGACTGTTAAGCACTGGTTGAGTTTGTCTGGATGGTGTAGTGAAAAACAGACTGAGTTTTTGTTGAAGTCTTTAGGGTTTATTATAAAAATGACTGGTATTTGCATATTAAAGGACTGCGATGAGTACAAATTTTGCACCCATATATGCTGATCCCTTTATGGGGTTTTTAGAGATTAGCTTGATTTATGATAATTTCAACCCATTTAAACAATTTATTAATATGTGGCATCGTTATCTTGATGACTGCTGGTGTGTATGGACTGGTCCTGTTGAATCTTGGAATGATTTTGTTAGCCGTTTAAATTTGAATAAGTATGGAATTAGGCAAGATCCAGTTATTTAGTATTGATTTTTTGCATGTTAATGTTTCATAATTGATTGATGGGATGATGGCTATGAGTTTATTTCATAAGCCTTTTTCAAAAAAATGCTATACTGGAAGCCAGCAGTTGTCACCCAGCACATATAATAAGGAATATACCGAAAGCGCAATTTTGGAGACTCAGGTGATTATGTAGCTATAATGAAATATTTGAAAATGAGGCTTGTAAAATGGAGTCTAGATTTTTACAAAGGGATTATAATGTTAATTTGGTTTCTAGAGCACATTCTTTGGTTTCTGGACACGACAGGAAATATTTTTTTAAATCAAGAGAACAGCATGGTGATGAAATTATTACCACTGGTGTACCTAGACTTGTTACTACTTTTGGTACAAATACTTTTAAAATAAAAGAGGTTATTAATAAACATTGGTCAATTTTAAAGCCAGATACTTTTTTTGAACAATGATTGGATGAATATTCATTTTGGATATAAAAGAGGGAGAAACGTTGAATATTTAACTGGCTATAAGAAAAGTTATTTTCTAACTAAAGAAGCTATAGGTGAGTTGTCTAAGGGAGTACATTTTGTGGTAATTGTACATATTGCAAGGTTGTGTCCAGAACCAAATCTTTTACTCCTGTTAATACTATGAAAGTGTTTGAAATGAGGTCTTTGATTACTTGTATTACAGACTGGATAATGTATATGGCTGATGTTCATCGTGCATACAGCTGCAGTAATAACATATGGGTTCTCTGCCGTCAGGCGGTCCCTCGGTCGGCCAAATTCCAAAGTCTAGGTCCGGCGTCGGTTGTTGTCGCTTCCTTTCCTGACATCAGCGAGGCAGGAGTATATAAGACACAGCCGACGCCATTTTCTTCAGTCTTTTTTGCCGCACGGTGCCCGAAGCAGAAACAGTTCGCAAGTGCCGGTCGGCCAGCTCCTGAATTTACGAAAAATTTGGAAACCGAAGTCTTCATTAAAGCTAAGTACCCCATTGGGGAAACTTTTCTTCCCTCAGTCCGATGTCAGAAAAAGTTAACAATTGTATTTCTTGTGGGAAGCAAATACCGCATAAGGATTTTCATTCCCTTTGCATACCTTGTTTAGGCCCAGACCACGACGTCTGGGGCTGCCGCTTTTGTGCTACTTTCAATAAACGCACTATCAAGCATTGGGAGTTAAGCCCAACATTTATTTGGTACAGCATTTGATTATAAAATGTCGTCGGAGACTCCGACTACAGTTTTGTCCAAAAAACGCAAGGACAAGGTCTCCACCGACACCACGCCAAAACCGGCTACACGTGGTCCTGTTCTCAGCGAGACGCCTATGCAGTCCCTGACTACCGACGACACTTCTTTGGCAGGGTCTTCTGTACCCGAGACCGCAGGTACCTCAGCCCATACCCAGACTACAACCACCGAAGCCACTGTGAGCGTTGAGTCTCCTAATGTGGACAGGTCCACTTCCACCCATGGTGTCTTTAGACCCTCATCTTCATTTTCCATTAAGGCCTTCACTAAATCCAAATCAACCAGGCTTTCCAAGAGGCCTATTGCACAGGGCCCATCCACAGGCCCCATGCCTAAAAAACAGATGCTTAAAATGGCTGAGGATTTAATTACTCTTATCAGGGGATGTCCTTCAAGAATGCAACTGCAGTCATAACATATGGGTTGTCCTGCCTCAGGCAGCCCTCGGTCGGCCGGATTCCAAAGTCTGGGTCCGACGTCGGCTGATGTCGCATTTCTCTCCGACGTCAGAGCAGCTGGAGTACATAAGCATCAGCCGACGCCATTTTCTTCAGTCTTTCTTGCCGCGTGGTGCCTGAAGCAGAAGCAGTTCGCAAGTGCCAGTCGGTCAGCTCCTGTATTCTTCGATTCCGAAGTCATCAAAAAAGCTAAGTACCCCATTGGGGACCTTTTCTTGCCTCAGCCGATGTCAGAAATTACTGAAAAAGTTAACAATTGTCTTTCTTGTGGTAAACAAATACCTCATAAGGATTTCCACTCTTACTGTCTACCTTGCCTTGGCCCAGACCATGACGTCTCGGCCTGTGTAGCCTGTGCTCGCTTCAACAAGCACACTCTCAGGCGCCGGGCGGAGTTCGCTGAAGATTTTTTTTGGCGAAAAATTTGCCTATACAATGCCGTCGGAGCTTCCGACATTGCAAACTCCCAAGAAACGAAAAGACTGGGACCGACATCCTCGGCCCGCATCTACCACCGACTCCACGCCAGAACATACCGCGAGTGCTTCGGTTCCTCCTGAGACGGTTATTCCACCGCTCCGTTACCGACGACTCCGATTCCGGATATCACTCCGACGCCAGTTATTGATTTTCCTCCGGATACCGAAACCGAGGAAATGCCCGAGACCATTGCTGTAGATAAGGTCACTCCTGCACGTGGAGCTGCCAGGCCTCCTATGGCCATGTATATTAAGGCCTACACTAGGGCTAAGGCAGCCAGCAAGACCAAGCATCTTTCTGCTAAAGCCTTGCCTCAGCCTACTCCAGAGACACAAATTATGACTATGGCTGCTGACTTAATTTCTATGATTAGAGGTTCACAGGCCCATCCTGAGAGAGGATCCCAGCCTCCTTCTGATAAAAGGCCCCGGGTTGAACCCTCTGACCCTATTCCTTCAGATGAAGATTCTGAGGACTCTGTCCACTCTGATGGCCAGGAAGAGCTCTTCCAGACCTATGAGGACTCGGATGCAGAGGATTCCATCCTCGGCCTCCCTCCTGAGGATATTTCTTTTGGGGAAGTTCTGCATACCATGAGGGAACATTTCAAGTGGCAAGGCCAGGAATATTCTGATTCCAGAAAGCCTTGAACCTTCCTTAAAAGCCCCAGCACAGGCCCTTATCTATTCCTCCTGTGCTTGATGTTTTGGATGATTTATATTCTGACTCTAGTGTTACCCTGACTCTCTTCCTCCTGCTCCAGCCAAGCCAGACAGGTATTACAGGGTCCCAGAAACACATTCCCATTTATTCAGGGCCCATACTGCTGATTTGGAAACTATTTCTCAGGGACCTAAAGGTGTTTCAGCTTCCACCTCTAAAAATCCTTTGCCCTCCAACAGGGAAGCTAGGTCATTAGAGATGGGGTAAAAGGTTTACACCTCCATTACTTTATCTATGAGAGCTTTGAATTGCCTTTTTCATATGTTACAATATCAGGATTTCCTGTTAGAAGATTTACAGAAAACATTGGCCTCTCCTGATCCTTTAGACAGGAAGTCTTTGCAGGAAGCTGTACATAACTCTCAGCAAGTAAGCAATCACTTCCTGCAGTGTGGATATGATGCACTGGAAGCTTCATGTAGGGCAGCTATGACAAGGGCAGTCATTCGTAGACATGCATGGTTAAAAGATCAACCTCTACCAGATCATGTAAAGGCAAAACTTCTGGATGCACCTTTGGAAAAGAACAAGCTTTTGGTGCTAATGCTAAGGATGTGTTAAAGTCCATCGAGGAAAAAGCAAAATCAGTTCAGGCGGTGAAAGATTTCCTCCAGGTTCAACCCCCCAGATTCAGTAGGAATTGGCCTTCAAAAAACTGGTCCTTTCCTAATCCTGAAAAATTTCAAAGGGGTAAAAACAGACCTGGCCGAGGAAGAGGACAATACAGAGGT
Source organism: Protopterus annectens (assembly GCF_019279795.1). Taxonomy (NCBI): domain Eukaryota; kingdom Metazoa; phylum Chordata; order Ceratodontiformes; family Protopteridae; genus Protopterus; species Protopterus annectens. The sequence goes on from NC_056751.1 coordinate 830,236,129, forward strand.
CCTTACAGGGGACGACAATGGCAGCCAGCAAACCAAAGAAGTGACACAGGGGTTTCACCTGCCCCACAGCCACAATCTCAATGTCTTTCCCTCTACTTCCGCCTACCAAGGAACAAATAGAAGCTCCCTTGGGCGGGAAATTATCTCTGTTTGCAGACAATTGGCACAGACTGACAAAGGACAAATGGATTTTGGACATTATAGACCGAGGTTACAGGTTCCATTTTCATGCCTTATCAAGAAAACAAGGCATGCCAAACCTACCACAAAACCAGAGGGCAGAGGCTATCAAGCAAATCTCTCTGCTGACTCGGATGAAAGCAATAGAAAGAGTTCCACAACAAGAACAAGGCCAGGGATTTTACTCAAGACTGTTCTTTGTTCCAAGAAAAGAATCTCAATGGAGACCAATACTGGATTTGTCCGCATTAAACACCTTTCTCATAGTACCAAAGTTCAAAATGCTGACTCTACAGCAACTCCTTCCCATGCTGGGCAAGGGGTCTTGGCTGATTACTCTGGACCTCAAGGAGGCATACCTGCATGTCCCTATCAGACACAGCTGCAGAAGATACCTCAGATTTCTTGAAGGGCCAGAGCATTATCAATTCTCAGCATTGCCACTTGGCTTATCTACTGCGCCCAGAGTATTCACAAAATGCCTGGCTTCAGTAATTGCTCATTGCAGGCTCCAGGGGATCCAAATTTACCCGTACCTGGACGACTGCCTCATACAAGCGGACGACAAATTGATGTTGACAAAAAACTTGGACTATGTCATACGATTACTTCAAGCTCTGGGATACACAGTCAACTTCCAAAAGTCAAGACTTCAGCCATCCCAGCAAATAATCTTCTTAGGAGTCAAATTAGACACAGCCTCTCAAATGGCTTACCTAACAGAAGACAAGCAAGAGAAGTTAACTCATTATTTCAAAGGTTTGGCAAAACTTACCCAGTTGACTGCAAGGAGATTCCTACAGGCCCTGGGTTACATGGCATCCTGCATTCTCCTGGTTCCATTAGCAAGACTACACATGAGAAAGCTTCAATGGTACCTAAAAAGCCTATGGTCTCAACACAGCAACAACTTAGAGACAACCATACTGCTCATTCCATGCCTACAAAAGGAATTCCTATGGTGGGCCTCGGTAAGCCAGGCAACCACAGGTATGTCATTCAAAAAAACACAGATAACACAGACCATGACCACAGACACCTCAGACCTTGGATGGGGGGCGCACATGGAAGGCAGGTGTATACAAGGACAATGGTCTCCAAAGGAAACACATCTGCACATAAACCAAAAGGAAATGCTGGCAGTAATGCATGCCATCGAGGCCTTTCAACACCAACTTCAGCAAGGCCATTTACTGATACGGACAGACAACACCACTGTGATGTGGTATATAAACAAGCAAGGGGGCACCCATTCTTACCCCTTTGCAGACTGACAATGCATCTTTGGGAAAATCACTGAGCCTAAACATTCAGTTACAATCCCAGTTTGTTCCAGGCAAAGACAATGTGCTGGCGGACAGCCTAAGCAGGAATTTCACAGATCCACACGAGTGGAGATTACATCCGAAGATCTTCACACAGCTCACTGCGACATGGGGCAGGCCAGAAGTAGACCTATTTGCCTCTCACCTCAACCATCATCTACAAAAATTCTGCTCAAGGACATACCATCCACAAGCTTGGAAAATAGATGCTCTCTCATTCAACTGGAACTTCCTAAAAATCTGTGCATTCCCACCTCTGCCACTGATGACCTCAGTATTACTAAAGATCAAAGCAGAGACCCAAGGGGATCCTAATAGCTCCGGACTGGCCAAGACAACACTGATATCCACTACTACGGAGCATATGTCACACCAAGAAGTGGGCCCTCCCCCAATGGCCTCTACTTTTGACTCAACACAACTTCAAAACAGTGCATCCAAACCTTCAGACACTGCAGCTAACAGCCTGGGAGATCCCGTGAATAACCTCAACCTATCTCTCTCCAAGGAAGTTCAGCGGATACTAACAGAGGCTCGCAGACCATCCACCAGAAAGGTTTACTTAGCAAAATGGAAGAGACTCAGCATTTGGAATACCAGCAAGGGACATGATGCATCATTATTGAACATCCCACTCATCCTGGAATATTTGGCAGATATGCTAAAGAATGGTCTCTCATATTCTTCCATAAAGATACATGCATCAGCTATTTCAGCTAGATATAACACTGATCCGCCTGTCTTTTCACATCCTTTGCTAAGGCAATTCCTCAGGGGAATCAAGAACATTAAGCCACCAAGAAAGGCTCCAGTGCCAGCCTGGGACCTCAATTTTGTCCTAGAAAAACTGACTCTACCTCCATTTGAGCCAGCAGCTTCAGTTGACTAGCAATTTCTCTCATGGAAGACAGCTTTCCTGTTGGCAATTACCTCAGCAAGAAGGGTTTCGGAACTACAGGCCCTAATGGCAATACCACCGTTCATAATTTTCCACAGAGACAGGGTTTCATTAAGGACCAACCCTACTTTTATGCCAAAGGTGGTATCTAGAGTTTCTTTAAATCAAGCTATTCATCTGCCTGCTTTCTTCCCCAATCCTGAGAATAGAGGGGAAAGACTGTTACATACATTGGACATTTACAGACAACTTCGATACTACCTGGACAGAACCAAGACCAAATCCAGGCTAACACCAGCTCAGAAAATAATTTTCCTGGGTGCCAACTTGGACACAAACACCCAGATGGCCTATCTTATGCCAGAAAAGCAGAGGCAACTAACTCAGTACTTCAAAATGCTAGCAAATTGTACCAGGCTTACTGCAAGGAAAATCCTGCAGGCTCTGGGCTTCATGGCATCTTGCATTCTTTTAATCCCATGTGCAAAGTTGCATATAAGGAAACTTCATTGGTACCTAAAAAATCTATGGTCTCAACACAGCCACAGTTTGGAAACAATAATACCAATAATTCCATGTTTGCAAAAGGAATTTCTATGGTGGGCTCAAGCATGTCAAACAAACACAGGTCTCCCATTCTGCAAGCCTCAAGCAAATCAAGTCATCACAACAGACGAATCAGATTATGCCTGGGGGCGCACATGACAGACAACTGCATTCAGGGCAAATGGTCCCAAAAGGAAAAGCACCTTCACATCAATCAAAAAGAAATGCTAGCAGTGATAAATGCAATTACAGCTTTCAAGGACCTCCTGCATCCAGGACAATTATTGATAAGGACAGACAACACCACAGTTATGTGGTACATAAACAAACAAGGAGGAACACATTCATACCCTCTGTGCAGATTAGCCATGACACTTTGGAATTTGGCTCTGGAATGGCAAATCGAACTTCAAGCACAGTACTTGCCAGGTTTGGAAAACACGCTGGCAGACAATCTAAGCAGAAACATGACAGATCTACACGAATGGAAGTTGCATCCTCAAGTGTTTACAAAGATAATACAAGCGTGGGGGAGGCCAGACATAGATCTCTTCGCCTCCCACAGGAATCATCAATTGGAACAATTTTGTTCAAGGACCTTTCATCCAAAGGCCTGGAGAGTGGACGCCCTTTCATTCAGTTGGACAGCATGGACAGTTTACGCTTTCCCACCTCTGCCTCTTCTGCCCAAGGTGCTCTTGAAAGCAAGAGCAGACAGACCAGAGATGATGCTGATTGCTCCAGACTGGCCAAGACAACACTGGTACCCACTCCTGAGGAGCCTAACACATACTCCTCCCTGGTCCCTACCTCTAATGCCTCTTCTACTGACTCAGCACAACTACAAAACTCTTCACAGTCAGCTGAAAACACTCAATCTCACTGCATGGAAAATTCCTTAACACCTCAACAGACCTTACTCTCCAAAGAGGTACAGGATGTCATTTTGGAGGCCAGAAGGCCATCTACTAGAAAGGCTTACTCAGCAAAATGGAAGCGGTTTTGCTCTTGGAATGAGAAAAAAGGCCAGGACCCTACAAAACTAAATTTACCTCAGGTATTACAGTATCTAGCTGAGCTGCTGAACACTGGACTCTCATTTTCCTCCATAAAAATCCATGCCTCAGCCATTTCTGCAGAATTCAACACGGATCCACCCTTATTCTCTCACCCACTCTTAAGACAGTTCCTCAGAGGGGCTAAGAATATAAGACCACCAAGGAATCAACCAGTGCCAGCCTGGGATCTTAATTATATTCTAGAAAAATTAACATTGCCTCCCTTTGAACCAGCTGCCTCAACAGATTTGCAACTTTTGTCCTGGAAAACAGCCTTCCTTCTGGCCATTACCTCAGCTCATAGGGTTTCGGAACTACAAGCCCTCATGGCTGTGCAGCCTTTTCTCATTTTCCATCAGGACAGGGTTTCCCTTCGAACCAACCCATCATTTATGCCCAAAGTGGTATCCAGGGTAGCTTTAAATCAAGCCATACACTTGCCTACCTTTTACCCCAATCCTCAAAACAAAGGGGAAAGGCTCCTACACTCTTTAGACATCCATAGACAGCTACGTTATTACTTGGACAGAACAAAGCCCTTTAGGAAATCACAACAACTTTTTGTGTCCTATGCTGTAGGAGCTCAAGGGAAGCCAGTGACCAAACAGACAATTTCAAAATGGATAGGCCACTGCATACTGTTTTGTTACTCCTATCATGGAAAGTCTGTCCCTATAGGCATCAGATCCCACTCCACCAGGGCCACAGCTACCTCTACAGCCTTCCTCAGAGGAGTTCCTACCAAAGATATTTTGGAGGCAGCCACTTGGAGTTCTGTGCATACCTTCACAAGACACTACCACCTGCCTTTATATTCCAAAACTAGAGCAGGCTTTGCTACTGCTGTGTTGCAGGGCATTCTGGCTCATCCCAGTTCTGCCTAGTGCCTACCACCCTGTGCGTAGCTTTGGGATTCTACCCATATATTATTACTGCAGCTGTATGCACGATGAACATAGTACAGTTTTGTACCTACCATAAATGTAGATGTTCGAGTGCTAATACAGCTGCAGTACATTCCTCCCTCCTTCCCCTCTTGGTAAAGGCTTAGGACCTAACCCCTCTTCATACAACCTGTTTGGGTTATCCTTCTATGGTATATTTGCTTGCAACTACTGTTTTTTGATTACATTGCATTGCATGTATATAAATATAATTTATGTATTGCCTTCCTACTGGGGGCACCTGACATCTGGGGCAAGAAAGACTGAAGAAAATGGCGTCGGCTGTGTCTTATATACTCCTGCCTCGCTGACGTCAGGAAAGGAAGCGACAACAACCGACGCCGGACCTAGACTTTGGAATTCGGCCGACCGAGGGACCGCCTGATGGCAGAGAACCCATATGTTATTACTGCAGCTGTATTAGCACTCTAACATCTACATTTATGGTAGGTACAAAACTGTACTTTTGCCAGTGTGGTGCATTCTTTGTTGACCAAACATCTTTAAACATAGAATTGCACCACATATCAGTGATATCAGTTGTAGAAGGCTTAGAATTGCACTTTGTAAACATCGGTTAGAACACGTTGGGGCACACTTTATTTTTGTGGGGATTGCTAAGGTAAGGGGTGGAGGGACTTTCATTGGTAAGAAAACATAAGATCTTGGATTTTAAAGAAATTATGTGGGTTGTTAACTTTGGGGGCTTTATATAAACCAGGGTTGAATGAAAATTGTTAAAAAATGTTAAAAATGTTTTAGATGTATTGGTGTATTATTTGAATATGTGTCATAGTTGTCCTAACTTATAGCGATTTGCTTTTGTGATGATTTGTGTAGAGGCTGTCACTTTAAGGGACGTTCTCTTAAATGGTATAGCCGCATAACTTCCTGTAATGCATTAAGCACTGAAGACACCTTTTTGGCAAAACCGGTTTGTGAGCAGTTGTGAGACTTAATTACTAGTATTATTTATTGACTTTCATATGAGTAAAGTGATGAAATGAACTATAAGTGAAATGGAAAGTGGTTTGATATTGCCTTATATAGGTGTGTTGGATTTTGAGTGCTGGAAGTTTGTATTCGGTGGATGTTCCTTATTCCGTGCACTTTATTAGTTCCAGCACTGTTTGTTGTTCATAGATTCATAGGTTAGTACTAGGCTATCGGCCCTAGGGCCTATACAAGCCTAGCCATAACAATTCCCTGGATATTTCTTCACACAATATTTACTTCCCTGGACCCCTGTCTAGCAGGGCGACTGACATGATCCCCGGGGTGAATTTCCTATCTCCCATCCAATCGTCAAGGTTCCTTTTGAAGAAGGCCAAGAAGGTGTTCTGCTTGACATGTATGGGCAGTCTATTGCAGAATATGGCAATATCCTTGGGATCAGTATATTTAATGCCATTCTGTTGTAGCTCAGAGCAGATCTGAGCATTGCCATTTAGATTCTTGACATAACTATAGAATGCCTTGTGGTTGTCTTTGGAATCTTTGGCAATTTTATTTTCGTAACTAGCTTTTGAGGATTTTATGAGGGATCTCGGCTTCTTACTGAGGCTGGTAAGGGAGTTTTTTGCATCCTGGGATCTTCCTCTTTTCTGCAACATTTTCTTCCTTCTGTTGTATAGTTTGTTTATGGCAGGGGATTCCTTTTTTTGGAGGAGAGCATCTTGGTTCTATTTGGGATGGCACAATTCATGCACGAGTGGATGTGCTCGAACAGTGCCTTAGTGTAGGATTCAGCGGTCGAACTTTCAGATCCCGTCCTCATGGGTTTCATGAAGTTTGTCACTTCTGACTTGAGTAGCATGAAGTTGGCTTTGGAGAAGTTTTTTATGGAGGTTTCCTTACTGGGGGGTGGGATGTGGATGTCAAAGGTGATTTGCTTATGGTCAGACCTGACCAATGAGGGTGTGACCACTGGTGTGGAGCATCTATCTTCCATGTTGGTAATGACCAGGTTTAGGATATTGGAGCCCCTGGTGGGGCAATGGATTAGTTGATCCAGAGCGTTGGAATTTATGAATTCCAAGAACCGTTGGGAAAAGGTGTTTGTACCCGAATAGTTTTCCCAGTTAATGGCAGGGTAGTTGAAATCACCCAGTATTAGGGTGTTTGGTTGTATCTTAATATTTTCCAGTATGTTTAGAAAGGTGTAGTGAGAGTCTTGGTGCATGGTGGGGGATCTGTAGCAAGCTACAATTTGGATTGCAGTCTTACCTAGTGTTAGTTGCACCTGGAGAATTTCAGATGCATTGTGTTGGGCAACTAGCCTGGAGGTGTGAATATCCTTGGTGAATATGGACACTCCTCCACCTTTAGTGTTTCGGTCTTGGTTTGGTGGCCGAAAAGTGTGGTAAGAGTTGTAGCCTGGTATTGCAGGGGTGCTCTCTGGAGCCTTGAACTAGATCTCAATTACTGCACAGATATTGATGTTCTTCATTTTTAGGAGTGCCTCGAGAGAGTGCATTATGAGGTTTAGACTTCTAGCATTGAGTAGCATTACCTTCAGATTTTGCATGCTTGTATCTGTTACAGTGGTGGGTTTGTCCTTTGAACCTTGCCTAAAAAAGGCACTATAGGGGTGGCAAGAGTTTTAGCCATTAACCTGAATCCCAGGGGTAACAGGTGCAGACCATCTCTGGCAAAGCATTGTCTTCCCAGGCAGACAGATACTGGATCCCCTTTGAATGACACGAGAAACTTAGCCAATTGGTGAAGTCAATCGTTTTGTCCTTATACTGAGGTATCATTCTGGGCGAAGGCAGGATGCTACTCAGGGCTAGGCTCATACCTGCCTGTGCCACATGATCCGAGAGCTCTTCCCTGTCTCTTTTCATGTAGTCCAGGGAGGTACGTCTCAAGTCATTCACTCCAACATGGGGAATGACAGAGTCGTATTTGTACTTGTTGTGGAGTGACTTGAGCACATGCGTTATGTGGCTGATCCTGGCACCCGACAGGCAGCTGACTGTAATTTTCTCCTTGTTCAGCCTGGTGAGTGGGACATCAGTGTGCCTGGCTATAGAGTCATCTATGACTAAAGTGTTGGGTGCATTGTCTTGCCTTAGGGGCTGTTGTTCGGTGGCACACTGGTGTTGTGAGCTATGTGTCACTTTGGTTGTGACAGGTGTTTGTGTTTCAGCTCTGGAGGTCCTTGTTGCTTGGGCAGGTTAATGTTAAGGGCCTCCGCTTATGTGGGTTTAGTGTTGCTATGTGTGGGTGTTGATGGTGTGGAAGGGCAATGTGTTGCTTTAGATGTAGTGCAGGTGTTAACCTTCTCCTCTTGACTGTCTAGCACAATCTTGGCTGGAGAGAGTTTTGCTTCCAGTTTGGCTATGTAAGTGCATCTCTCACAGGTTGTAGTGTTGTGTGGTAGGAGGAGAGGGTTGTCTTTGTACATGAGGCAGTTGCTGCATTGCCCCAGTATGCCCAGATTTACCAGGTGGACAGGAGAAATCACCGGATGCTGACCCTTGGACATTCCTGTGTAGTTGCTTTTTTTGTAAAGTACAAGAGCTGTTTTACCTTACCTTTGCAAAGAACTTTGCAATTATGGGCTGTTTAGTGCCTACAATTAATTTCTCCTTATTGACAAGGAGAGTTGAGTGCTTGTATCAGTTTAAGGCTTCCTAGTGCTTTCCAGCAGGTTCTAGTCACAGGGGTTCAGATTTTAGTGCTACTACTGAGAAACTAGCTAGTTCTAAGGGAAAATTTGATGAGCAGACTTTCTGGCACCTGGAATAGTTTAACCGTAGCCCCGCCGTGCTGCATGATGCGAAAAATGCACAAACACACAAATTTTTAAGCCAGAAAGTTAAAAGGGATAGAAATCAGCCCAAAAAGGCTAATAGAATTACAATTTCAGAGCTGGAAACCACTCCTCCAGTGTTAGATAGGCAGTACAATGCTCACCACTCCCACTGGTAAGCAGTAGGACTTCCCCCTACCACAGCAAGGTCTGGATAGCTCTGAACACAGAAAATAAAGTCCTGAGACCAGCAAAGCCTGGGATATGGACTATAGTAGCTAAGAAAGGCGGGAAACGAGCAAACAAGATAGTATTTTTTTTCCGGTTAAAACAGGCTAAACAATGTAATAATACATTAAATAAACACAGAAAAGGCTAACACACTTGAATGTGTAGCCCTATACAGTAAATGCAATTAAAACTCTACAGAATTAGCAATTTAAAACTTTTTAAATGAAGCAAGGCAAGTGCACAACTGAAAAATGATTTAAGAGGCAGTAATACAGTAGAATAAGTAGCTAGTCTGCATATACAGATAAGTCTATATATACAGAAAAGCAGCTAAAACACACTTAAACAATTCAGATGCAGTGCAACTTAGAGCACTTGAGTTTTAGCAATATTAAGGCAAATACAGTTTTAATAAATGCACTAAAATGTACTCTATATTTCCAAAATGTTTGTGAAGCACATAAGGAGATTTAGGGATTTTTTTTTAAAGAAAGGGAGAAAGGAGGAACAGAAGGAAAGAAACTAAGTGGGTTGGCCTTCTCAGATGTTCTCTCTGTATTACGTAGAATGAGCTAATGACACTAGACTGGGAGGAGTGTCCCAGATCAAATTTACAGTAGGGGCGGGCAACTGCAAAGCCACCAAGTAGGGTGGTGAACAACAATACTAAAGCTATTAGCCTACACTCTTTTAGTCAGTAAACACTACAGAAATCTTTATCATAGCAGTGAGCCACAAAATGAAAGTTTTTAAACAGATAAAGGAGCAAGGAGACTCTACAGAATGCTTTTAACTGCAAACACACCTGCAGATTAGTTTATAGCAATAAAATGCAGTAAAACGTATGCAGCAAGCAATAAAAAGTGCTATATATAAATTGCTAGAAGCAATAACCAGTATAAATAAGCCAAAAAACAGGATACTTATTGTTATATATATCAGATCAGAGTTGTAGTCAGTGCCCCTCCTCCACTCTGCTCAGTGTGTGTAGACAGAAATCCTCTCAAAGTTAGGGCTTAAATACCAGAAGATACAACCTTAGACAACATTTTTTTTAAAAAAAAAAAAAGCTCAAAAGAAGCAACCTCCACTACCCAGCAGCCAATCAACACAATCCTGCCATGAAGGTAAAGAAAGGCTTCTGCTAATTCAAGATGGACATTATGTAATATGTGTGTGTGTATAATTAGTAATGTGCAGTAATTCCTGGTGGTGTGTGTCTGGACATTTTCAGGTAGAATTTATTCAATTTTCTTTTGTAAGGAATGAATACAAGTGGAAGTTACGTGGAAATGAAGTAGAAAATTAGCCTTGAGTGTACAAGTGTAACTGAACAAATTTTATGTTAATACTTCACATTGATGAAATATTCATTGCCTGTTGTATGTTAAGTGATTGAATCAGTCTGTATTATGTACAGGAGAATGAAACTAATCACAGCAGAGTTTTAATAAATGCATTGATAAGAAAAATAAAATAAATGTACAGAATCTGACTTTATGGAAGTAGCAGACAGGTCATCTCTTGAACTTGTTTTGCTTCTGGATGTTCTGATATTTGTGCTGAATAACCACCAATTGAAGAAGTCAAGAGAAGAAAGAAGTATATATTCCAAAAATGAACGCTTTATTAAAATATCTGCGTTTTCGTCCAAATGTATATATATATATACTTCTTTCTTCTCTTGACTTCTTCAATTGGTGGTTATTGGTACTGTTTTGTGAAGTTGGCCGTTGATTTTACATTTATTTGTGCTGAATAGCCAAAGTGAAGGACTGGTTGGAGCTTAACATTGGAGGTTGCCAGTTTTATTACTTTCTATAAACCGTCTTGGTCTTCAAAGTAAGTAACCAATATTGCTAAACTTGAAATATCAGAAGCAGTTACAGAGCATTCAGTATAATATAGTTTTATTGCATAAGTGATTCTGCTGCTCATTTTATACTTTCTTCCTAGTGTATTTGTACATGATTTCAGTTTGTTTGCATCTGTAAAGTAAGAACTTTGTGCCTCGTCCCAAGCCTTTCTGTGTTGGAGGGAAGACTTCTAGCTTATCAGTGGGAGTGGTAAGCACTAGGTACCCTATCTGCCACAAAAGTGGTTTCTGGCCCAGAAATTGTAGTTTATTGGCCGTTTGGGCAGTTTTTCCATCTCTTTCAACCTTCTGGTTTAAAAGCCCGCGTTTGCCCTTGTTTCCCACCTATCTTGTAACTAGTCTAGTCCAGATACAGATTTGTTGTATCCAGGATTGTTTGTAAGCTTCTGAACCCCCAAGCCTTTCTGTGTTGGAGGGAAGCATTCTAGCTTATCAGTGGGAGTGATAAGCACTAGGTAGCTTATCTACCATAAGATCCAGGTACAGATTCTTAGTTTTAGCACTTGAATTTGCTTATTCGTGCTCAGAACTTGTTAGCACTAAATAAGCAACAAATTACTACAGCACTCAACCTTCCTCTTTACCTAGAGGAAAACAGTTTTTGTACTTACTTTCCTCACTTGCTTAAAGATAAACGGCTCTTGTACTCACTTTCCTCACTTGTTTAGAGGAAAGTAGTTTTTTATTCAGGCATGTCCAAGGGTCAGCTCCCAGTGTTCTTTCCTGTCTATCTGATGAATCTGGTCATCTTGGGGCAATGTAGCAATTGCCTCATGTACACAGACAACCCTCTCTTCCTACCACCCAACACCACAAACTGTGAGAGATGCACTTATCTAGCCAAACTGGAGGTAAAGCTCTATCCAACCAAGACTGATCTTGACAGTCAAGAGGAGAAGGTAAACACTTGCACCACACCACACTCACCACATAGCCCACTAAACCTACACCACCATAATCCACACATAGAAACACAAAAACATTTGCGGAGGCTCTCAATAATAATCTCAAGCAACAGAGACCTCCAAAGCAGAAATGCAAGCAACCTCCACCCCCCAACACAACCCAAATGACACAAAGCCCACAGACTCAGTGTGCCACTCAACCACAGCCCATAAGGCAAAACAACGTACCCAACACACTAGTCAAAGGTGACTCTATAGTCAGGCACACTGATGTCCCACTCACTAGACTAAACAAGGAGAGGGTTACTGTCAGCTCCCTGTCGAGTGACAGGAGCCGCCACATAACTCACGCACATAGGTCACTCCACAACAAGTTAAAATATGACTCTGTCATTGTCCATGTTTGTGTGAATGACCTGAGACGTACCTCCCTCGACTACATGAAAAGAGACATGGAAGAGCTATCCGATCTTGTAGCCCAGGCAGGTATGACCCTAGCCCTGAGTAGCATCCTGCCATCACCCAGAATGATACCGCAGTACAAGGACAAAATGATTGACTTCAACAATTGGCTAAGCTTCTGGTGTCATTCTAAGGGGATCCAGTATCTGTCTGCCTGGGACAACATGGTTGACAGACCATGATGCTTTGCCAGAGATGGCCTGCACCTGTCACCCCTGGGATTCTGGATACTGGCTAAGGCTCTTGCTGCCCCTATAGTGCCTTTTATAGGCAAGGTTCAAATGACAAATTCACCACCGTAACAGGAACAGGCAAGCAAAAACTGAGGGTAATGCTACTCAATGCTAGAAGTCTGAACCTCAAAATGCACTCCCTCGAGGCACTCCTTAAAATGGAGAACATCGATATCTGTGCAGTGACTGAGACCTGGTTCAAGGCTCCAGAGAGCACCCCTGCATTACCAGGCTATAACTCATACCACACATCTGAAGTAGTTAACTTCATTTGTTCATCAACCTGTGGGTATCGGATCCGAATCGGATCCGAGCCGGCAGCTTTATTCAGCTAAAATCCGAGCTCCAAGCTCCTCCCTCTTACCCATAACCCCCTGCCATCCTCCTCAGTCCCCAGATCTCGTTTGCCGCGGCTTATTCAAGCAACTAGAATGAGTTCCAGGCGTAGGGTTTCGTGAGTTTTTGAAGAAAATTTCCTCTGTTTTTTAACTAGTTTTAGTTTAATTGTTATCGAGTGAGTGTTGTTCCCTTTTGTAGTTGTTTTAGCCAAGTTTTTGTGTTAAATCTTTATATTTTCTCAGTTTACTAGTCTCCCTCTTCCCGTGTGTGTGAAGGTGTGTTTGGGTTAGGCCCTTTTTACAGTTATGGCCGAGGCCCCTAAAACTTTCTTCTCTAAATGCGAGTATGGCCATAAGCTATCCCCGGCAGATGGCCACACTCGGTGTGTTATCTACCTTGGGGTTGACCATCTTTCTTCGGGCTGCACTATTTGTGCAGCCTTCAACCCCAGGGCTTTGAGGGATAGGAGGTCGAAGCCGATTCTGGCGGGACTTCTGCCCCCGGACTCGGCTTCGTCCTCTTCTCCCTCTGCGGCACCAGCTGCTACCGCAGCGGTTCCACCTGCCATCCCTGCTCCCCTGGCCGGGACTCACCCTCCCACCGAGGCTCAGGAGGAGAGGGAATCTAGGAGGGAGAGAAAAAAGGACAGGCACCACAAGCGGTGAGCCGAAGCTTCCTCTTCGTCTCCGCAAGCGAAGCAGCTAGTCTCTCCTAGGGCCTCTGGGCTTTCTCCTTCCCGGCTCCATTCTCCACGTTTTTCCCCAGGGCCGGAGGAGGAGACCCGGTCGCCTTCGAGGTCTTCGAGGCATCACTCCAGGCCTGCCTCGGTGGCCTCGTCAAGGTCTACAAGAAGCTTGTCAGATGCAGATATGGACTGGATGATGCGTAGGTTTCTCCAGCCCCAACTGCAGATGGGAGTGATCCTGCCCCCCCCTCCTCAGGGGGGGAGCTCGACCCCCTTTTTCACCTTGATTGCTCCTTCTCCGACCCACTTCCGGGGTTCGGAACCGTCGGATACATACAGCATCGGAGCCGGGGAAAGCTCGGCGCCAATAGTAATCCTTTCTTTGGCTCTGACCGTACCCTCGAGCTTATCGGGTCTGTTTTCAGATCTGAGCTCTGAGCCGTGAGCTGAGCTTCGGATCCGGAGGTGTTAGTGTGTCTTTGGCTCTGTCTTGGTCGGAGCACACTGGCCCTTCGAATCCGAATGCATCGGCGCCGGCTCCGGTCCGCACCTCGGATCCGAAGGGGCTGCTCTCGGAGCGTAGAGAGAGCAGTTCTCCTTCGGCGTTCAATGTTGTGGAGAGGGTTTTTGTCGAGGGACTCGAGGCCCCAGGCTCCTGCTGCAGTTCCACCCATCACTCCCTCTCAGACGGGCCTAACTTCCATCACCCGGCCCCAGGGACAGCCTGTGCTTACGTCCCAGATGGTTCCCTTAGAGGAACAGGATGTGGTTGGTGAGACATCCTCGGACAGCCCCCCCGAGGAGGTTCCTCACAAACGTAAGTGCAAGAGGAGGCACTTGGACTCACCTAAGTCCCTGAGAGAGGACACAGACTTAGAGGAAGGGGAAGGTTCCCCAAGGTCACCCCCCCTCGAGGATATCGCCTTTGGAGACATTATGGAAATAGGTTCATAGGTTCATACTAGGCTATCTGCCCTAGGGCATTTATAAGCCTAGCCAGAGTATATTTGGCTTTCGCCACCCATTTTAAATTAATTTTGCTATGCCCTTTTTCGAGGTTAGTATACTGTGCCTCTGTCTAACAGTGACACAGAAGTGATACCTGGGGTAAACCTACGATCTCCCATCCACTCATCAAGATTCCTCTTGAAAAGAGTCAATGAGGGACTCTGCCTAACCTGAACTGGGATTTTATTCCAGAGTGAAGGGAGCCTCTGGGTTATGAATCTGTCCCTCCAGCATGTCCTATTTATTTCAGTGCTGAGGTTCAAGTCTCGAGTGTAGCTCGATGGGATTTGGATTTTTGAGGTGCAGCATGTCCCTTAATTCCGGGTTGGACATGGCCTTATCGTCAGGCACAGGTCACCTCTGAGCAGGCGGTATGCCACTGAGTAGAGCTGGAGTTTCTTTAACCGGGCAGCATATGGCATCTGTTTGAGCCCTTTGATCCTCTTGGTGAGGTACTTTTGGGGTCTTTCCAGTTGCTGCAGGTGTTTGGTAAGGTACATCCCAACAGGGGCATTGTACTCAATTATGGGCCTGATGAGGGATGAGTAAAGAGGCACGATGACCTCCCTAATCTAGATGTGAATCCCTTCATGATTAGGTGGGCTATATAAAATGTTTTTCTAACCACTTTGGCCACGTGGTTGTCAAATGAGAGATTGCTATCAACTTGGGTCCCCAGGTCCCTAATTACTTCTTCTGTACTTAATGGATTACCACCTATGTGGTAATTTGTGGGCACTTTGTTTTTGCCAAAGGGATGACTATACACTTTTGGCGTTTAGCTTGAGGCCATGGCTCTGGCACCAGTTGTCTGTTTCTATGAGGCCCTTTTGGAGGATGCTTGTGTCGGCTGGAGAGTCGATTATGGCCCAGTTTGCAGTCATCTGCGAACTTGGTCAGCCACAGTCCTTCCGTGTTGGCCTGTACCTCCGAGAAATATATACCAAACAAGAGAGGTCCCAGGACTGAGCCTTGTGGGACGCCACTTGTAACTGGTTTGGAGTCTGACATGGCTCCAGCAATTCTAACCATGTGGGTTCTGTCCTTGAGCCAGTTTGCAACCCATCTAGTGACATAGGGGTTTATATTTAAGCTGGTGAGCTTATCTATAATGCCCGAGTGGGGTATTGTATCAAGGCTTTTGCGAGGTCCAGATAGGCTGTGTGGACCACCTTCCCTTCAATGGCCTTGGTGACTGTTTCAAAGAAGTCAACCAGGTTTAAGAGGCAGGATCTGCCCTTAACAAAGCCAAACTGGGTAGGATCCAGTGTCTGTAGGTCCCCAATATCTTTATTTATGAGGTCCATGATGATCCTTTCCATAGCTTTGCAGACCAAGCTAGTCAGGCTTATGGGGCGATAGTTTCCAGGGTCCGTTGAGGCACCACCTTTGTGGAGAGGGACCACTGTTGCTGTACGCCACTCTTTGGGTACATATCCTGTAGTAAGGCTGAGATTGAACAGTAGTTTTATGTTTGGGTTTAGCTCTTCTTGGAGTTCATGTAGGACGCAGCCTGGGACACCGCCTGGTCCCATTGATGCTGTGTTTTTGCTTTGGAGAGGCGGCTCCCACCTGAGCATCTGAGATGTCAGGGGCAGCACTCTGCTGGGATAGATATTTGCCCTTTGGTGGGAGGGAGAAGTTTGCTGAACCTGTCAGCTAGGATGTTGGCAATGTCTGTGGGATCAGTGTATTTTTGTCATTTTGGACTAATTCTGAGCATATCTGGGAATTCCCACCCAGGTTCCTAACATAACTAAAGAAAGCCTTGTGATTATCCTTAGTGTCCTGTGCAATTTTTCTCTCGAAGCTGGCCTTTGACGATTTTATGAGTGCCCTTAGTTTTTTGCTAATACTGATCAGAGATGCCTTCCCTTTTTGGGATTTTGCTCTATCATGTAGTAGCTTCCTCCTTCTACTGTATAGTTTGTTTATGGCTGGGGTCCACCAGACAGGTCGTCTGCCTTTGGAGGATTGGGTCTTGGTTTTATTTGGGATGGCATGATCCATGCAGTCCTGAAGGTGTTCATAGAATGCATTTATAAAGGATTCTGCTGTCTGGGCCGTATTTTCAACAGGCCCGGGGGCTTTGAAGGATTCCATCTCGGTTTTGAGGAGTGTGAAATTTGCTTTAGAGAAGTTTTTCACTGTGGTTTTCTGGGCAGGGGGTGGGGTCGGGATGTGAATATCCAGTGAGATCAGTTTATGGTCTGATCTTACCAGTGAGGGATATACTTCTGGTCTGGAGCATAGAGTCCCCATGTTGGTGATGATCAGGTCCAGTATGTTTTCCCCTCTTGTGGGAGTGGTAACAAGTTGTTCCATAGCATTTGAGTTTATGAATTCTAGGAACCTTTGGGCAAGGGTGTTGGAGCTAGAGTAATGCTCCCAATCTATGTTTGGGTAGTTGAAGTCGCCCAATATAATGGTGTTCGGAGAGACCTTCATATTTTCCAGTGTTCTCAGGAAGGCTGAGTGGGGTTCCTGGGTTTGGGAGGGTGGTCTGTAGCAGGCTATAAACTGGAAGGCAGTTTTACCCACTGTTAGTTGCACATGGATAGTCTCTGATGCTTCGTGCTTTGCCACCAACCTGGAGGTGTGGGTATCTTTGATGAATATCGATACTCCCCTCCTTTTGTGGTTCGGTCCAAGTTTTGGGGCGAAAAGCATGGTATGAGGTATAACCTGGTAGTGCTGGGGTGCTCTCGACCCCTGAACCAGGTTTCTGTTACTGCACCGATATCGATGTTCTCCATGCTAAGGAGAGTTTCGCGTGCATCTTGAGGTTTAGACTTCTAGCGTTGAGTAGCATTACTCTTAGTTTCTTATCCCTTGTGATACCTATGGAGGTGGGTTTGTCTTTTGAGCCTTGCCTAAAAAAGGCACTATGGGGGTAGCAAGAGCCTTTACCAATATCCGAAAGCCCAGGGTGACAGGTGCAAGCCGTCCCTAGCAAAGCATCGCGGCTTGTCGTGCATATCATCCCAAGCTGATAGGCATTGGATCCCCTTTGAATGACACCAATACTTAAGCCTATTGTTGAAATTGATCATCTTGTCTTCATACTGTGACATCATTCTTGGTGAGGGTAAGATGCTACTCAAGGTCAGGGTCATACCAGCCTGGGCTACATGCTCAGAGAGCTCCTCTATGTCTCTTTTCATGTAGTCCAGGGAGGTACGTCTCAGGTCATTCACACCAGCATGGACAATGACTGAGTCATATTTCTACTTGCCTTGGAGTGACCTGAGTGCTTGTGTTATGTGGCGGATCCTAGCGCCAGACAGGCTGCTCACCGTGACCTTCTCCTTGTTCAGCCTGGTGAGCGGGACGTCAGTGTGCCTGATGATAGAGTCACCTATTACAAGTGTATCAGGTGTGTTGTTTAGCCTTAAGGGCTGTGACTGTTCGGCACACTGGCTTTGTGAGATATGTGTTGCACGTGTTTTTTTTTGTGGTAGCGGTTGCTTGGGTGTCTGCTTTGGAGGTCTCTGCTGCTTAGGCAGATCTTTATTTAGAGCCTCCGAGTATGTTTTTGTGTGATTATGTGTTTGGATTGCTGTCGTGGTAGGTCTATGTGAGACTGGAATTGTAGTGAGTGTGGTTTCCTTCTCCTCCTGACTGGTTTTGCCAGTACTGAGTTGAGAGAGCTTAGCCTCCAGTTTGGCTATATGGTTGCATCTCTCACATGTGTTGGAATTTGTTGGGAGGAGGAGAGGGTTGTCTGTGTACATGAGGCAGTTGTATTATTAAAATGCTTCGTATTAGAGGGGGGGGGTCAGCCCAAAAACCTTCCTCCGATGAGTCTGTGTTTCTGGAGGCGTTTGACGCAGGCCCATCCACCTCTTGGGTGTCCCCTCCCACCGATCCCCTGGTAGATCTGATTACTACCAGGGCATGGAAGGAACCAGACACTGTGGAGCCCATACCAAAGAGACCTGACAAAATTCTTAGCCCACCCACAGACAGGACGGTTTGGAGCAAGGATGCTCCAGTAGATGCCATGTTGGTGGCGGCTGCCACCAAGAAGGAACTGGCCCAAGAGAGTTCCTCAGTCCATCCTCCCGACAAGGAGTCTCGGACGATGGACCGCATAGGGAAGCGGATGTTTGCTTCAGCCACCTTCTCTGTAAGGTTGCTGAACTACATGGCACATGTCATACGGGATCTTGTCAAGGAATACGCAGGGTTGCCCCCAGAGTCCATGTTGGCTGAGGATAAGAAAGTATTCTCAGCCCGAATGGCCACTCTTAAGTCCATTTCAAACACTTCTATGTGTCTCCTTTCCCATGCCACAGAAGGAGCTGCTAGAGCTAGCAGAGCGGGCATTGTCTTACGGCGGCATGCCTGGCTCCGCCTCTGCGACTTTGCGGAACCCTTCAAGGGGTCCTTTGCAAATGCCCCTTTTGACGGCTCTTTGCTGTTTGGCAAGACCGTCCGCGACACGCTGGTCCAGAGCGAGAAAGACGGGAAGACATTGTCTGCCGTCGGAATCCACTTCTCTGCTCCCCAAAGGTCCTTCTCCAGGAACCAAAGGGGACAAAAGAAGATGTGGTTCCGGAAATCTCAACAGTCCCGTTTCACTCCGGACCCCTCGTCCTTCAGAGGCAGAGGAGGACAGGGTGGACGCCGGCCCAGAGGCAGAGGAGGTCCGAAGAATTTCGGGTTGAGAGAACCCTTTTCGGATCGGCCCGCGCAGCAACCCTGAGGGGTTACCTGACTGCTCCACTCTGGAGGCAGTCGGGGGGGCGCTTCTCGAGGCACCTAGCAGTTTGGGAGTCCATTACAGTGGATCGCTGGGTGCTTCGAATCATATCCAGAGGTTACACTATCCCTTTTCTGAATCGTCCTCTCAGATCCCGGAGCCTCCCCGATGTCCCACCAAATCAAAGGGAGGCAGCAGTCGCAGAAATAAAGCAGCTGCTAGATAAAAGAGCAATCCAGCCCGTCCCCCAAGACCAGTCCGGATCAGGCTTCTACTCCAGGTTCTTTTTGGTGCCAAAAAAGATGGGGGACTTAAGACCAATCCTCGACCTGTCCTTTTTGAACCTAGCAGTCGCCACAGAAAAATTCTGGATGGTCACCATTCAATCCATTCTCCCACTCCTACAGGAGAAAGACTGGATGTGCTCTGTAGACCTCAAGGATGCGTACTACCACATTTTAATGGACAGACGATCCAGGAGGTTTCTCCGCTTCTGGCTGGGAGCCAGTCACTATCAGTTCAGGGTCCTTCCCTGTGGTCTCACCACAGCCCCCAGGGTGTTCACCAAAGTGATGGCAGTTGTAGCGGCCCACCTGAGGCTTTAAGGGATACAGGTCTTTCCGTACCTAGATGACTGGCTCCTGACTGCCCCCAACAGGCATCTACTCTGTTCAGCCAGGGGCTACTTCCTTCACTTGGCCTCTCATCTGGGAATTTCTAACAATCTCAAGAAATCCTCCCTTTAGCCAACTCAGACCTTAGATTTCATAGGAGCCAAGATAGATACAAACCTCTTGAGGGCCTTTCTAACTCCGGACAGGCTTTGAACCTTGACATTCCATGTGATGGCTCTCCTACAATCCCCGGGCCCCCCCAGTGGAATTGGTCCTGCGGGCACTAGGTTCCATGGCGGCTGCCATCAATCTTTCACCATTCGCTCATCCAGTGGTCTGTCCTGCAACACCCGCTAAGTATGACTATTCCCCTCAGCAATGTTTGCAAGAGGTCCCTACTCTGGTGGATTCAATCCTCGGATCTCCGGGAAGGGCGTCCCTTTTCTATGACCCCACCCCAAGCCACGATGACCACAGATGCTTCTCACCTCGGGTGAGGGGCACTGCATGGGCAGAACCGTCCAAGGCACATGGACACACTCAGAGACCTTGTTGCACATCAATGTCCTAGAGATGAGGGCGGTGCTGTTAGCGTTGCAAGCACTCCAGACCGTACTTCCCACAGGGACAATTGCGATTCAATCAGACAACATGTCTGTAGTCTGGTATAACAAACAGGGGGGAACCAGATCCTATCCGCTGTGTCAAGAGGCCATGAGAGTTTGGGAATGGGCGATCTCCACCAACCGCTTTCTCATAGCAATGCACATTCCAGGTCGGTCCAACATTTTGGCGGACAAGCTGAGTCGAACCATCCTCTCACCTTATGAGTGGTCTCTGAACCCGAGAGTAGCGAAGCAGATCTTCCTCAAGTGGGGTCAACCTTGCTGCGATCTTTTCGCGTCGCCTTTGAACGCAAAGTGCAGCAAGTACTTTGCTCTACTTCCCCCACCAGGGGAATCCCCCAGAGACGCTCTAGTCCACGCTTGGCCATCCGGTCTACTTTATGCTTATCCACCTCTTTCCCTCATGGTAAGATTCTTGCAGAAAGCTCATCGGTTGAGGAGCAGAGTGATTCTCATAGCCCCATTCTGGCCTCGTCAAATGTGGTTCCCTTGCCTGTGGTCTCATCTGGTCAATCCTCCATGGATTCTGGATCCCACTCCGGATCTGATTTCTCACCCCCTGGAATTGACAACTCCAAACCTGGGCAATCTCAAGCTCACAGCTTGGTTGATCCAGTTCCAATCATAGCTAGGACTCCCGGTATCTCCTCTTCTGTCAAAGCTCATAAACCTTCTACCAGGAAGGTCTGTAAGAGCAAATGGAAATGTTTTTCGATCTGGGCGGGACATAGACATATGGACCCCTTTACAGCCCCGATACCAGCTTTATTAGAGTTTTTGTTGCACCTATTCGATCAAGGTGCCAGCTCCTCCACCGTCAAAGTCCAGTTAGCAGCAATTTCACACTTTCATGTGGGAAGTGATCTCGGTTCATTAGCTTCTTCCAAGATCTGCAAAACTTTCGTTAAGGGTACTTTCCTGTTAAGGCCTACTGTGAAGGATGCAGTCCCTCCGTGAGATTTAACCCTTGTTCTTCAGGCTCTTACTGGCCCCCCCTTTGAACCTGTAGCTTCGGTGGATCTTAAATACTTATCTTGGAAGACGGCCTTTCTCATTACCATCACTTTGGCCAGAAGGGTTTCAGAGCTTCAAGCCCTTTGCGCCAAACCTCCATATCTGGTCTTCCATAAAGATAGAGTCTCCCTCAGGACCAATCTCTCCTTCTTACCTAAAGTCGCCTCTGAGTCCAACATTAATCAATCTATCAATTTGCCGGTGTTTTTCCCAAATTATCAAAACAAATGTGAATACAAATTACGCTCTTTAGATGTGCACAGACAATTGAGGTTCTATTTACACAGGACTGCTGGTCATAGAAAATCTGAGCAACTCCTTGTATCCTTTGCGAAACCCTTTTTGGGTAAACCTGTGTCAAAAGCTACATTGTCCAGATGGATTTCACACTGTGTACTTCTTGCATATAAGAGTTCTGGCCGACCATAACCTGTCGGAGTTCACGCCCATTCTGCTCGATCGATTTCAACTTCTGCTGCCTTTTGGTCCAGGGTGTCCTTGGATGATATTTGTTCTGCAGCCACTTGGGCTTCATCCCATACCTTTGTTACACATTACAAGCTGGATTTAATTTCCAGAGGAAGGGCGTCCTTTGGCTCTGCAGTGCTCCGGAATATTCTTCCATGAGGACCTCCCAAGTTTAGGTAGCTGGGGACTCTATCTCACAGGTTGATGAATAAATGAAGTTAACTACTTCAGATAAAGAAGTTATGTACTTACCATAACGTTCCATCTGAGTAGGTAGCTTCATTTGTCAGCAACCAACCCCCCCTCCGTCCCCCTAACCTATAGCTCGTCTTTTTAGGACCTTGTGTTCTCTGTACCAGATAACATCAGGTTAGGAAGTTTAGTTGATCTTGATTGTAGTAGGTTATAAGGCTAAGCAAACTCGATCTGAGGACTGAGGAGAATGGCAGGGGGTTATGGGTAAGAGGGAGGAGCTTGGAGCTTGGATCTTAGCTGAATAAAGCTGCCGGCTCGGATCCGATTCGGATCCGATACCCACAGGTTGCTGACAAATGAAGTTACCTACTCAGATGGAACGTTATGGTAAGTACATAACTTCTTTTTTTCGGCCACCTAACCTGGACCTTAACACCAAAGGCGGAGGTGTGTCCGTATTCATTAAGGATATCCACACCTCCAGGCTAGTTGCTCAGCATAATGCATCCGAGGTTATCCAAGTGCAACTAACTTTGGGCAAAACTGCGGTCCAAACTGTAGTTTGCTACAGATCTCCTCAGCATGCCCCAGGATTCCCACTCCTCTTTTCTTGATATACTGGAAATATTAGGGTTCAACCAAACACCCTAATAATGGGTGATTTCAACTACCCCACCATTAACTGGGAAAACTACTCATTTACCAACTCCTTCGCCCAACGCTTTCTGGAATTCATAAATTCCAATGCCCTGGATCAACTTATCCACGCCCCCACCAGGGGCAACAGTATCCTAGACCTAGTCATGACCAACACGAGTGACTAGTGTTCCACACCTGATGTCAACTTCTCGTTCAGATCTGACCATAAGCTAATCACCCTAGATATCCACTTCCCGCCCCACCCCCCATTAAGGAAATCACTGTAAAAAAATTTCTCCAAAGCCAACTTCATGCTTCTTAAGACAGAAGTGGCGAACTTCATGACACCCATGCAGATGGACAATACAGTTACGACTGCTGAATCCTACACAGATGCACTCTATAAGCACTTACACGAGTGCATGGATTGTGCTATCCCAAACAGAACCAAGACGCTATCCTCCAAAAAAGGAAGCCAATGTGGTGGTCCCCTGCCATAAGCAAACTCTATAATAGAAGGAAGAAACTGTTGCAAAAGAGAGTAAAATCCCATAAGTGGAGGAGTTCCCTGGTCAGCCTCAGTAAGAAACTGAGATCCCTTATAAGATCATCCAAAGCTAGCTATGAAAACAAAATCCCATTGATTCTAGGGACAGCCACAAAGTATTTTGTAGCTATGTCAAGAATCTCAATGGCAACACCCAAATCTGCTCTGAGTTACAGCACAACGGCATGAAAATTACAGAAGCAACTGATATTGCCAACGTCCTGGCAGATAGGTTCAGTTCTAACTTCACCCCCCCCCTCACCCCCTAAAGGGCCCATATCTATACAGGAAGAATGCAGAGTCCCTGTAATCACAACTACGCAGGTAAAAGCTGCACTCTCTATATCCAAAAACACAGCTTTCATGGGACCGGACAACATCACAGGCTGCGTTTTACACGCACTTCAGAACGAACTGGCTCCCTACCTAAGCACCATGTTCAGTCATAGACTCACATCAGGCTTTGTGCCCACTGAATGGCGCACAGCAACAGTTATCCCACTCCACAAAGAGGGAGCCAGCACTGATCGTGGGAACTATCGCCCTATTAGCCTGATGAGGCTGGTCTGTAAGGCCATGTATCATGGAACTCATAAACAAAGACATTGGTAACCTCCAAACTCTGGACCCCACCCAGTTCGGGTTTGTGAAAGGCAGATCATGCCTCCTGAACTTGATCGACTTCTTTGAGGCAGTCACCAAAGCTGTAGACAAGGGTAAGGTGATTCACACAGCCTATCTTGACGTCTCCAAGGCTTTCAACAACATCCCCCATTCTGGAATTATAGCTGAACTCACTAAACTAGGTATAAATCCCTATGTCACAAGATGGGTTTTCAGTTGGCTCACTGACAGAACCCACACTGTAAAAGTTGCAGACTCCAAATCTGACTTCAAACCAGTGGCAAGTGGAGTACCACAGGGTTCAGTCCTGGGACCTTTCCTGTTTGGTATCTACTTCTCTGAAGTACAGGCTAACACAGAAGGCCTTTGTCTAATGAAGTTCGCAGATGACGGCAAACTAGGAGCCATAGCTGAGTCCCCAAATGATGTGTACATCCTACAGAAGGGCCTCAGTGAGACAGATGCCTAGTGTCAGAGGCATGGCCTCAAGCTCAATGCCCAAAAGTGCATTGTCATCCCCTTTGATAAAAACTGTGTACCCATGAACTACCACATAGGTGGCAGTCTACTTAACGCCAATTGTGTGATAAGAGACCTGGGGACCCAGGTGGACAGGAGTCTCTCCTTTGATAATCGCATCGCCACAGTAGTCAGGAAATCCTTCTACATGGCACACCTCATCACAAAAGGGTTCTCATCTAGGAAAAAAGAGATCATTGTTCCCCTCTACTCAACACTCATTAGACCCATTATAGAGTACAACGCCCCTTTTGGAATGTACCTCACAAGACATCTGCAGCAGCTGGAAAGGCCACAGAAGTACCTCACAAAGGATTACTGGCCTCAAACAGATGCCCTACACTGACTGTCTGAAAAATCTCCAGCTTTACTCCGTAGCATATCGCCTACTCCGAGGTGATCTCAGCCTAATATATAAAGCTATGTCAAACCCAGAGCTGTTGGACATGCTCCACGTAAAGAAATCCCTCTGAGCTACACGCTCTAGGGACCTAAACCTTGTCACCACGATAAGCAGGACATGCTGGAGGGATAGATTCCTGTCCCAGAGACTTCCCATACTCTGAAACAAGCTACCCATTTCTGTCAAGCAAAGTTCCTCATTAGCACTCTTCAAGAAAAATCTTGATGACTGGATGGGAAATTGGAAATACATCCTGGGGATCACTTCGGTGGCTCTGCTCGATGGGGACACAGGAAAATAACTTTCTTGGGTGGCGTAAGCCAGGGAACCTTGTTGGCTAGGCTTACTTAGGCCCTTGAGCCGATAGCCTAGTACCTACCTATGACCATATGAACTCTAAGCTTGAAAGTTGAGCTACTAGCTTCTAGCCTACTTCTTCTTCGTTTTTGCAGCTTCTACCTGTGTTTAAAGTACAGTATGTGTTTGACTTTATGTAACCTGGCTTTCTTAACATGTGTCCTGTTGAATGCTCTCCTTTTAAAGCAGATTTAAACTAATTTAATTGAGGAATATTGTCTGGATGCAAGTCTACTGGAGCAAATGGTTTTCTGGTACTAGCTAGGCAAACTTCATGAGTTTAGAACAGTTGGTGACCATCAGGGATGTCTGGCATGTAGGAGTTATTTATCCCAGAAGGTGTATTTTTGTCCTTTTAGCTTCCACTAATAAAAGGCACAGGAACACGATGCTTTAAGGTGCATGTGATCCTTTATTTGTTAGTCCCAAGCTAGTCTGAACTTTGTGGGAAATACGGGCATCAGTGGATCCTGGCCAGTGACTGATTCCCTAGGAACAACTTCTTTTATGTTATGAACTCTTACTTCAGGATGACTTTGCTTTTAGGTAGGTAGGTGAGGTGGGGTGGCTGTTTTTTTTTTTTAATATGAAAGTTTTCTGAAAAGACCAGAAGTGTGGAAAACATGAATTGCTTGGCTTGGGAAATGAGCCCATTCAGTTATGAAAATTCATTTTTGAAAATCTTTTAGTAGTATGCATCTGAAGTTTAATTTCAGTTTATTGATGATCAGTGATCTGCTGTAGTCATTAGTCTGTTAAGTAATTACATATTTTTCATTCTTTTTATTTTTTTGATATTCAGTAGCCTGTATACCTCCAGATATTGGAATTCTTGTAATTCGGAAGGCAAGTACCTGTGACTGCAATTTTTTTGACAGTGATTTTTCAGCATCTTTACTGCATTAAGAACTGAAAAATGTTGATTAAGTGGAAGTGAAGGAACGTACTGATCCTTGTTTGTGCCACATGATTTTTTCTTCTGCGTAGTATTGCAGAAGATTGTAGTAGATGCCACACACTCATTAAAGTGATATTGAGTTATCCATTGGAAAGTATGAACATCTTTTGATGTGGAAATAAATTGTCTACCATGTACACTGCTAACTGTATTCTGCTCTGTCTAGTCATACTTTTGTGCCTGTTTTTTTTTCTTTTCTTTTCTGTAAAGACCACCTCTGTGTAGTATCAGAGTTATGCATATTCCTAAATTAACAAAGTAGTAGGTGGTGTAACCACTGTACTTAATTTTCTTAACTGTTATTGACTTTCAGTTACAGTTAGGACACCCTGTTAACTCAGAATTGCAGGTGGAATGACATTTTGAGAGTAAATATATAAATGTTAGAAGGCCCCTTTAATGTAGTTGTTTACCCATAATTTCATCCTGGTACATATAAAGTAATGTGGCCCCCTCCTTAGTATCATTCTGGATGTGTGATTTCATAAGAAAACAATGACAGGGTGGAGAAAATAAAAGTTTCAATGACAGTTGAGGTGAAAATACTAAAGGCCTCATTTTTAAGCAAGTAGATGTTAACATCATTTTCTAGAGAATTCCTGGGTTGAAATATTGCATGATTAATGATATATGGAAATCTGACATAATCACAGTTGGTAGAAGAAGGCTTCATGCTTTACTACTAAATTGATTAGGTTTACATTGCATGAAGTACTAATGGCCTTTGGTAATACTTGTAAACACATTTTAGTGACCGGTATGATATTTAAAACAGAAGTCAATGGTTGTAGATCTTAATTTGAGAGGCCGTATGCTGTGGATGGAAGATTTGGGTATTTTCTTATTCTTCTCTGTCATGCAGCTCTTCTTAAAATTTTAAGTTCCTATGCTGAGGAAACTCATACTCTTTGGTTTCATTCATGGTTTTCTGTGCAGTAGGTCTAAGGAATATATTCCTCTTCATTATTCCTAATTCTTTTTAGCAGTTTTGCACATTTTGGTTTTCTTTTTTACTTACATTGTTGGATGTTTGATGCTAAACATGCACAGCCCAGGCTGGCCACTACTTCCTGAGAGATAGTTGTTCAGTCCCAAATGACCCCAAGGACAGTTTACATCCCATCCCAGTTAAATTCTGTGGCTGATCAATTGAGCAAATCATCATCAGATCCCCATGAGTCGATACTAAACAGGGATGCTTTTCTTGTCCCAGAGGTTAACCTTTTGCTTCTCCAAGTACCAAACAGCAGCTGAAATTCTGCTCCAGAACACTGCACAAAGCTTGGGCAGTCAGTACGTTCTCATTAAATGACATGTCTTTCTGCAGTTTTTGCCTCCAGTTCCCTTTCTCCTCCACTCGATACAGAAAATGATGGATGAGGGTCCACAAATGCTCGTATTGACACCCTTTTGACCAGATTCATGTCAACCAGTTGAAGCCTCCTCTGTCAAAAGTGAATTTGACAAAAGCAATTACTTTGAAAATGCTTTTGGTGAAACTCTGATGTAATCTTTTTTTTTTATACCGTCAGTGTGTTTATACTTATTCAAGGTTGCGCAGCAGCAGTAGAGGAAAGACTCCGCTGTCACTGAAAGTGGTTTTAGTCAGATTCACTTTTAATCAAAATTGTTTTGGCCAGTCGACAAACTGTCTTTTGGTCCAGGCAGTGCTGGTTCTCCATCCTCATTCAGAAATTCCAAGGTGAAACCTCCCATGCTGCTTTTGCAGTTAGACCTCTTCACACAGGACAAGGGGCTCATGCCACCTAGCCTGAGGGCTTTGCAGCTCACTCCTTGGATGTTTTTTCTCTTTGTCTTTTTAGGCACCAGTTCATTGAGCACTTGCTGACTGTCATTAAGGAGCCCACAGAGACTGCCACAAGAAAAGCCTACTTAGACAACTGGAAGATGATTTCTGTGTGATGCAACAGTATGAATCAGGACCTTCTTAAAATGTCAGTGATTTTGATTTTGTAATACTTGGTGAACTATTCAAATCAGACCTGGCATATGACTCTTTAAAGGCACGTGTCTTTTCCAGTTCAGTCTGCCTACCTATAGAGCCATACCTTGCGTCACTGCAGCCTGTTAAGCACTTCCTTATGTTTTGGGAGTGTAATGGGTTGGCAGACTTTAAAAATTCCCCACATAACACCATGCTGGAAGTACTTGGTGAGCAAATGGATGTAACTAAAGAAGTTATTTTTTTTAAGTTGGGATACAGGATATGAATTGACTAGATGTAGTAAGGCCTTGTTAAGTTTAATTCTGGTGAATGAGGTTTAAAGGATGGCAGGAATTAACCAATTTATGTCTTATTGGATTGATTATATTGTGCAAAAGAATGTATGTGCTGTATAATGTTTGTAACTGTGAACAAGTTATATGTTTTGCTTTCTTTTATATAAATGTAAGTTTGCCTATCTCACAAGTCATAATTCAATAAAGGTGTTATAAAAAAAAGGTTCTACAGTTGAGACCATCTAGAAGGTTGGTTGCTCCTCCATGAATTATATCTTGGAAAAAGAAGTTTACACAGCTTCCTTTCAAACCTGCAGCCTCAGCTCCCCTCAAGTACCTAACCTGGAAAACTGTTCTTTTACTTGCTATTACCTCAGCTAGAAATATTTCAGAGATATACACGTTGTCTAGGACTGCCATGACATTAATCGTATTGTCATTGGATGTCCCACCAAAGAAATATAAAGAGATATGCCGTTAGGAGAAGGGACACTGGGGTAGCCAGTCATGTAATGATTGAGTCTCAAAGACCCCCTAGGCTCAATGACATCAGCCCCAACCAGGTGCTTTCACAGCACCTATCCTGGAAACCTGTTTTGACTCCTCTGGTGAAGCCTCTCAAGAGGCCATGCTGTCAGAAGTCACATCTTCCTGAGATAAAGCCCTTCAGCAGCTGGGTGGTCTTATGTGCCACATTGCTGTTGTGTATTGGTCTCTAGTTTCAACTACTGTATTCTGATAACTGAGGATGAGGGTGGTGTACCCTCTGTTCTTATATACCAGGATGTGTGCAGATCTCATCTCGAAGTCCTTGGCTCTAGCCCATGACTAGAGACTTCAGAGATGGCTATTACTCCTAAAACAGGCCCAACATATCCAAATATCCAACTGTTAGATGTTTGCCATTTTGCTTCAAATTCAGCTGGCAAAACTTTGTGAGAATGGTATAGGATTTCATGTTCTTCCGTAGAAACCTGCAACTTCTCTTAGATATTCCTTCAGTGTTTGGGGTCACCAGCCAAAAAAAAAAAAAACAAGCAAGAGGCACCCTCCTGATGTTGTCTGATTCCTCATAACTGGAGATGGATGAACTAGTTTATGAAGACCAGATGCCCCCCCCCCCCCATACATCAGACACTGAGGACACCTTATCCTCTGCCTACTCACCAGAGGATCTCTCATTTGTAGTTATCCTTAGTAGAATGAAGGATGAAGGATTTTTTTTTCAAGTAGGAAGCTGAAGATTACTTGAATGCCCAGAAAAGATGCAGAGAATTTTTTGGGATTACCAGAACCTAAACTTGTAGCTTTTGTTCCAGTTATTGGAGTCTTGGAGGATGCATTCACCAGTGCATCACTGGAGCTGGATTCCCAACTTCCTGCCCTCAGGAAGTCTGACCATTACTTTAGAGTCGTGGCCTCCTTTAAACATCTGTACAAAAACCGAACTGCTAATCCAGTTTTGGTGACCATGGACAGCGATGGATCTTCTTGGATTCAAATTAATAATCCCACCCCTTATGACAACAAAAGCAGAGTACTTGGAGAAGAGGTTTATTTCATAGTTTCATAGTTTGGTACTAGGCTATCTGCCCTGGGGCATTTATAAGCCTACAGTGACACACTAACCCACGCACGTTCAAGCTTGCACGGCCCAACAGCAGAACAGGAACAAACAAGAGCCAGCAACAGGTTCCCAAATGCTTTAATGAGGTAAAATAGTGTCAAAGACACATCCACTCTCCATAACCTCAAACTAGTTTCGGTATAGTACCTTCTTCAGTGAGGATAACAGCCATAATAATTACATAAGACTTGCTCCTTATATATACATGAATAATTAATCAACTAATAACCAAATGGTTACCAATTAGTTACAAAATCAGATTTAAAGACATGCTTCACAATGAAACCTAACTGATAAGTAGGAATTCTTAAATGCACAAACAGTGCATGAATAATACAATTTAAACAAAAATATAAATGTGATAACAATAATATAAAGCCCAGATGTGGTGTTAAATAACTAACAAATATATATATATATTATTAATATATATGTGAAAAAACCTTACAAATGGTCATTCAAACCTGGAGAAAAAAGAGCTCCCAGGTGAATAATCCAATATTTCTCTTTCATACTTAGGACACTCTGCCAACCAGTCTGGTTGGACCTGTTGCCCTGTACTTTATCAATGGCACAAAATATGAATTTAGCAGATGGATGCTTAACAGTATGTTGATATAGTGCATTACTGATTTTGTGAGTCCGAATGTCACTACGATGTTCTACAATTCTAGTTCGGAGGGACCTCGAGGTTTTACCCACATAAAAAGCTTGACACTGACATATAGCTAAATAAATCACCCAACATGTTGAACAATTGGCAAATATACGTATATCAAATATCTTACTAGTATTGGCACTAGAAAATTCCTTAGTTTTATTAATACTTAAACAGGAAGTGCAATGACCACACGGGAAAGTCCCCAACAGCTCATCACCGGAAAGGGTAAGTTGTCTATATGTTGCACCTCCACTGTCCTTATGTTTATAATGAGAGAATAACGTGCCCAAGGTTTTTTTTACCCCTCCTGTAAGAAATAGAACATTCGTCAGTCAATATGTGACGAAGATGTTCATTAGCCAAAAGTATATTCCAATTGTTATTCAACACATTTCTGATCAATTGATGATTTTTCCCAAATGTGGTAATAAATCTAATGGTATCACCTTTATCAGTACCCCTACTCTGATATTTTAAAAGATCTGATCTAGACTGCTGATCTGTCCACAACCTGGCACTGGATATGTCCCTCATAGAATAACCTCTATCAAGAAATCTATAATTTAAATCCTGGATGGCATCTTCATGATCCTGAGGAGATGAATTAATACGTTTAAGACGCAGATATTGTGATTTAGGGATGTTGCGGATGGTGTGGCGTGGGTGCATACTAGAAGAATGAAGAAGAGTATTAAATTGTGGATATTTCCTATGTATTTTAGTGCTTAGGGTATTGTCCTCATTCCGATATACCGTGACATCCAAAAAGTCAATGGTACACTTGTGGTATGTTATAGAGAATTCAATACCCCAAACATTACTGTTCAAATGTTCCACAAATTCCATCAAATAGTCAACATCCGCATGCATACACCATCCAACAATCATCAAGATAACGTCTCCAAATATCCATCTCCTCTAAGTAAATGTTATGCAAAGGATCATATATGAGACATTCCTCCAGGTATGCCATGAAGAGGTCAGCATATATGGGGGCGAAAGAAGCCCCCATAGCTGTACCTCTAAGTTGCCAATAGCAGTCACCCTGGAAGAAAAAAACATTTTTATTCAAAACATGCTCTGACAAACATACCAGTAGCGTGTTAAATCCAGGTGGGTATAGATCAGATCTTTGAAGCCAATAATCTAACGCCTGTAGGCCAGCCCAATGAGGGATACTCGTATAAAGGGATTTCACGTCTAAAGTACACATTGTCCAATCTGGATCTAATTGTGTATCAACCACAATGTTAAGAAACTCCGTGGTGTCCTGTATACGAGCTCTGACCATAGGCAATAGTGGCTTCAGATATGATGTTAGAAAAACCGATATAGGTTCTGTAAGGGATCCATGACCGGACACAATAGGTCTCCCAGGAGGAGCACTGATAGACTAGTGAATTTTTTCACATATATATTAATAATATATATATATATTTGTTAGTTATTTAACACCACATCTGGGCTTTATATTATTGTTATCACATTTATATTTTTGTTTAAATTGTATTATTCATGCACTGTTTGTGCATTTAAGAATTCCTACTTATCAGTTAGGTTTCATTGTGAAGCATGTCTTTAAATCTGATTTTGTAACTAATTGGTAACCATTTGGTTATTAGTTGATTAATTATTCATGTATATATAAGGAGCAAGTCTTATGTAATTATTATGGCTGTTATCCTCACTGAAGAAGGTACTATACCGAAACTAGTTTGAGGTTATGGAGAGTGGATGTGTCTTTGACACTATTTTACCTCATTAAAGCATTTGGGAACCTGTTGCTGGCATTTATAAGCCTAGCCATAGTGATGTGGCTTTTGCCACCCCATGTAATGGTACAAAAGTGTACAGAATAGATTTAGAATACTGTGCCTCTGTCTAGTAGTGACACAGTGAAGACCCCCTTACATAATAGAATTAGTTTACTGTGCCTCTGTCTAGTAGTGACACAGAGATGACCCCTGGGTAAACCTACGATCTCCCATCCATTCGTCAAGATTTCTCTTGAAGAGAGTCAGTGAGGGGCTCTGCCTAACATGAACTGGGATTCTGTTCCAGAGTATGGGAAGCCTCTGAGTTATGAATCTGTCCCTCCAGCATGTCCTATTCATATTTGTGCTGAGGTTTAAATCTTTAGCTCTCGTGGTTCTGATGGATTTGGATTTTCTGAGGTGGAGCATGTCCATCTATTCCTGATTGGACATGGCCTTGTACGTCAGGCACAGATCACCTCTGAGCAGGCGGTATGCTACTGAATAGAGCTGGAGTTTCTTTAGTCTGGCAGCATATGACATATGTTGGAGACCCTTGATCCTCTTGGTGAGGTACTTTTGGGGTCTCTCTAGCTGTTGCAAGTGCCGGGTGAGGTACATACCAAATGGGGCATTGTACTCAATCATGGGCCTGATAAGGGAGGAGTATAGGGGTACAATGACCTCCTTTGATCTGGATGTGAATCCCTTCATGATAAGGTGGGCAAGGTAGAAAGTCTTTCTAACCACTTTGGCAACGTGGGTGTCAAATGAGAGGCCACTATCGACTTGGGTCCCCAGGTCTTTGATTACTTTTTCCGTACTCAGTGGGTTACTGTCTATGTGATAATTTGTGGGTACTTTGTTTTTCCCAAAGGGGATGACTATACATTTTTTGGCATTTAGTTTAAGGCCATGACTCCGGCACCAGTTGTCCATTTCAGTGAGGCCTTTCTGTAGGATGTATGTGTCAGCTGGTGTATTGACTATGGCGCCTAGTTTGCAGTCATCTGCGAACTTTGTCAGCCACAACCCTCCCATGTTTGCTTTCACATCTGAGAAATAAATGCTGAACAAGAGGGGTCCCAGGACAGAGCCCTGTGGGACACCACTTGTGACTGGCTTTGAGTCTGACATGACTCCAGCGATTTTGACTTTATGGGTTCTATCCTTTAGCCAGTTTGCTACCCATCTTGTGACATATGGATTTACATTTAAGCTGTTGAGCTTGTCTATGATGCCAGAGTGGGGTATTGTGTCGAAAGCTTTAGCCAAGTCCAGGTAGGCTCTAGTGACTGTTTCGAAAAAGTCAACCAGGTTCAAAAGGCAGGATCTGCCCTTTACAAAGCTGAACTGGGTGGGATCAAGTGTCTGTAAGTCCCCAATGTCTCTGTTTATGAGTTCCATAATGATTCTTTCCATAGCTTTGCAGACCAGGCTGGTTAAGCTTATGGGGCGGTAGTTACCAGGGTCTGTAGAGGTGCCTCCTTTGTGGAGTGGGACTACTGTTGCTGTAAGCCAGTGTTCAGGTACATATCCTGTAGTAAGGCTAAGGTTAAATATCATTTTTATGTGCGGGTTTAGCTCCTCTTGGAGTTCACGTAGCACGCAACCCGGGATACCATCAGGTCCCATTGATGCTGTGTTTTTAGCTTTGCTGAGGGCAGTTCTCACCTGGACATCTGAGATGACAGGGAGGTTACATTAAGCTGGGATAAGTATTTCTTCTTTTGGGGTTGAGGGAGGGGAGAAATTTGCACTGAACCTGTCTGCCAGAATGTTGGCAATATCTGTGGGTTAAGTGTATTTTTTGTCATTGTGAACTAACTCTGAACATATCTGAGGGTTTCCGCCCAGGTTTCTAACATAGCTGAAGAAGGCTTTGTGGATGTTCTTCATCTCACATTGCTGCAGTCCTTACACTTGGGGTAGTCCGCTGTCCTCGGTCGGCCCGAATATCAAAGTATAAGGCTGACGTCGGTCAAGGCGCATTAGACTGACATCAGGACGTCAGGGTACAAATGCGCATGACCGACGTCATATCCTCAGTCTTTTTTGCCGCATGGTCCGATGCAGAAGCAGCGTTGCAAGTGCCGTTCGGCGTTCTGAAATTTTTCGGAGTTTCAGACCGAGTCAAACTTGGCTAAGTACCCCGTTGGGGAATATTTTAGTTTTTTCTTGCCTCAGTGGTTTACCGGATGTCAGAAAAAGTGAATAACTGTATTTCTTGTGGGAAACAGATACCGCATAGAGATTATCATACTTTGTGTATTCCTTGTTTAGGGCCTGAGCACGACGTTGTTGGGTGTCGCTTTTGTGCTAGATTCAATAAGCGCACTATTAAGAGAAGGTTAGATTGTGCCAGGTTAGTCTTTGGGAAGCGGTGCAATTATAATATGCCGTCGGATGCTCCGACGTCCGCTTCTTCGAAGAAGCGCAAGGACAAAGCAGCTAAGCCCAGGCAAGAAGAGCCGTCCGTACCGGATGCCGGTTCTTTAGAGGTGTCGGTGGAGCCGGGGGTTCCACCGGAGGTTTCTCTGGAGTCCCAGGGGGAGACTTTGTTATTGCAGGATGTGGCCTCTCAGGAGGCAGGTCAGGCTGAAGGGGCCTCTCAGGTTTCTGTACTCCCCTCCCTTCCTAGGGTGGTTAGGCCTTCTCCTTCTGTTTCCAAGGCTTCTCCCAGAGGCAGGCCAGGTTTAGCTTCAGTTGGTGTCACTCCTACTTCCTCAGGATCTGTGCCCAAGAAGCATATGCTTAAAATGGCAGAAGATTTGATTACTTTGATTAGAGGTTCTTTGCCCCCTCCTGATAAGAGACCTAGGGTGGAACCTGAGTTGGGAGTTTTGAGCAGGCTTCGGATGTTTCAGAGTCTTGACTGAAGACTTGCAGGAGTATTCTCCTTATTCTGATTCTGATGTGGATGATTCTACTCCTTCTGCTTCTCCTCCTGAGGATTTTTCTTTTCAGAGACTCTTCATTCCATGAGGGAGCATTTTAAGTGGGAAGGTCAGGACTTCTCTGATTCCAGGAAAAGGCTTAGGGAATTTTTGTTTTTACCCCAGCATAGGCCTTTGGCTATACCTCCTGTTCTGGATGTTGTGGAAGATGTGTTTGCAGAGGCTTCTCTTAATCCTGATTCTTTGCCTCCTGCTCCTGTTAAACCGGATAGGTATTACAGGGTGCCTGAAGCTCATAAGTATCTTTTAAGAGTCCTAGGGCGGACCCAGAAACTGTTAGTCAGGGGCCTAAGGGTGTTAAGGCTTCTGTTGTTAAAAATCCGGTTCCTCCAGATAAAGAGGCCAGGGCTTTGGATAGATGGGGAAAGAAAGTCTATACTTCTTCCACCCTTGCTATGAGGGCTTTGAATTGCCAGTTTCACATGTTGAAATACCAAAACTATCTACTTTCTCAATTGAAGTCTAAGGTAGATGCTCTGGCGGAAGGTATTGAGTGTAAAGAGTTACAAGATTTGGTACATGTTTCTGAACAGGTGGGTAAGCATTCTTTGCAATGTGGTTTTGATGCTGTACAGGCCTCGTCTAGGGTGGCTGCCACTGGGTCAGTTCTTCGCAGGCACGCCTGGCTGAGGGATCAGAATTTATCTGACCATGTTAAGACAAGGATTTTAGATGCTCCTTTACAATCTGATGTGTTGTTTGGTTCACCTGTTGAGGCAGTCTTAAAGAAAATGGAAGACAAGGCTAAGTCTATGCAGACTGTTAAAGATTTTTGCAGGTTCAGCCTCCAAGTTTAGTAGAAATTGGCCTACCAAGGGGTGGGCGTATCCTTCTTATGATTCCCAGTCTAGGGGTAGATCTAGGCGTGGTAGGGGCAGAGCTCAGGGCTCTTTCAGGCCTAGAACAGGAGTTCACCTGCACAGTCTTGGTGAGGGCAGGGGTCAGTCCTTTCGTAAACAGACCCAATGACCTACCTTTTCAGCTGCCAGAGCCTTCTCGTCTGGCAGCACCTTTGGGAGGAAGGTTGACACTTTTCAAGGAAAATTGGAGTTTAATTACCCAAGACAGATGGGTATTGGATATCATACACCAAGGTTACAGGTTTTATTTCCATACCTTGCCTCCTTTCAAAGGCATGCCAGGCGTTCCTCCTCAGCAAAGAATAGAGGCTCACAAACAAATTTCTCTGTTACTTCAAATAGGGGCCATACAGCCAGTCCCTTTGCCAGAAGTGGGCCTAGGATTTTATTCTCGCCTGTTCCTAGTACCAAAGAAGGGGAACACGTGGAGACCAATTTTGGATTTATCTATCCTCAACACTTATCTGGACATTCCCAAGTTCAAAATGTTGACGTTACAACAGCTTTTACCTCTACTGGGCAAAGATCATTGGATGGTAACTTTGGATCTCAAGGAGGCTTACCTTCATGTTCCTATCAGACTGAGTTGCAGGAAGTATCTGCGTTTTCGGGCTGGGACTTCTCATTATCAGTTCTCTGCATTGCCGTTTGGCTTATCTACTGCGCCCAGAGTGTTCACGAAAGTTCTGGCTCCAGTGATAGCTTTCGTCAGGCTAAAAGGAATACAGATCTATCCTTATTTGGACGATTGCCTGATTCTGGCTCAAGGAAGAGACGAGCTTCTTCATCATTTGGAATATGTGATAGCAGTGCTAAGATGCCTGGGGTATTCTGTGAACGAAATAAAGTCCAGTCTAGTACCCTCTCAGGACATGTGCTTTCTGGGTGTAAGACTGAACACAGCATCCCAGATGGCCTTTTTGACCCCGGACAAACAAAAGAATCTTTCCCTTTACTTTCATCAATTGTCTCATCAGTCCAGGCTGACTGCAAGGACAGTCCTTCAAGCCTTGGGGTTCATGGCATCTTGTATTCTGGTGCTTCCCAATGCCAAACTGCATATGAGGAAGCTACAGTGGTATCTCAAAAATGTATGGACACAGCACTGCCAGGATCTGGACGCTGTCATTCAAATAATACCTTGCATTCAAAAGGAATTTTTGTGGTGGGCTCAGGAATGTCACCTAAACAAGGGACTCTCTGTGACCTGGCCAGAGGCGAGTCAGATTCTAACGACAGATGCCTCAGACAAAGCTTGGGGAGCTCATCTAAATGGAAAGTGGATACAAGACAAGTGGCCTGCCAGACTACAACATCTACATATCAACTTGAAGGAGATGTTAGCAGTCCAGTTTGCATTAATAGCTTTCAAGGATTTACTTCTTCCAGGGCAGGTGTTGATTCTAACAGACAACACAACTGTCATGTGGTACATCAACAAGCAAGGGGGGGAACACATTCTTATCCTCTATGCAGGCAAGCAATGATTTTGTGGGAGACTGCTCTCAGTTTACAGCTAAATCTTCAGGCAAGGTTTCTGCGGAGCACAGAACTCCTTAGCAGATGTGTTGAGCAGGCAATTATGGATCCCCACGGTGGAAATTGGATCCTCATGTATTTCAGAAATTGACAGTGTCATGGGGAACTCCAGACATAGATCTGTTCGCTTCTCCACTAAACCACCAGCTGCCAAAGTTTTGCACGAAAAGGTTTCATCCCACAGCTTGGAAAGTGGATGCTCTTTCTTTCAATTGGAGCAATCTTCATGTGTATGCCTTTCCACTTCTGCCTCTCCTCCCAAAGGTACTTCTAAAGGTCAGACAGGACAAGCCAAGGATGATTTTAATAGCTCCAGATTGGCCTCGACAGCACTGGTACCCATTACTGAGATGTCTGGTACGGGAGCCTCCATGGCCTTTGCCTTCGATTCCACACCTGTTGTCTCAGGAGGACAGTCATTTACTCAATGTCAAGCTTCACTCTCTTCACCTAACAGCCTGGCATATTCTGTTTTGAACCATAGAGGGTCTCAACTTCCACAGCAAGTTTTGAATGTTATTTTGGAAGCTAGAAGGCCTAGTACAAGGAAAGTGTATGCAGATAAATGGAAGAGATTTTTATTTTGGAGTGCAGCAAAGGATTTTGATGTTTCTGAGCCTAATTTAAGTGTGGCTCTTCAATATCTTACTGAGTTACTGGACAAAGGTTTGTCCTTCTCTTCTATTAAGGTTCATGCTGCAGCAATTTCGGCTCACTATGACTGTGACCCACCATTGTTTTCTCATCCTTTGTTCAAGCAATTTCTTAGAGGGGCAAAGAATATAAGACCCCCACGTAGAGCTCCTACTCCTGCTTGGGATCTCAATTTTGTGTTGGAGAAACTCACTCTACAACCTTTTGAGCCTGCAGCTACTACTGAGTTGAAATATCTATCATGGAAGACTGCTTTTTTGTTGTCCATTACCTCTGCAAGAAGGGTTTCTGAATTGCAGGCCCTTATGGCGGTTGAGCCTTTCTTAATTTTCCATAAGGATAGGGTATCTTTGCGTACTAATCCTTCCTTTATGCCTAAAGTGGTTTCTAGTGTGGCTTTAAACCAGACTATTCATTTGCCTACTTTTTATGCAAATCCCCAAAATAAAGGGGAAAAGATTTTGCACACTTTAGATGTACACAGGCAGTTGCGATATTATTTGAGCAGAACTAAAGGGTTCAGGCAGTCTCAGCAGTTGTTTGTTTCTTTTGCTTTGAGTTCTCAGGGCAAGCCTGTGTCAAAACAAACTATTTCTAAGTGGATTGGGTTTTGCATTGCTTTCTGTTACTCCCATCATGGCAAGGAGATTCCCGCTGGGATTAGGCCTCATTCCACTAGGGCTACTGCCACTTCGACAGCCTTTTTAAGGGGGGTGGCAACTAAGGATATTTTGGAGGCAGCCACTTGGAGTTCAGTGCATACTTTCTCTAAGCATTATCACCTTCCACTTTACTCTAAATCTAGGGCTGGGTTTGCCACTGCTATTTTACAGGGCATTTTGGCAGCTCCTGCTTCTTTATAGTTTTGCCATCCTCCCTTACCTCTGCTTTGGGATTCTACCCAAGTGTAAGGACTGCAGCAATGTGAGATGAAGAACATAGTACAGTTTTGTACCTACCATAAATGTAGATGTTCGAAGATCCACATTGCTGCAGTCCAATTTACCCTCCCTCCTTCCCCTCTGTAGTTAGAGGCGGTTGTGTGAGTTGGGTTGTAAATATTGTGTATATTGTATATTTTGTACATATTATTAGTGCAAGGGTGGTTGGTTGGTTGTTTGCTGTCTTTTGGTTTTGACCTTTCTTTTAGGGTCTTCTGACATCTGGGGCAAGAAAAGACTGAGGATATGACGTCGGTCATGCGCATTTGTACCCTGACGTCCTGATGTCAGTCTAATGCGCCTTGACCGACGTCAGCCTTATACTTTGATATTCGGGCCGACCGAGGACAGCGGACTACCCCAAGTGTAAGGACTGCAGCAATGTGGATCTTCGAACATCTACATTTATGGTAGGTACAAAACTGTACTTTATCTTTAGTGTCCATAGCGATTTTACTCTCAAAGTTGGCCTTGGATGTTTTTATGAGAGAACGTAGCTTTCTACTAGTGCTGATCAGAGAAGCCTTCTCTTTATGGGATTTTGCTCTGTCGTACAGTAGCTTCCTTCTTTTGTTATACAATTTGTTTATGGCTGGGTCCACCAGACAGGACGCTTGACCTTGGTGGAGAGGGTCTTGGTTTTATTTGGGATTGCATGATCCATGCATTCTTGGAGATGTCCGTAGAAAGCATTTGTGAAGGATTCTGCATTGTGAGATGTGGTTTCCACTGGCCCAGTGGGCTTAAAGGATACCATCTCAGTTTTAAGAACTGTAAAGTTGGCTTTTGAGAAGTTTTTCACTGTAGTCTTTTGTGTTGGGGGTGGAGGTGGGATATGTATATCCAGGGTGATTTAGTTTGTGGTCAGATCTCACTAGTGAGGGGTGTACTTCCGGTGTGGAGCACTTTGTCCCCATGTTTGTGATGATCAGGTCTAGTATATTATCTCCCCTTGTGGGAGAGGTGACTAGCTGTTCCATTGCATTTGAATTTATGAATTCCAGGAACCTTTGGGCTAGGGTGTTTGGGCTAGAATAATGCACCCAGTCTATGTTAGGGTAGTTGAAGTCTCCCAATATGATGGTGTTTGGTGAGACATTCATATCCTCCAATGTCTTCAGGAAGGCTGAGTGGGGTTCCTGAGATTGGGAGGGTGGTCTGTAACATGCTACCAGTTGTATAGCAGTTTTGCCTACGGTTAGTTGCACCTGGATGGTCTCTGATGCTTCATGTGTTGCCACTAACCTGGAGGTGTGGGTGTCCTTGATGAATATGGACACTCCCTCCCTTTTGGTTTGGCCCGAGTTTTGGGGCGAAAAGCATGATCAGGTATAGCCTGGTAGCGCTGGGGTGCTCTCAGGAGCCTTGAACCAGGTTTCAGTTACTGCACAGACATCGATGTTCTCCATACTGAGGAGTGCTTCGAGAGCCTGCATCTTGAGATTTAGACTTCTGGCATTGAGCAGCATTATCCTTAATTTTTTTCCTTTTTTGTTTTGTAAGGAGGTGGATTTGTCTTTTCAGCCTTGCCTAAAAAAGGCACTATGGGGGAGGCAAGAGCCTTAGCCAATATCTGGAAGCCCAGTGGTGACAGACGCAAGCCGTCCCTTGCGAAGCAGCGTGGCTTGTCCAGCATGTCATCCCAAGCAGACAGACATTGGATCCCCCTAGAATGACACCAGTATTTGAGCCAATTATTAAAGCTGATCATCTTGTCTTTGTATTGTGGCATCATTCTTGGTGAGGGCAAGATGCTGCTCAGGGTCAGGGCCATACCAGCCTGGGCTACATAATCAGAGAGCTCCTCTATGTCTCTTTTCATGTAGTCCAGGGAGGTACGTCTCAGGTCATTCACGCGGCATGGACAATGGAGTCATATTTGTACTTGCTTTGGAGTGACCTGAGTGCGTGTGTTATGTGGCGGATCCTAGCTCCCAATAAGCAGCTCACCGTTACCCTCTCCTTGTTCAGCCTGGTAAGCGGAGCGTCAGTGTGTCTGACTATAGAGTCACCTATTACTAGTGTATCAGGCATGGTGTTTGGCCTTAAGGGCTGTGATTGTTTGACACACTGATTTATTGAAGTATGTGTTGCATGTGTTATGTTTTGAGGTGGTGGATTTTTGGGTGTCTGCTTTCGGAGCGTCTGTTGTTTTGGTAAGTTTTTTGTCAGAGCCTCCGCGTATGTCTTTGTGTTATTATGTGTTTGGTTTGCAGTTGTGGTAGGTCTATGTGGGACTGGGTTTGGTGTGTGTGTGGTTACCTTCTCCTCCTGTCTGGTCTTGCCAGTCCTGAGTTGAGAGAGTTCAGCCTCCAGTTTGGCTATATAGTTGCATCTCTCACATGTATTTGTGTTTGTTGGGAGGAGGAGAGGGATGTCTGTGTACATGAGACAATTGTAGCATTGTCTCAAGATTCCCAGATTAACCAGCTGAACCCGAGAGGATGCTAGTAATCTACCACTTGACATGCTAGAATATTATAAGGGAGTGCTGTGCCTTTAAGGGAAGTGGGTACTCACAGGGAAGGTAGGTGGATGTAGTGCTTACTTTAGTTAGCGAGTGCTTACTTAGAAGTGAGGTTTTGAGAACAAGTGCTAGGCTTATAATAGAGCAGTTAGACTGATTATTATAAGAGTAGAGTTTTCTTAAGGGAAAATTTGAAGAGCAGACTTGGCGGAGCCAGAAAAAGTTTAACCTTGTTTTAATCGGCGCTGCGCTATGCACACAAACGTGCAAAGCCGTGCAAACGCAGATTTTAAACAGGGAACTTCAAAAGAGCTAGAAATGGTCCAAAACAACCAATTACTACAAGCTCTTGTGCTGAGGTCACTCCTTCAGGGACAGATAGGCTGCTCAAGGCTCCCCACTCCCACTGGTGAGCAAAGAAACTTCCTTCTATCCAAGTAAGGCAATGGACAACACAGGAACTACACCACAGCCCAGAATACAGCAAAGCCTGTATACTGGTCTAAACTAGTCGAGGAGAGGCGGGAAAACAAGGATATTTTTTTTTTGTTTTGAGATAGAAAGCACACAGAAATGCAGGAAACAGTAATAAATCAGTTACACAGGTTAGCACACTTTAGTGGGCAGCCTCAACAGTTAAATTTAACAAACAAACAAACAAACAACTTTCGACCAGTTTTCGACTAAATGAAACTTTAAGTGCAGATAATATATAATGCAACAAACAGTTAAAAAATCAGTTTAAGCTTGTTCAAGGTAAGCAAGAGAAGGTATTTCAGGTAAGAAACAGCAAAAAATACTTAAATCAGGAAAGTAGTCGCTTTTCTCAGTTCTCTGCTGCTAGGACCACTCTGCAGGACCACGAGGAGCTGTTGCTGAGTAGTATAGCCAGAAAAAAACGCTCAGGCGGATTTTAAACAGGGAACTTCAAAAGAGCTAGAAATGGTCCAAAACAACCAATTACTACAAGCTCTTGTGCTGAGGTCACTCCTTCAAGGACAGATAGGCTGCTCAAGGCTCCCCACTCCCA
This sequence comes from Protopterus annectens, assembly GCF_019279795.1. Classification (NCBI taxonomy): domain Eukaryota; kingdom Metazoa; phylum Chordata; order Ceratodontiformes; family Protopteridae; genus Protopterus; species Protopterus annectens. The sequence goes on from NC_056751.1 coordinate 830,278,976, forward strand.
CTGGTGAGCAAAGAAACTTCCTTCTATCCAAGTAAGGCAATGGACAATACAGGAACTACACCACAGCCCAGAATACAGCAAAGCCTGTATACTGGTCTAAACTAGTCGAGGAGAAGCGGGAAAACAAGGATTTTTTTTGTTTTTGAGATAGAAAGCACACAGAAATGCAGGAAACAGTAATAAATCAGTTACACAGGCTAGCACACTTTAGTGGGCAGCCTCAACAGTTAAATTTAACAAACAAACAACTTTCGACCAATTTTCGACTAAATGAAACTTTAAGTGCAGATAATATATAATGCAACAAACAGTTAAAAAAACAGTTTAAGCTTGCAGAGAAGCAACATATCTCTGAACTTGGTCCACAGGCCAGGTGTGCAAGAAACAGAAGTTTTTGCTTCTCTAGAAAACAAACCATTAAGAAAATATTTTACTGGGACTCAAAGTTCAGGGGCCTGAGCAACAGAGGTACCTTCTTAGTCAGTTGAACAAGTATGTTTCTTTACACCTTTCCTCCCATCCCTCATCTGCTTGAGGTAATTCAGAAAGTATAGGAGGGCAGACCAAAAATGCTACTCAGAGCCGCATTTTAGCCCAGGTGATATTGGCCTTCTCTCATACTAAAAAAACAAACTGCCCCAAAGATATCAGAAACTTCATGGGTGGATAAAAACATGAATATATATGTTGCATAAAAATAAAGTTAATCTCTTTCGTCTACTTAACATTATAATGGACTTCAGAACCAAATTTAAAACAGAAACACTGCCCTATATTTAAACTGTCAATTAAACTACCTAATTTGGTGAATTAATAATCTTAAAGGCATATTATTTCTTAAAATGTCAAACCATTGAATTCTTAATGTGACGTCACATCAAGTTACCCATCACTGAATCCAATAAATTGCATTTCAATAATAAACTATAAAACCTATGACCTAATAAACAAAAATAATGCGAGTACATGTTTAAAATTTCATATGTCATAACAATGAACAATTAACAAATTCCATCCGAACAACTTAAAAAATAGATAACAAAAATTAATACATAACAGTCAACATCTGTAACTCATACTTTAAAACAGTATAAGATATGATGTTAAGTTGTTTATCTCGCCTTCATTCTTGCTGGTTGGGTTCGGAGCCGAGGGACTCGGCCATCTTCAAAAGCTTGAGAGCTGCTTACTGGCTCGAGGCCCCCCTATAGCCCATGATGCCTGGCGCTAGATACCTAGATCTCGTTTGCCGCTTCTGCTACGAGGTTGCGTTTACTGGCTCAGGTCGTATTTTTTCACTTTATTGACAATAACACTTAGTGTCATAGATAGTTGTAGGATTTATGGTATTTGTTAGTGTTTAATTCCCCCCTTGAAAACGCGTTTTCTTCTTAGAGAGTTTTCCCCTCCCTCCCCCACTCCTGTTTTGCCTTTTTAAGGTAAGCCGTTTTAGTTAGAGGCTTATCCTTGTTTTCTTTTTTAAGGTAGAAACATTTTTTTTCATTAGAAATTGTGGTAGTTTGTAGGTTTTATATTATAGAGTGTGTGTGCTGTTAGGGTGTGGTAACTTGTGTGGACTGTGTGTGTGTTTTTTTTTCTAGTTACCTACTTCCCTTTGTAATCTTTGTATTTGAATTTTCCTTTACAGGAATGTCTAAAGACACGAAAGTGTCTGGATTCAAGAAGTCTGACTCATGCTGTCAGAAAATGTCTCTGACAGATGGTCACACTACTTGTGTCTACTGCTTGGGCACCCTACACCTGCAGGACTCTTGTTCGGTGTGTCACGCCTTTTGTCCAAGAGTCCTGCAGGAGCATAGGAATAAGCTTATCCATAGGAGTTTGCTTAAACCTGAAGGATCACCGGCCAAGACTCAGTCAGTGAAACCTTTCAGGCCATCGAAGCTGGGTGTGGCTTCTGCTTCAACTTCGGTTCCGGCTGGAACCGAAGTACCTATCTCCCAGTCGGCCCCGACTCTTCTGTCGGAACCGTCAGGGAGTCGAAAACGCTCCAGGTCACCATCCTTGGAGTCGATACACTCGGCTCCAGGGTCACCCTTGTTGCAATCAGAGCGAAGTCATCGATCCCACTCTACTCGGTCGTCTAGACTTTCTGACCATGATTTGGAGAGAGTGGTGAGCAGGCTTTTAAAATCGCAGGCCCTGGCTAAAATGCTATCCAGCCCCCCTCATCAGGGTTCGGCTCTACCTGTCTCTGCAATAGTTCCTCCTTCGACTCGTCCATTGAGTTTGGAGCCGGAGCATGCTGAGGCTGGAATCGTGGGACCATCGGCACTGATACCTCCCCTTTCAGTTCCGTCGTCGGCTCCGATCTCTTCCATGGTGCTGTCCTTGGAGGGATCTGGGCGCCGGGACTCCCTCGTCGGCTCCGAGGGGGCGAGTGGCATCGGACCCTTGTCCGACCCCGTTCTCCCTCTTAGAGCTTCAGCGCAGGTGAATTCGGCTCCTACATCGGCTTCGGAACAATCTCTCTCGGTGCCGGGGAGGATCCCGGTCTTTTCGGAGCCGGTGCCTTCTCTGATATCGGGAAGGGGCGCCTTCGAGGTCATGAGGAGTGTGCTGGCATCTGAGTCAGCCTCACGGTCAGCCTCATCGGCTCCTCCTCCACCCATGGTGCCTGCTCCTGCCTCGGTCCCTCCTCCAGACCCAAAGCGTGGGGAACAAGCGCTCCATTGCACCCCATTGGGTGTATCGTCCTCTTCCGAGGCCTCCCCCGTTCATTCAGAGGAGCCCTCTCGAAAGAGGAAATGCAAGATGAAGCATGTTGACTCCCCTGAGTCTGTCACTTCAGATACCGACTTAGAGGAGTTGGAAGGGTCCCCGAGATCCCCCGCTGAGGACGTCTCCTTCTCAGACATCCTTGAAATTCTTAGGCAGAGGGGGAACTGGACTACCTTTAACCCTTCCGAGGATGAGTCAATATTCCTGGACGCGTTTGGATTCCAACCCTCCACCTCCTGGTTGTCTCCACCTTTCAATCCACTGATGTCTGTGGTGGCTTGAAAGGCGTGGTCAGCTCCAGACACAATGGAACCAACTCCCCGCAGGCCCACAAAATTCATTACTGCCCCTCAAGACAAGCAATTTATGACCAAGGGTGTTCCCGTTGATGCTATGGTGGTAGCAACGGCCACTAAAAAGGAGTTGGCTGAAACTTCTTCGTCTGTCCATCCCCCTAATAAGGAATCTAGGACGATGGACAGATATGGGAAGCGGATGTTTTCCTCAGCAACCTTCTCCATGAGGTCTCTGAACTATTTGTGCCATTTTACCCACCTTCAAAGGGATCTCCTTAAAGAGCTAGGAGATACCCTTCAAGATCCATCAGCTGCGGGGGCCCAGGCTAAGGTTGCCTCCCAGCTGGCGACTCTAAATTCGGTAGTAAACTCCTCCATGCGGCTCATCTCTTATGCAGCCAATGGCGCGAGTAGGGCCGCAGGCACAGGCGTGGCTCTGAGGAGACATGCTTGGATGAGGTTATGCAACTTTGCGGAACCCTTCAGGGCGTCTTTCACCAACACCCCCTTTGATGGTTCTGCTCTGTTTGGACCACAGGTGAAGGATACCCTTACCAGGTGTGAGCAGGAAGGCAAGACTGTCTCTGCTGTTGGAGTCTGTTTTTCCACTCCTTCAAGACCGTATCCTAAAGGTCAGAAGAGTGGGAAAATGTGGTTCCAGAAACCTCAGGGAGCCATGCCTGACACACGTGGAGAGTTTCCCTCCAGGGGCAGAGGAGGGAACAACAATAGACACCGCCCTAGGGGCAGAGGGGGTCCTTAAAATCAGGGCCAAAGAGAATCTTTCTCTGACAAGCCCATCCAGCATCCCTGAAGTGCTGCCCGGCTGTCCACCTTTGGAGGCAGTCGGGGGAAGATTATCTCTGTACCCAAAAGCCTGGCAAAGTATAACACAAGACAAGTGGGTACTTTCTATCATATCCGAAGGCTACAAAATCCCCTTCTTTCGCACTCCACACTTTACCAACAAATCCCTTCCAGGTGTTCCACCCAATCTAAGGGATCAAGCAGTTGAAGAAATTTCAAAACTGCTAAGAAAAAGAGCCATCCAGTCAGTCCCAGCAGACCAAAAATGATCCGGAATTTACTCAAGGTTCTTTTTGATACCAAAAAAGAGAGGGGACTGGAGACCCATTCTGGATCTCAGCAGACTAAACAGGTCTGTTCAAAGAACGAAGTTCCGGATGGTCATGCTACAGTCCATTTTACCCTTTCTGGATCAGGACAATTGGATGTGCTCCATAGATCTTCAGGACATGTACTACCATATCAAAATGGACAGACACTCCATAAGATTCCTTCGCTTCCGGCTGGGAGCCAGTCATTATCAGTTCAGAGCTCTGCCCTTTGGTCTCACCACAGCCCCCAGGGTGTTCACCAAATGTTTGGCAGTAGTTACCGCTCACCTAAGATGGCAAGGATTCCAGGTGTTTCCATATTTAGACGACTGGCTCCTTACTGCAACCACCAGGCATCACCTGCTGCGAGCCAGAGACTGCACCATCCAAACGTGCTCCAAACTAGGCATCACAATAAATTTCGAAAAGTCTGCATTGTCGCCTTGTCAGTCTATCACCTTTATAGGCGCAAACTTAAATACAAAGGACATGTCAGCGAGACTTCCAGTAGACAGAGTGTTAGCTATTCGACGACATGTGCAGGTCTTATTAGGATGCAAAAAGATTCACACCAGATTCGTCCTAAAAACATTGGGTCTCATGGCAGCGGCGATCATACTAGTCCCCCTTGCACATTTTCACATGAGGATTCTTCAGTGGATGCTGTTCACTCAATGGTCCTTCCAGCAACTCCCAATGTCTCACATGATAATGATCACACAGTCATGCAAAAAACAACTTGTTTGGTGGATGGTTTCCTCATCATTACGCCAGGGCAGACCATTCGTTCTCCCTCCTCCAGTAGCTACGGTGACCATGGATGCCTCCCTGATCGGGTGGGGGAGGGGGCATTTTCAGGGCAGAACAGTCCAAGGCACCTGGCAGCCTCACAGGTACCATCTACATATCAACGTCTTGGAGATGAGAGCAGTGCTTTCAGCATTGCAAGCTCTTCAGAACTCTCTTCCCACCGGGACCATTGCAATTCAAACAGACAATATGTCAGTAGTAATGTACATCAACAAGCAGGGCGGAACCAAGTCCTACCCCTTATGTCGAGAAGCACTCAGACTTTGGCAGTGGGCGATCTCTTCCCAATGGTTTCTGATAGCAGCCCACATCCCTGGGAAGTAAAACGTTATAGCAGACAGGCTGAGCAGAGCAATTCTCATGCCTCACGACTGGTCTCTCAATCATACTGTGGAGGACAAAATCTTCCGCAAATGGGGTCAGCCTTGCTGCGACCTTTTTACCACCCCCTTCAACAGCAAGTGCGACAATTTCTTCTCTCTCCTCCCTCTTCCCGGACACTTCCCCAGAGATGCTCTAGTTCACGATTGGCCTCAGGGACTTCTTTATGCATTCCCTCCGTTTCCCCTGATTCCCAAACTAATACAGAAATCTACCACATTGGGATGCAAGATGATCCTCATTGCCCCTTACTGGCCTCGACAAATTTAGTTCCCATTCCTGCATCATCACCTTCTGGAGCAGCCCTGGATCCTGGACCCACTTCCAGACCTCCTGATCCATCAATCGGGCAGGCTGCACCAATCTCTTCAATCTCTCCAGCTCACTGCTTGGTTTCTCCACTTCCGACCTTAGCCAGGCTTCCGAACATCTCCCACTCGGTGCGTGAAATCATCTTATCCTCGCATAAGTCTACCACTAGAAAAACTTATGCTAGTAAGTGGAAGCGTTTTTCCTTATAGGCAGAGACCAGGAATATAGATCCCTTTTCAGCCCCTGTGCACCATATTTTAGAATTTCTAGTGGAACTTTTTCGAGCTGGAACCTCTTCTGCCATGATTTGAGTCCAGCTAGCTGCAATTTCAAACTTTCATACGGGCCTATCTGATACAAGCATCATGTCCCATAAGCTTTGTAAAACCTTTCTTAAAGGGACCACTCTACTCAGGCCCCCAGTAAGAGATCCCCCCGCCTCCGTGGGATCTGAATTTGATTTTAGCTTCCCTGATACTGCCCCCCTTTGAACCGGCAGCTTCTTGTTCCCTGAAGTTTCTTTCTTGGAAAACCCTTCTTCTGGTTGCAGTTACGTCGGCTAGAAGAGTTTCTGAACTTCAGGCTCTTTGTGTTCGTCCTCCTTACCTAGTTTTTCACAAGGATAGAGTTTCTCTTCGGACTAACTTCCTTTCTTCCAAAGGTTACTTCTGATAATAATTTGAATCAGTCCATTAACCTACCTGTGTTTTTTCCAAATTATTCCAACAAGGCAGAATACAAGTGACATCAGTTAGACATTCATAGACAATTACGCTTTTACTTGCATAGAACCAAGCAAATCAGAAAATCAGACCAGTTGTTCCTGTCCTATGCTGAGGGTAAACAAGCTATACCAGTGTCGAATGTAACCTTATCTAGGTGGTTGACATCTATTATTACATTTATATATCAGTTAAGGAATAAAGAGCTTCCTGCTAAACCAAAAGGTCACTCCACCAGAGCTCTAGCTACTTCAGTGGCTTTTCAGGCCAGATTGCCAATGGAAACTATTTGTGCGGCAGCTACATGGGCTAATCCACATACCTTCATTTCACATTATAAGCTGGATGTGGCCTCCAGGAGCAGAGCTGATTTTGGTTCCACTGTTCTGAAGAGTCTGTTCCGATGAGCCACCCAGGATTGAGGTGCTAGGGACGCTGTCCCAACCAGCAAGAATGAAGGCGAGATAGACAAAGAAGTTATGTACCTACCATAACGTTCCATGTTAGCTGTCTTCTTCTCGCCTTCTTTCTTGCGTCCCACCCTCCATCCCCCTATCCTAGTAGACCAAGAAGAGTTCCCTATGTGTTTTTTTTTATCACTGGCTGAGTCTTCTCTGGCTGTAACTTCTGACTATCAGTCTCTCCATTAGGTTCATGTATCCTACTACAGTTTACTGTATTATTATAATTGTTATTATTATGTCTGTAGTTAGGTTTACCAAACGAGATCTGGGTATCTAGCGCCAGGCATCATGGGATATAGGGGGGCCTCGAGCCAGTAAGCAGCTCTCGAGCTTTTGAAGATGGCCGAGTTGGAGCCGAGGATCGGCTCCGAACCCAACCAGCAAGAAAGAAGGCGAGAAGAAGACAACTAACTTGGAACATTATGGTAGGTACATAACTTCTTATTAAACTAAAATCCTATAAATTAATAGCTCTAAGCTTAAGGATACTAATTATAGATATAGTCTCATTCAACCCTGGTGGATCTTGGGAGATTAACCTTAACTGCCACCATAATTCCTTGGATTCCAGTAAAGTTTCCCCAGTGTTTGCCTCTAGAGTTATGTATCACTTTCTCTGGCACTGCAAAACGAAACACTTTATGGTCAATGCACTGTGTTTTGTGTTTATATATAGAGCATTGTTCAAATTCATTTTACGCATATCATGATTATATTCGTATATACTAAAAGCATGAAAAAATTAGACCCGTACCACTGCCTCATATTGTAAACCTGATCCTAAAACAAAGGTTCACTTATGCACTTTCAGGCTGACAGCATGGATGATCTAGTAAACCACTTGAGGACTTCCTGCATGACAGCAGGACTGTGAATTGCTGAAAGCAAACACTTTGCTAACTTCAGTTAAAAATCATTTAAAAAGCCAGCTGAAACCTTTAGGAACTAGTAGGAATTTTCTTTCCCTAAAACTGACATCATTTAGGAGAGTAAGTAGCAAAAAAAAATGTTTGTAAACCCAAGTTACTGGGAAAAACTGTGAATTATCTCAAGATAAGCAGGGCATTAAAATTCAGTAATGTGAACTCATCCCAAACATGGCAGAAGCACAAAAGGATGCCTGGGTCACCCTCCTATCAAAGATCGACGAAATTTAATGCCAAGATCTTTAAAATAAGTAGCACCCTAATGGACTAAATAACCTCAAGTAAGAAACTGCAAAATGTGGATAACACCCTAATGGAACACTTGGATGCAGTAATCACTTTGCTAACTGTAGGAAGGGAGATTAAAAGTAAGTTGGTGGACCTCCCTGGACTATATGAAAAGAGACATGGAGGATCTCTCTGATCACCTAGCCCAGGCTGGTATGACCCTGACCCTGAGTAGCATCCTGCCCTCACCACGAAGGATACCACGGTATAGAGAAATAAATTATCAATTTCAACAATTGGCTAAGCTTCTGGTGTCATTCAGAGGGGATCCAGTACCTGTCAGCCTGGGATGACATGCTCAACAAGCCACGCTGCTTTGCCAGAGACGGCTTGCACCTGTCACCCTTAGGCTTTCGAATACTGGCCAAGGTTCTTGCCACCCCCATAGTGCCTATTTTAGGCAAGGCTCAAAAGACAAACCCACCGCCGTAAATGGCACAGGTAACAAAAAACTGAGGGTAATACTGCTCAATGCCAGAAGTCTAAACCTCAAAATGCACGCACTCGAGGCACTCCTCAGTGTGGAGAAAATCGATATATGTGCAGTAACAGAAACCTGGTTTAAGGCTCCAGAGAGCACCCCAGCACTACCAGGTTACAACTCAAACCATACATTTCGGCCACAAAACCCAGACCGGAATACAAAAGGCGGGGGAGTATCCATATTCATCAAGGATACCCACACCTCCAAGTTAGTGGCACAGCACGATGCTTCAGAGATCATCCACGTGCAACTAACAACGGGCAAAACTGCTATTCAAATTATAGCTTGCTACAGATCACCCACCATGTCCCAAGACCCCCACTCTGCATTCCTGGAAACACTGGGAAATATAAAGTTCCTACCAAACACTCTGATATTGGGTGATTTTAATTACCCAAACATTAACTGGGAGAACTACTCAAGTACGAACTCCCTTGCCCAACATTTCTTAGAATTTATGAACTCAAACACCCTAGATCAACTGGTCAACAACCCCACCAGAGGTGACAACATATTGGACCTGGTCATCACCAACATGGGCGACCGGTGTTCCACACCGGAGGTCAACCCCTCGCTGGTTAGATCTGACCATAAACTAATCACTCTGGATATCCACATTCCGCCACCACCCCCGGTCAAAGAAACCACCGTGAAAAACTTTTCAAAAGCAAACTTCACATTACTTAAGACCAAGGTGGGAAGTTTCAAAGCTCCCATGCTAAAGGATAACGCTGTCCAAGCTGCAAAATCCTTTACTAATGCACTCTATGGGCACCTACAAGAATGCATGGATCGTGCTATCCCAAACAAAACCAAGACTCACTCCTCCAAGAAAAGGAAACCAGTCTGGTGGACCCCTTCCATAAACAAGCTATACAATAGAAGGAGGAAACTAGTACAGAAAAGAGTAAAATCCCAAGAAGGGAAGACATCCCTGATCAGTATCAGCAAGAAACTACGTTCCCTCATAAAATCATCCAAGGTTAGCTTCGAAAGAAAAATTGCCATGGACTCCAAAGATAACCATAGGGCATTCTTTAGCTATGTCAAGAATCTAAGTGGAAATTCTCAGATCTGTTCGGAGTTAGTGCAGAATGGCACAAAATACACTGAACCGACTAATATAGCCAACATCCTGGCAGACAGGTTCAGTGCAAACTTCACCCCCGTCTCACCCCCAAAAGGGCCCATAACTATACCAGAAGAATGTAGTGCCCCTGAAATCACAGACACTCAGGTTAAAACAGCCCTCTCCAAAGCCAAAAACACAGCATCAATGGGACCGGACAGTGTCCCAGGCTATGTCCTACACAAGCTCAAAGATGAACTAACCCCTTACCTAAACACACTGTTTAAACTCAGCCTCTCCACAGGCTATGTGCCCACAGAGTGGTGCACAGCAATGGTTATTCCGCTCCACAAAGGTGGAGCCACAACGTACCCTGGGAACTATCGCCCTATAAGCCTGACTAGCTTGGTCTGTAAAGCTATAGAATGCATCATCATGGATCTCATTAACAGAGACATTGGAAACCTCCAAACACTGGACCCTACCCAGTTCTGCTTTCTTAAGGGCAGATCATGCCTCCTAAACCTGGTGGACTTCTTTGAGACAGTTACCAAGGCTATAGACGAGGGAAAGGTGGTTCACACAGCCTACCTAGACCTCGCAAAGGCCTTCAACATCATTCCCCACTCAGGTATTATAGATAAGCTCACCAGCCTGAACATAAACCCCTACGTCACGAGATGGGTTGCCAACTGGCTCATGGAAAGAACCCACATGATAAGAGTTGCAGGAGCTAGGTCTGACTTTACTGGTTACCAGTGGCGTTCCCCAGGGCTCAGTCCTAGGACCCCTCCTGTTCAGCATATATTTCTCAGAGGTACAGGTAAGCACAGGAGGACTGTGGTTGACCAAGTTTGCAGACGACTGCAAACTAGGGGCTATAATTGACTCTCCGGCTGACACAGACATCCTCCAAAAGGGTCTCACTGAGACAGATACCTGGTGTCAAAACCATGGCCTCAAGCTAAATGCCAAAACGTGCATAGTCATCCCCTTTGGAAAAAACAAAGTACCCACAAACTACCACGTAGGTGGTAGCCCCCTAAATATGGAAGACGTAATAAGGGATCTGGGGACCCAAGTAGATAGTAACCTCTCCTTTGATAATCACATTGCCAAAGTGGTTAGAAAATCCTTCTATGTGGCCTACCTAATCACAAAAGGGTTTGCATCCAGATCGAAAGAGGTCATTGGGCCCCTCTGCGCATCACTCATCAGACCCATCATAGAGTACAATGCCCCATTTGGGATGTACCTTACAAGACACCTGCAACAACTGGAAAGACCACAGAAATTCCTCACCAAGAGGATCACTGGCCTCAAGCAGATGCCCTATTCAGCTCGACTGAAGAAACTCCAGCTGTACTTGGTTGCATACCGCCTACTCAGAGGTGATCTCTGCCTGATATACAAGGCCATGTCCAACCCAGAATTGATGGACATGCTCCACCTAAAGAAAACCATATCCCTTCAAGCCACACACTCCAGGGATCTAAACCTCACCACAACAATAAATAGGATGTGTTGGAGGGATAGATTCCTGTCCCAGAAACTTCCCATGCTCTGGAACAAGATTCCAATCCACATTAAGCAGAGCTGTTCGCTAACCCTCTTCAAGAAACCTTGAGGAGTGGATGGGAAATAGAAAGTTTACCCCAGGGATCACTTCAATGGCTCTGCTGGACAGAGGCACAGGGAACTAATCTAAGGGGGTGGCGAGAGACAACATTCCAGCTAGGCTTATAAATGCCTTCGGGCAGATAGCCTAGTACCTACCTATGAACCTGTAAGATACGGCTGTCAAACAAGGATGAGTATCTGTAAACATTGAAGAAAATTAAACTACTACAGCATGGATGATTTAGCACTTATCTCCTTTACACACGTTTACCAAGGACAAGCATACATTTATCAGGTAACCCAAGAATCAAAATACATGGAAGTCATACCTAGCAGAATAAAAAAAGGCCCTGGACCCAAACAAGCCTGTAGTACACGGTCCGAGTATCTGTCAGACCTTTAAGGATCAGGCTTATTTTGAAAGTACAAGAATTTGATACAGTAACCCTCCTTCCTCCCCTGGGATTTCACCCACCACCTTTTACTAGCTGCTAGTGAAACAGTTGCTCTTTAAAAGAGTTCTAGACTTGAGACCACTCAAGAAGAAAATCTGTCCACCATTGGACTTGAACTGTGTACTAGGAAAATTGACACTGCTAGCAACTACATTACCTTTCAGATTGTTGACACGGCTAAGTGTCTTCCTAGTGGCATTATCTCCTCCAAACCTATCTGACCTCCATGTCCAATGTGGTGACATAAGTTCCTCTTAGTCAGGCATTCAATGTCTGGATGTCTTACCTTGTCCTACAGTGCAAGGAGAAAGGATTCTGCAGTCTTTGTTTGTCCACAGGAACTGAGATTTTACTTAAAAAAGAATTTAAAGCAGGTCATATCCTTTTCCAAGGACAGACCTATCTCCAAATGGCTAGCCCGTTGCATCTCATTTTGTTACTTCTTCAGTGAAGAAGCTGCACCTGGCATGTCAAGGACATTATGCTAGGGAAACATCAGTAACCACAGCCTTCCTGTGGGCAGGCAGCACCAGGCCATTTTGGAAGCAGCTACTTGATTATCTATCTCTGCCTTTTCTGTGCACTACAGCTTGGACATTAACTCCAGAGTCAAGACAGGTTTTGTCATGGTCATCCTGCAAGGGCTGTTACAACCCACTCATCCAAACCACTGCAGACTATACAGTTTTTGGAAAAGTTCCCAAAGGTTGTCACTACTGGGAAAGCTGGGAAACTGGGAAAGCTGATTTCCAAAAGTTGTCAGTACTGGGAAAACCATTAACTGGGAAAACTACTCATGTGCCAACTCTTTTGCTCAACGTTTTCTGGAATTCATAAATTCCAACGCCTTGGATCAACTTATTCACACCCCCACCAGGGGCAGCAATATCCTAGACCTGGTCATTACCAACATGGGCAACCAGTGTTCCACACCAGAGGTCAATTCCTCGTTGGTCAGATCCGACCACAAGCTAATCACCCTAGACATCTACATCCCGCCCCCACCCCCAATTAGGGAAACCACCGTAAAAAAAGACAGAAGTGGCAAACTTCATGACACCCATGCAAACGGACAATAGAGGTACGACTGCTGAATCCTACACAAATGCACTTTATAAGCACTTACACGAGTGCATAGATCATGCTATCCCTAATAGAATCAAGATGCTATCCTCCAAAAAAGGAAGCCAATCTGGTGTTCCTCTGCCATAAACAAACTCTACAACAGAAGAAAGAAACTGTTGCAAAAAAGAGTAAAATCCCATGACTGGAGGAACTCACTGGTCAACCTCAGTAAGAAGCTGAGATCCCTCATAAAATCCTCCAAAGCTAGTTACGAAAACAAAATTGCCACTGACACTAAAGACAACCACAAAGCATTCTATAGCTATGTCAAGAATCTCAATGGCAACACTCAGATCTGCTCTGAGTTACAGCACAATGGCATTAAATATACAGAACCAACTGATATTGCCAACATCCTGGTAGATAGGTTCAGTGCTAACTTTACCCCCCTCTCACCCCCTAGAGGGCCCATCTCTGTACCAGAAGAATGCAAAGTTCCTGTAATCACGGCTGCACAAGTAAAAAACACACTTTCCAAAGCCAAGAACACAGCATCCATGGGACTTGACAATATCTCAGGCTGCGTTCTACACGAACTACAGAATGAACTGGCACCCTACCTAAGTACCATCTTCAGTCATAGCCTCACCTCAGGCTTTGTGCCCACTGAATGGCGCACCGCGACGGTTATCCCACTCCACAAAGGGGGAGCCACGACGGACCCCGGGAACTACCACCCCATTAGCCTAACGAGCCTGATCTGCAAGGCCATGGAACGTATTATCATGGAACTCATAAACAAAGACATTGGTAATCTCCAAACTCTAGACCCTACCCAGTTCGGGTTTGTAAAAGGCAGATCATGTTTCCTAAACCTGATTGACTTCTTTGAAGCAGTCACCAAAGCCATAGATGAGGGTAAGGTGGTTCACACAGCTTATCTAGATCTCGCCAAGGCTTTCGACACCATCCCCCACTCTGGAATTATAGATAAGCTCACTAAACTATGTATAAATCCCTATGTCACAAGATGGGTTGCCAACTGGCTCAGGGACAGAACACACACTGTGAAAGTAGCAGACTCCAAATCCGACTTCAGACCAGTGACAAGTGGAGTGCCACAGGGTTCAGTCCTGGGTCCTCCCCTGTTTGGTATCTATTTCTCTGAAGTACAGGTCAACACAGAAGATCTTTGGCTAACAAAGTTTGCAGATGACTGCAAACTAGGAGCCATAATCGATACTCCTAACGATGTGGACATACTACAAAAGGGCCTCACTGAGACAGATGCCTGGTGTCAAAGTCATGGCCTGAAGCTCAATGCCAAAAAGTGTATTGTCATCCCCTTTGGTAAAAACTCTGTAACCACGAACTACCACACAAGTGGTAGTCTACTTAATGCTGAAAGTGTGATGAGAGACCTTGGGACACAGGTGGACAGTAGTCTCTCCTTTGATAATCACATCGCCACAGTGGTCAGGAAATCCTTCTACGTGGCTCACCTCATCACAAAAGGTTTCTCATCCAGAAAAAAGAGGTCCTTGTTCCCCTCTACTCATCACTCATTAGACCCATTATAGAGTACAATGCCCCTTTTGGTATGTACCTCACAAGACATCTACAACAACTGGAAAGGCCACAGAAATACCTCACAAAGAGGATTACTGGCCTCAAACAGATGCCCTACGCAAATTGTCTCAAAAAACTCCAGCTTTACTCCGTCGCATATCACCTACTCAGAGGCGATCTCTGCCTAACATGCATAGCTATGTCAAACCCAGAGCTGTTGGACATGCTCCACTTAAAGAAATCCCAATCCCTCCGTGCTACACGCTCTAGAGACCTAAACCTTGTCACCCCATAAACAGAACATGCTGAAGGGATAGATTCCTGTCCCAGAGACTTCCCATACTCTGGAACAGATTACCTATCTATGTCAAACAGAGCTCCTCATTAGCACTCTTCAAGAAAAATCTTGATGATTGGATGGGAAATAGGAAATTCATCCCAGGGAACAATTCTGTGGCTCTGCTCGACAGGGGCACAGGAAAATAATTTTCTTGGGTGGCGAAAGCCAGGGTACCTTTTTGGCTAGGCTTATATAGGCCCTAGGGCTAATAGCCTAGTACTTACCTATGAACCTATCAACCTACAGCAACAGTGAACAATACTAAGAACATAGCACAGTTGTGTAGAAGCATACTGTAGTTATAGAAGTTTGAGTATGTTCAGTGTGGTAATAATATTTCCTTTCCTCTGGCCCAGCCCTTTACCTGTTACCATCCTGGGGTTGGGGTCAGTAGCTAGTTACCTGTTCTTCCCACCTTCCTTATGTTCTAATCCTACATGAAGCCCCTCTTCCTCAGGCTTAGTTAATGCTTGAAGAGACAGCTTTGAGTATTCTTATTGTTGGGCTGTGATCTTTGGGGTTGTTTGCTACTTCAGAGGCACATACTCTGACTTCTACCAGACCTTTGCTACTTCAGAGAAATGAAGAACTAGAGATGGTGCAGGCAGATGCCCCTGTTACACCACAGTAGTCCTAAAATCCAGATGAGAGGGTGTCTGCCTGGCTGAAATGAGGAAGGTGAAATTTCTGGACATCAGCAGGCATCAGGCCTTTTATGGCAGAAGCGCCAAGAGTTAGCACTAGTACAACAGTGAACACACTCCAATATCTGCAGTTATGATACGTTCCTTACACTGTGCTTTCTGTAAGTTACTGGCTGAGGCAAAGTCCTTGTGTGTACTTTCTTAGATAGGCTGCTTAGGACTATATCCAAGACTAGCTAGGCTGGATATCCTTACTCGTCTTCTGGTCAAGAAAGCTCTAAAATAGCACAGGTGGATGCCAGTTTTTTTACCTGAAATGTACTGAATTCCCTTAGTAGTAGATGTCTACCCTGCCTCAAGGGAGTAAGGTTACTGAGCTCCTGAAGTCTGGTTGTGGATATCCGACATTGGACATTTTGTAGTAGAAGCTGCTGTAGTAATCACTACTGTAACAGGGATTTACTTTGACCATCTACTATTTTGGCAAGTATCTACACAACTATATTTTCACAGTTGCTGTTCTTGTCTCCCAGGACAGTCCACTTTGAAAAACATAAAATGAGACCAAGCCATCAGCTTATCATTTAGCATTGACCAGTCTGTCAAAGGGGCAGTCAAGACTGTTCACTAAGAGAGCAGATAATAAAATACATTATTCCCATTTTTTCTGTCCTTCAGGAAGTCATAGTGATCCTTGTCTAATTGTAGCTTGAAACAACTTCATCTTTTACTTCAGTTACGTAAAGTTTCTTATGGTCACACTTCAAGAATTGATGCCCCTGCTCCTGCAGGACTTTTCCATGACATTGATAGATGTGGTGAATGCTGATAAGGATGTCATCATCTGTGAACTGTAGAACATGTTCCTGTTTTTTGCTTTGGATGGAAAGCACTTCCTGTACACAGTCCTGCATTTGATGTTTCCTCCATTCCCAGGTCTTTATCAAGTACCACGAATAACAGATTCCTCCAGTAGGGAAACTTTCTGGTGTTTTCTGCCTGGCTGGCTATTTTTTGGTGCCCCTAAGCATTTGGTTTTCCTTTGACTGCCATCATCTGTTGTCAACATGAGCTGGAAACAGACTTCTTTGCTTCCTGTACAGCATCTTTTCATAGCATGATTCGACACCTTCCACAGCTCAACCTTCATCCCCTTGTATCAATCCTAGGCACTTAAGAATCAAGCATTTTTGGGACGCATCAATGGAGACTCATTCAGGCCTGCCTTCTGCTACACTTCTCTGGGCTTACAGCAAAAACAGTAGTGTGTGCATTTCTTGTGGCCTTCCTTCATGTGTGGGTTTTGCAGTAGCTTCTGCTGTGTCAGTGGCTGCCGAGTCATCTTCCTTCTTGGAACTCCTCCTTTTATTACTTATCTGTGCTTTCCCTGAATTGGTGGATCTGGAGTGACAGCCTAGAGATGAGCTTTCCTTTTTTTTCCCAGTACACTCGTCCAGTTCCTGACTTTGTATGGTGCTAGATGGGGCATCCACTTAGTGTTTTGACTTGACCAAACACTTGCATTCCACTGGAGATGCTCAAGCTTAGAGCTGCCTTCCTACACTTGTAGACTCTGGAAGCATACTTAAATCTTGAGCTTCTTACTGTGAGATTGGACACTGATGGTAATACTGAGAATAACCTGTGCATCCCAAAGAGAGGCAAGTAAGTCACTTCTCTTATTTGTTGGTTTATTTCAGTTTAACACGGTAGGTGGTTGGATCAGCGGACCCTTTTCTGGCATGACACTAGCTCTTTTTAGAGCAACAGAACATGTAATCAATTAGCTAAGCAGCACCTGTAACATTCTGCTGCATTGACGTCAACATGCATTCGAGCCATTACTCAAAATTTGGGTTGCATGGTCCTTGGTCAGGGCTTTATTCTTCTGTTTGATCAGTACTCTGATACAGTGGGAAGGTTACCACCTCAACCTGAAAATGCAGCCACTGCATTTTCTCCTGTTCAACAACAGATCTGCCAATGGGAGCTCTCAAAGGTGTTAAATGCAGCCAGGAAGCAGTGTACTTGGACTGCCTATATGGCCAGCTGGCAAAGTTTCTCCGTCTGAGCTGAATTAAATCAACTCTTTCTATGTCTTCAGGTTTGCCTGGCTTATCTTATCAATTTTTAACATAGACTTCAGCAGATCATCATAATAAAAGTAAAAAAGAAAAAACAACCAAATGGCCAATGTTCTCCTTATTCATTAGAAAATAATCACTGTCTAGTGCCTCGGCCAACATGCCTTTAAAGAGATAAAAAAGCTTTTAAAAAAATCACAATATGTAATCACATCATAGCAAAAGTGCCTGCCACCTCAATGTTTCATGATGCGGTGGAAGTTAGTCTGGACCCTGACGTACAATCGACTGTTGAATCAGTTTCTTAAGGGGTCCCCTCCTTTCTAGCCTTCATTGAAGAGGGTGTATACACCTTACTATATGAACGTCATGACTGGCTTGCCTTAATATCAGCTGAACTTGGCTGTTTTGGGGGAAGTAAAGACTGTTCTGGAAGTCGCTCTTTCTGGTGGCCATCACTTCAGCCATTTTAGAATTTAAGCTTCAAGCTTTAGTGTATAAAAAGTTGAGTCTGTCTCTGGATGAGTCCTTCTTTTGTCTGTAGGTACTTTCTAGACATCCACTTGATCACTGTGCTCACCTCCTGTTTTTTTGCTGTTTGCAGATAATGGGACTAGTGTATCCTCCATATCTTTTATGTTCACCTTCAGATGCAGTTATGCATCTTTCAGGTCTTTGAGCACAGGCAGACAAAGTGGGTATTCATTTCCTTTGCTCCTGGGAGCAAAGGAACTTTCTCTAGCTGCATCATCTTTTCCCACAAAAAGACTATTGGCATTTGGGCAGCAAGGTTGCTTGACATCATCAGCAGCTGGCTTGCTGTGGTTTATATTTCAGAAATGTGACCGTGGCAGACATTTGTGATACAGCCTCTCACTTGGTGATGCACATCTTTGTCATGCATTGTAGTCTGAAGTTCTACTCCAAGAGTACCGCATATATTGAAAGGACTGCCCATCAGATCATTCTGCCACGAATCCTCTCACAATCTATCTTTGGGCTGCTTTCACCTTCTTTAGGATTTTGAGACACTGAGACACTGCCCAAATGTTTCATCCACATGCAGTGAGTCTTGAAGTAAAGTATGCAAATACCCACCATATTAGTTGGGTCTTTGAAAAGGGTTAATTTGGATGCATTTTTCCTTCCCTGCCTGAGTCTTCCTTGAGTGAAACACTTTAGTAGCTGTTTCTCAGCAGTCAGACATTGTGTAAGTAAGCACCAACATTTTAATTTTGTAACCTTGTCTGCTACTGTTTGCTAGCAGATGCAACCCTGTTTTAGCAATGGTCATGAAGAGGGGATCTTGTAGGAACAGGTGCCTTTTAACCCCGATGCAGAGTGCCATTTGTGAGCCAGACGAGATGTGCACTTTTTGGTTGTAAGAGCTCAACACTTTTCTCCTGTGTTGCTCTTCTTAAAGAGTGTACTCGAGTGTTTAAGTGTAGAGGACTCTTGAAGATCACTTGATATGGTAAGTACACACATATCTGTTATTTTCAGTCAGTTTGTTGTTGAGCATTTGATTAAAGCTGATGCATTTTGTTAATAACTTGTTATTTTATCCATTATGTAGCTTTATGCCAGTACATACAGGCTTCTAAGGCTCGAGATGGCGTTGGCCGTTTTATTTCCAGTACAGCTGAAGGTAAAAACCCCCTTCTGATGGTCCTTCTGATGTCATCCTCTCAGTGACGCTTGTGACCTTTTACATCTAATTTTCCAGGTCTTTCTTTCACAGCGGTGTCTTTATAGCAGGTGGTGGAAATTCAGACTGTTCTAAAGCTCTTTCTGAGACAAAGCAATACACTGGAAAATCTTTTCAGATAATTTAGAAATATAAGTATTCTGCTAAACGCTGCTTATATGTTTGAGGTTTTTTTACTTTCAGAGTGGGGATAATATTTGTTATTCTCTGTTTGTGCTTCTTTTACACAGCCAAGTCTTGCTGACTGTCTTATGTCTAATTGCAATCACTCTGCACTTCTACTACTGTGGCTTTAAAACAGAGGCTCCTCTTTGGCTGGTTTGAGCAAAATGTCAGCTGTTTTGTTAGGGCAACTTTGTTAACGTTTACTATGGAGAGAGGAATTTTTTTGCTATTATTTCAGCACATTTTGGTAAAACTTCTGAGGTACACTTTTACATGATCATATCTCATTGCACAAAAGTGTTTTATGTTTGGATATTTTCACTTTATTATAATTAAAATTAAAATATGGTCTGCTACATTATTGATACTGTTTCTCCTTGAATGTGTTCAAGTCATATAACAGGATAAACAGTGGATCCTTCTGAGAATGGTGTTCAGAATACAGAGATATGTGAAAGGCTGCATGTTTATTGCCTTTGTTTAAAATAACATGGTAAAACTGATTTATAGTAAGGAATGCTATCTTCGAAGCATGGAGATAGGAAGTAATGTTAATATCTCAAAAGACTGAAACTGGGTCAGAATTGTTGTGAAGATGAATGAAGATATTAAAGTAGACTCGAGTTTGAGAGTTGAAGTAGCTAGTGTGGCTCTGACCATTAAGTGTTGCCTCTGTTTTACATGCTGATACTTTGCTTGAAATAATACCAACTGTAAAATAATTTTGCAGAGTTTCATTGTCTGATTTCTACACTGTAAGGTTTTACTTAAGTGACATTTAGATAGTAGGTTTTACAGTTTATTTGATATTATGTATTTGATCCTAACAGAGTATTCTGTTCATCTGAAGATGAAATTTTCCTAAATGAGCCTGTTGTTCCTGATAGTTTTATGACCCTGGGGCTTTTTCAGATCATTCTGTCCCTACAGTTCTTTCTAGCTTGTGACTGTGGTATAGTAAAGTTCATGTATTTGGCAAGCACTGATTGTGGCTGC
Organism: Protopterus annectens; assembly: GCF_019279795.1. NCBI lineage: Eukaryota > Metazoa > Chordata > Ceratodontiformes > Protopteridae > Protopterus > Protopterus annectens. The sequence continues at coordinate 830,299,234 of NC_056751.1, forward strand.
ATTTGCTGTTAAGTACTTGAAAATAACTGTTAAAGACTGTGTTACCATTATGCATATGATAGGTAATTACACTACCTTTTGTATGAATTAAGCAATGATTTTAGAACCAAAATGCTTAATTTCTGCTTAGAAGATCTGTGACTCGCAGCTCACTTTTAAAGGAAAACTCCACCCTGAAACTCATATTCTGTGCTGTACTATTGAATCAGAATCCCTGTAACTGGTTCATATTTTAATTTCTTTTGCTCCCAAGTGACTTGTCATTACACTAATTGCAGGCTGATTTATACATTAAAACCCCTTCAAAGCAGGAAAGCTAAAATACCAAAGTTTTCTGGAGCAGTTAAGCCTGTAGTCCATAAACAATCGATAGCTCATGAAGGCATATGAAGGGAACAATCTATCAAATTTTTGCGTATTTAGTTAATAGCAGAAACATGTCACTGTAAAGGGATTGTAAGGTTTGCAGTGTTCTTTTTTATTTTCGGGCTGTTCTTATATTATGCATAAAAACATTTCAGTTAGTAAAATGAGAGCACTCACCAGTTTATGTAGTGTTACAGCTCAACTAACCTGTCCTTTTTTCTTCACATGAAAATTCCCCAAAAGGCTAACTCTGGAAAATAGTTTCACTTTAGCTGTTATTGTATGCACTGCCTCAGCAAAACAATTTCAAAATGTAAAACTGTAGGTGGTGACCAATAGCAAGAAGTACAGAGTACTGTGTCTAGTCTAGGCCAAGTAGGCTGAGACATATTCTGTTCTGGAACAAAGGTAAGATTTGAACAGGCAAAAAAAAAAATGGTAGGACCTTTCTAATCCATAGTAGGGCAAAGGAAATAACAAACCTGAAGGACATTGAAGAGTGTCTGGGCACCAAGTAAAGTCTAGGTGATAGTATGATAGATTTGGGGCCTCTGATTATTTGGTATTTTTACCAACAGAAGAGGGAACCTTGCAGAGTGCACAAGCAAAAAAAAAAAAAAATATATATATATATACACACACACACACACACACACACACACACACACACACACACACACAGATATATAGAAATGCTTGCATACATTACTAGGTTTAAACAGAATGCATTTATACATTGGTAAAAAATATTCTGAGTTTGGCTTAAGTGCACAGCATGTTGTGCTTTTTTTTTAAGTTACGATACTAAATTCTCAAAAATGTCTTTTGTCATATAATTTGGTTACACACCAAACTAAATGCACTTATCATTGTTTTGCTATAGCTGTACATGCACTTACGTCAGTAAAAATTAACAATAATTTTTCAAGTGCCCAGTCGTTGCAGCCATGCCATTCAGCGGCTCATGATTTTGCCTTACTTGCTGTGTTCTACACATCCTCACAAAACACTTGGGAACCAGTACCCATCAAGTTTTTTGGGAAGCATGGCTAGCTAGAAAATACTCCTTGGGTCCACAGCCTTGTATTCTACTATGATATTTGTAGATGAAAAGTGTGAATACATGCAGTAATACATGTGTAGGTACATTTTTGTCTTCAAAATTTGCAAGTTAATGCAAACCTGTTTCAGCAACTTTTTAAATCATTGGCACACATATCATGTAAGTGTCTCTGATTTGGGCTTATGTTTATTTTAGGCTCAGCCCTCAGTTCTTGAGGAAAGAAGTATACAGCTATGGTTTCATATAGAATATTGAAGATGGAGAGCAAAACAGCTGTCAGAGTGTCAAAAGCGGATAAAAAATAATAAAAAAAAAAGAAATGGAAGAATACACTGTCCAGAAATATGCACCACCTGGGATGCTTAGCTGCACTTGGGTGGTGAGGTTCTACATTTTAGAAGCTGGTGTAAAATATGGTTGACTTTATATGCTGCAGCTGCTGAAGTAGTAAAACTTCATGAAGTATAATTGCTAGTTTCTAGACTGAGCTGCCCGTAAGCTAGTGTAGGTAGCACGAGTCATGCCTGCTGTTGATCACATACAGTAGTGACAAGTTTTGCATTTCATCTGGTTTTGGACTTCTGCTTACTTTTGTTTGTTAGGAGTGATTTGTTATGTAGACTAGAGCATGGCCTTCCCAAGCTTTTTTTTTTTTTTAGATTGCCCTGTGTTACTGTTGTGGTATTTTGCAAAATGTAGAGTTTCCTTCTCTATTAGTTTATTTTTAGATGGTCCACTGTTAGATTCAGTCTGATATAATTTTAACAACCACCATAATCCGTTCTTAGTGATTTTCTTGTATGTAGTCATCCATCCACAACCCCTTTTTCCTATTTTTGCACATGGGGTTGGGATGTCACTTCAACGGTGACAATCATCCAGAGCCAAGGTTTACACCACTGGGTGGCTAATCCTGCAGCAGATTTTTTTGTATGTTTGTTTTATCGTTTAATGCTTTTCATAGGGGTATACTAAGATAACTACCACTAGGGCCTTTATAAGCTTAGCCATGCAACTCCCATGTCATTTTGCTCGGTGCTGAGGGCTGTGACAAAAAAAAAAAGGTTTACATATATGTTAACAGTTTGCTGTTGTGACCTTTTCAGGTTCATTTTGTATTTCACAGAAGTCTATTTCTCTTCAGAAAAAAAGTGTTTTGGTGCATGTTAGGGTTGGTTTCTGCTAATAACTCTTCTGGTGATGTAAAACCATTTTGGTAGTGAAGATTGCTGGAAATTTGTTGTGCATTAGATGCTTTTTATTTGATCCTTCCCTCAATCCTTACATTGTTTGTAATGTTTAATGCTGAGAATCATTCCGAAGGTTTGCAGAATGTAGTTACGTATGACATTTGTGTTAATAGTGTCGTATAATACATAGTGGATGTCTGTTTGATATCTTTCCTGATTTCTTGTGTCTTCCTTGAAATAGTTTCAGCAGGCTGCAGAGTTAATTAAAATTGTAAAATTTTTGTTTGGAGGTTAGTATGTTATCTTTCGTGAATGGGTGTGCCTTCTTTGAAGGTTGGGCATCGGGCTGGCAACTCGGCACCGTAAAAATCCACTGCCAGTCATTAGTGGACCGGAGTTCCGCTGTGATGACCCCTAACCGGGAAAAGCTGAAAGACAAAGAAGATGCAAGTTTACTGCAATGACAGAATAGGAGTTAGTTTGATTTATTTTTTGTAGGAGTCATTTTCAGCTTTAAACATGTTGACTGTTTAGTTTCCCTTTGTTTCATTATTCATTTAGCAGATAAAGTTTTGTGCTTCAGAGGCAACTGATTCACATTTTAATTAATGGAACATTTTAAACTTTTGATAGTAAAAACAAATTCAGAAAATCTTATTGGTGCATTACTCCTAGAATTTTATTAATGCATATAACAGTTTTGCAGGACCTTTGTTTCAGGTCAACTTTTCTGCCAACACCTAGGTCATTTAAATTTGTTCACCTAAGCTCCATCTTTCTCCGGCTTCCACACTTAAAGTAGTAGTACTTCTAGGTTGTCTGTTTACTGGGTGGGTCCTCCTCGTCCTTGAAGGATGGCTGCCCGGGGTGAGTGGCCTGCCATACCAAGGAAGGAAAAGGATATCAGGCAGACCTATCCATCATTCTTTTGCAACTATAGTATGTTTGTATTCCTTGGGGATGGTGTACAGTCACATGCTGCAAGTGTAAGAGTACACTTGAGGACTGCTTGCAGTGCAAAGAAACTGCCTTCTCCCTACTCTTAGCTGAAACTGTGCACTCTTATTTCACCCCTTGCTTCCCCATGAGAGGTATACTGCTGCAGATTCCCTCTTTTTCTCCTTAGTTACATGAGATGGCCATCTGCCACTCAGGCTTACCATCCAGCTGACTCTGACTCCCAAGCCACTCACTAGTAGGTCTTGGATTACCAGTGGCACAGGGGATGCCATTTTCCCTTCTGCAGTGGTCTGGCCCTAGTTTGCAACAACTGAAGGAGCAAACATCACCTGTCTAGAAAAAAAAGTCTAGCTGTTCTCAGAAATGATTGCTGTAGGTTTAAATTAATAGGATCAGATGTAGCTAGAAGCAAAACTAGTGTGCTTTTTTATTTCTATTATTTTATTTAATGTTATTTCTGTTTTGTTTTATCATAATTACAAAAACTTCTTCCCGTGATTATTTTCGTCTATTATAGCTACCTAAAAATACCTTGACTTATGTGTTTCATTTTTTTTTTTTTTTTTGGGTAGTAGGTACAAATTCTGTATTAGCATCTATATGACCAGCGGCATTTTCATTAACACCTTGTAAAACTGTTCCAACTATATTAACTTGTAATGTAATTTAGGTGTCCTTTCAGATTTAATATTTAAAGTATATCCTATTTGGTATCCTTTCATCCCTGCTTTTGTGTGTGTGTGTGTGTGTGTGTGTGTGTGTGTGTGTGTGTGTGTGTGTGTGTGTGTGTGTCTAGCTGGTTTCTTGCTTCTTAGAGTAATCCATTCAGTAAAATGCAGCAGTCTGGAAAAAGGTCCAAAAGGAGTTAAGAATACACTATAAAGGGTCAGAAGTGACCTTCCTTTTGATCTGGATTATTTAAAAAAATTCTAAACAACAAAAGGTCAAATTTTGAGTGCAGCTTTAAAAGTCAAGTCAGTGAAACACATTGGATAAAGGAGTATTTTCTGTATTGCTGTTGTGAAGTTAAGTGAATCACTGCTTAAGTGCATGGAGTAGGCATTATCTACTACTGTCGTATGACAAAATATTAGAGGAACTAGGGTAAGAAATGTAAGGAAGAGAGTTGCCATTAAAGGGCAGTTTAGGAACAGCAGGCTCACTTTGGAAAAAAAATTCTAGTCCCATACCCTGGGAAGAACACACTTTAACTTCACTTGTGCACATATATCACTGATTTTTCCTGCACTTCAGAGCTGCTTACTTTTAAGAAAACTGGACATATGTAAGTTAAGTACAGCATTTATGTTCCATTGATAACAATTTTCTTTTGTGTGCACCTGTTTGTCTACTTACTGCACTGGCTTGGTTTCCTGGAGAAGTTCTCATTCTTCATCTCGTTTGTTACTGTGTTTTGTACATGTTGCAGTATTTTTCTCATTGTAGTATGAAGTATATTGTTTAGCAACAGTGACTCATCCTGTATTTTTTTATTTCAGGGGAGAATTTTGAGCAGAGTCCACTGAGAAGAACCTTTAAGTCCAGAGTTCTTGCTCATTTCCCCGAAAATGTGGAGTGGAATCCTTTTGATCAGGATGCTGTGGGAATGGTTAGTAGATGATTCACAGTTTTGTGACATTAAAGGGTAGTAAGATACGATTGGGTTCATGAGCTGAGAAGAGTTCAGAGTATCTTGGCAAGTGAAGCAACATAGCAGTAGAAAATCAGATGAGGGATAATAGTGTATTTGCTTAAACTAATGAAATTTTCAAACTACTTGTGTAAGGGTGTTTGGATTTTTTTGTAGCACAGCAGTCCAAAATCATGGAGACCCACCCAAAGTTTAAGAAGAAAGTGGATTAGAACTAACTCACCGCAAAAGATTATTTTCCCCAGATAAGTAATTTGCCTTTACTAAACTGCTACCACTTTGAAAAACACAGGCTGCAGTATCACAGTAAGTGGAGGAATGTTATCAGCACTCCTTTTGGTATGTCCTGCACAGGTTGTCTGACCCAAGTGTAGCAGTACGGTTAAAAGATAGACAGAGGAAGTGTGAAGTAGGTTGTTTGTGAGTAATGCACGGGCACATTATATGCACATGTCTACATGATAAAACTGCTGTCATTGTGCCATATGAAAAGCACCTGATTTGAATCCTCTTCTGGGAATCAGTACATCTTTTCCCAAACAAGAAATATTGGGTAGCAAACAAAGCTTAACAAAATTCAGGAAATGAAGGATGCCTTCAGGTTGCTCCACCATTGCCCATCTGAGTATGTCAGGAACTTATGGAAAACTGGATCCTTTTGATCACTTTGTAAAGGGACTGCAGAAGAAGCATTTTCAAAGCTGTCCTTTTTTTCACATGTGTTGTGAGGGTAACACCATGAAGTCAGGGTGCAGTTATGGTCTTAATAAAATAAGTCCAGATAGGTAAATGGGTGGAAAAATGTAAAGTAAGCAATCAAAGGAAGGCCATTTAAAGTTTCCTTTTTTATACAGAAAATGATCAAATTTTCACAAGATTTATCCTGAGTCTTTAACAAAACGTTAAATCTCTGTGCTTTGTGAATATTGAGGGATAATTCGGTTATACTCGTGGTAGTCTTTAAAAATAAAATAAAAAAAACAGTGTGTTCTAATTTTCAATCAGTTCACTGAAAAATGTAATACTACTTTCATAGATAATTTGTTTCCCAGGTTCCAGATTGTTTGCCAGAAGAATAAGTAAGTATTTAAAATATTTACAATTTCAGATGTAATTATAATCTTTCCCTAAAGAAGGGTCTAAAGTTTGTTTTTCTTTCACTGAATTTAAGACTTCAGATTCACTCACAAAAAAATTTAAGGAGGAGTTCAGGTGCGACAAACAAGTGTTAGTATTTGGAAAGTGAATAATACATAATCTGAAAATATCATTATATTTGAATGTAAATTGTTACTTATTTTAAAACCTTCTGAGTAAATTATTTTGACTTACAAAATTTGATAAAGGTGTCATTGCTATGGTGAAAAGAAAGCAAGAAAGAGGGCAACACTTTATGTGAGAGTGTTCAATCTCGCCGTTTGTTCTTACACCTGGGTTCGGAGCCGATCCTCGGCTCCGTGTCGGCCGCTTGGCAAAGCTCTGCATCGAGAAGAAGCTCGAGACCAACCTAACTCCCACAATCCCCCTCTGCCTTAACCTCAGATCTAGTTTGCCGCTGCAACGTTCGCATCACATTTGATGAGCTCGGACCACCTCAAGCTAAGATTTGTTATTTCTTATATTTTGTTTAAAAATATTTCTCTTTAAAGTTGACTGTTTGTGTGTTGAATAGTGTATCGGGGGTTTCTCGGTTCCGTATATAGTTTTTATATACTTTGCTAGAGTTTATTCCCTCGGGGCCTACCCCACCCCTTTAACTTTACTGGATTGACTACAGGCTTTGACAATTTTTTACTGGATTTGACTTTTTGTACTGGATTTGACTTTCTGTACTGGCTTTTCTATTTTACCTAGAGTTGACTTTGTTAAAATGTCTGAAAAGGCTAAATCAGGCTTCAAAAGGTGCCAATGTGGACAGAAAATGTCTGTCACAGATAATCATAGTTCCTGTGTCTACTGTCTTGGCCCTCTCCATCTACAGGAAGACTGTTCCATCTGCCATTCTTTCAGTGGAAGGGTCATGACAGATAGGCGCAGGAAACTTATGGATAGGGGCCTTTTGAAGCCTGCATTCCAAGAGGCTCTGGATGCATCAGACCAGGCATCTAAATCCTCGAAGGAATCGAAGACGTCAGAGCCCATGTCATCGGCTCCGAGCTCTTCATTTAAAGTTCGATCACCGGTTCCACAGACTTCGGGGCCGAGTGTTGAACTTTTGTCAGTTACCGAGCCTCGAGTCTTGGAACCGGTGACGGAGCTTCCTCCTCCTGTACTTTTGAGGTCGGCTCCATCTTCGATTCCTTCGACGCGTTCTTCGAGGCCCCTCTCCGACACCGATGTAGACCGCGTGGTGCAGAAATTGATGGAGAATACGGCCTTATCCAAGCTCATCTCTGTCTCCTCCCAGTTCGTGTCGAGACTCGAAGGCCTTCCCTTATCTCCACCTGTTCCTCCTCCGAGGCCTATCCAGTCTTCGGAGCCGGGAGAGGCTGATCTGCTGATTGTGGAGCCCTTGGTGCCGGAACCGTCCTTTTCTCGGTCGGCACCGTTCACCTCGACTCCGTCTGATCCAGTACCAGAGTCTCGGAGCCGAAGATCCATCCTTGGATCGGGGACCGAGAGTCGGACCGATATTTCGATTCCGACTCTCCCTCTCGGAGCCTCGGCTCGGATCGACTCGGCTCCATCCTCGGGGTCGATGCCATCGGTGCCTGTCTCGGGGATTCCTCCGATTTCTTCGGAACCTGGGGATGCCTCGACTCGGGACCCGGGGGCTTTCGATCTCATGAGGAAGGTGTTGTCTGCTCAGACAACCACTTCAGCAGAGACGGCTTCTCCTTCCCATAAAGGACCGTTATCCTCCTCTGCACCCACGGCTACATCTAAGCGTCGAGCACCAGTGTCTCAGCCACCCCTAGAGGGTGCCCCCTCTTCCTCGGAGGCTTCGTCGGATGCCCCCCCCCGAAGAAGTTCTGAGGAAAAGATTGTGTAAGAGGAGACACTTGGATTCTCCACAGGAATCCTTGACATCTGACACTGACTTGGATGAGTCAGAAGGGTCCCCAAATCACCCTCAGAGGATGTCACTTTTTCTGACATCCTGGAGATCCTAAAACAGAGAGGTGATTGGCAAGCCCTACCCCCTTCTGAGGATGAGTCAGTCTTGCTGAAGGCATTTGGTGCTCGCCCTTCCTCCTCCTGGGTCACTCCTCCCTTCGATGAGTTGATGGAATTGATTGCTTGGAGGGCGTGGGAGACACCTGACACGGTGGAGCCAGTCCCTAGAAAGCCTAATAAATATATTACAGCCCCCCAAGTCAAGGCTTATCTAACAAAGGGAGTTCCAGTGGACGCTATGGTGGTGGCAGCGGCCACGAAAAAGGAGATGTCTGAATCTTCCTCATCTGTCCATCCGCCTAACAGAGATTCTAGGACTATGGACAGGTATGGGAAGCGCATTTTTAGTTCAGCGGCTTTTTCTATGCGATCCCTGAACTATTTGACCCATTTTACACGTTTACAGAGGGATCTAATCAAAGAGTTGGGAGATACCCTCCAGGGTACTACAGATGCTGCTGTCTTGGAGAAAGTTACAGCACATCTCAATACCCTTACATCTATTGCAAACTCGTCCATGAGGCTGATCTCATACGCAGCCGAAGGGTCGAGTAGGGCAGCGGCTTCAGCGATTGCTCTTCGTAGACAATCCTGGATGCGCTTATGTTCCTTTGCGGAAGCCTTCAAGTCTTCCTTTACTAATGCCCCATTTGATGGTACCACTCTTTTTGGCCCCAAAGTGAAGGAGACCCTTACCCGGTGTGAGCAAGAAGGAAAGACTCTGTCTGCTGTCGGAGTCCGTTTTTCCACCCCATCCAGACCGTACCCCAAAGGGCAACGTGGTGGGAAAATGTGGTTTCGAAAACCCCAAGGCTCTTTCCCAGGTGCACAGGGTGATGCCCCCTCTAGAGGCAGAGGAGGGGGCAGAGGTGGAAGACGTCGCCCTGGCGGCAGAGGGGGTCCGCAAAACCAAGGTGACAGGGATACACTCCCCGGGAAACCTTTCCAGCACTCCTGAGAGGAGGCCCGGCTGTCCTGCTCTGGAGGCAGTCGGGGGTCGCTTAGCTTTACACCCTCAGGCCTGGCAAAATCTTACATCAGACATTTGGGTAAAAAGCATTGTTACCAGAGGTTACAAAATTCCCTTCCTATTGCCCCCAGTTCCGCAGAAAAGACTCCTAGATGTTCCGCCCCATCTGTGAGGCCCTGCAGCTATAGAAATTTCAAAGCTGCTAGAAAAAAAGAGTCATCCAACCAGTCCCAGCGGACCAGAGAGGATTCGGAACTTACTCAAGGTTCTTTTTAGTTCCAAAAAAGACAGGGGACTGGAGGCCAATTCTGGACCTAAGCAAACTCAATACCTTCATCAAGAAAGAAAAGTTCCGAATGGTCACGCTTCAATCGATCCTTCCATTTTTACAGAAGGACGACTGGATGTGCTCAATAGATCTAAAGGACGCTTACTACCACATCAAAATGGCCAGGGCGTCCAGGGATCACTTGCGCTTCTGGCTGGGAGCCAGTCACTTTCAGTTTCGAGCCCTGCCCTTTGGTCTGACCTCAGCCCCCAGGGTTTTCACCAAATGTATGGCAGTGGTAGTGTCTCACTTGAGGCGCCTGGGATTCCAGGTGTTTCCGTATCTGGACGACTGGCTCCTTTCTGCCACCACCGAGCGTCGACTGATTCAGGCCAGGGATTACACACTTCAACTCTGTGTCCATCTCGGAATTTCCGTAAATTTCGAAAAATCTTTACTACAGCCATCACAGCACATCTCATTCATAGGAGCAGAATTGGATACGCGTTGCTTAATCCTAAGACTTCCTCCAGAAAGGATAACCTCCCTACAAAACCATATTTCTCTTCTTCTATTATCCAGAAAATCCCCAGCAAAGCTGGTTCTGAAGGTTTTGGGTCTCATGGCAGCTTCTCTCATTGCTATACCCTTGGGAAGACTGCACATGAGAGTTCTTCAATGGCTACTGTTTGCACAATGGTCTTTCCAACAGTTACCCCTGACACACGAAATCCACATCACAAACATATGCAAATCACACCTGGCTTGGTGGCTTTAGACTTGCAATCTTTCCAGCGGAAGACCATTTGTGCTACCCACGCCGACAGCTACGGTGACCACGGACGCTTCCCTGATAGGGTGGGGGGGCATCTTTCAGGGACAGACAGTCCAAGGCGAATGGTCCAATTTGGAGTACAATCTGCACATCAATGTTCTAGAGTTGAGGGCAGTGTTTCTAGCATTGCAACACTTTGCTCCCCTCCTTCCTCTAGGGACAATTGCAGTTCAGTCGGACAACATGTCCGTAGTATGGTACATAAACAAACAAGGGGGAACCAAGTCTTATCAACTATGCAGAGAGGCCATGAGAATTTGGCATTGGGCGGAGTCCACGGGTCGCTTTCTGATAGCAACGCACATCCCGGGGTTATCCAACGTCATAGCGGACAGGTTGAGCAGAGCCATCCTGTTACCTCACGAGTGGTCCCTCAAACAATCAGTTGCGAAGGAAGTTTTTCGCAAGGGGGGCCAGCCTTCCTGCGATCTGTTTGCGTCTCCAATGAACGCCAAATGCAGAAGCTTGCCCTATTACCCCCTCCAGGGGAAGTCCCCAGGGACGCTCTGGTTCACGATTGGCCCCCGGGTCTCCTGTACGCTTTTCCTCCTGTTCCCCTGATTGCAAAATTTCTACAGAAAGCCAACAACCTGCAAAGGACAATTATCCTCATTGCCCCATTCTGGCCTCGTCAAATCCGGTTTCCCTTTCTTCTGGCACACCGAATTCGTGAACCCTGGATCCTGGACCCGGAGCCGGATCTACTGACCCACTCGTCAGGGCATCCCACCCGCTACTCTCCCTCAGACTAGCAGCTTGGCTGCTCCGCCCTTCTTAGCCAGGTCTGATCTTCTTTCCCTGCAGTTCAAATATCCTGGTGGCTTCTCATAAAGCTTCCACTACGAAAATTTACACTAGTAAATGGAAGCGTTTTGTGCACTGGGCAAATACACATCGATTGGACCCCATGATAGCTCCTCTAAATAGGGTCCTGGAGTTTTTAACCGAACTGTTCCACCAAGGAGCTTCTCCTGCCACTTTGAGAGTGCAATTGGCTGCCATTTCAAACTTTCATGTGGAAGAAAGTGGGGCTCCTATTATGGCTCACAGACTTTGTAAGGCCTTTTTAAAGGATCTTTCCATATTAGACCTCCAGTTAGAAGTCCTACATCACCTTGGAACTTGAACCTTCTTTTATCTCAACTGATGCTACCACCTTTTGAACCAGCCTCTTCCTGTCCTTTAAGTTTTTGTCATGGAAGACCCTCTTTTTGGTGGCTATTACATCAGCCAGACGGGTGTCGGAACTTCAAGCTCTGTCCGTTAAACACCCTTATTTGATCTTTCACCCTGATAGAGTATCTCTTCGCACTAATCCATCCTTTCTTCCCAAAGTTTGCTCCGTTAATAATATCAATCAGTCCATTGAGCTCCCCACCTTTTTCAAAAACCACTCCAATAAGTTGGAATACATGTTACACAAGTTAGATGTTCATAGACAACTCAGATTTTACTTGGATAGAACAAAAGATCATAGAAAAACAGACCAGCTTTTATAGCCTTTGCAGACAGCAAGAAGGGTATGGCAGTTACTAAACGAACCCTTTCCAAATGGCTTTCCGATTGTATTATTTTTGTTTATACTGCCTCGAGCAAACTTTACCTGTCAAGCCCAAAGGACACTCTACAAGATCAGTATCTACATCCCTGGCTCATGCAGCCCGCCTACCGTTAGACACTATTTGCGGCTGCTACTTGGTCTAAACCACATACATTCATTACTCATTACAAAGTAGACAGGATTTCTAGGGACAGGGCAACCTTTGGTTCCACTGTGCTCAGGAACGTTCTCCCGTGAGTTCCTCAGGAACATGGAGCTAGGGACGCTACCCAGGTGTAAGAACAAACGGCGAGATTGAACACTCTCACATATAGAAGTTATATCCTTACCATAACGTTCCATGTGGAGTGTTCATCTCGCCTTTGTTCTTACATTCCCACCCTCCCACCCTCAGGAAGAACGTCCAGTTTAGGTGTCTGGTTTGGTTTTCCTGCTTCTGCCTTAAGCAGTTGTTGTATATATATATATATATATTTTTCAGCTATGTTGTTCTTGGCATGAATGTGTTATTCACTCTGTTGACTTCTGGTTTGCTTGCAAACTAGATCTGAGGTAAAGGCAGAGGGGGATTGTGGGAGTTAGGTTGGTCTCGAGCTTCTTCTCGATGCAGAGCTTTGCCAAGCGGCCGACACGGAGCCGTGGATCGGCTCCGAACCCAGGTGTAAGAACAAAGGCGAGATGAACACTCCACATGGAACGTTATGGTAAGGACATAACTTCTATTTAGTTCCTTTACTTAAGTTTGATGTTAAGTTGTCTCTCTCGCCTTCATTCTTGCTGGTTGGGTTCGGTGCTGATCCTCGGCTCCAACTCAGCCATCTACTAAAGCTCGAGAGCTATTTACTGGCTCGAGGCCTCCCCATATCCGACAATGCTTGGCGCTTGATACCCAGATCTCGTTTGCCGCTTCAGCTACGAGGTTGCGCTTTTACTGGCTCAGGTCATATTAAATCTTTTTTGTATTATTAGCTTAAACTTTACCTGTGTATTTCTCTTTTATATAGATAGTCTTTTCCTTTTAGTATAATTAGAGTGTGTATCCCCTAGTTTTTCCCACTCAGGAAACTCGTTTTTTATTAGAGAGTTTCTACCCCCCCCCCCTTGTTTCTTCTCTTTAGTGGCTAACCCCACTCTTTTTGTACCTGATAGGAGTAGTGTTTAGCCTTTCGTAGCTACAGTTATTTAGCCTTGTAATATTTGTATATATTTACTAGTGGATATTCTTGTTGTTATTGTTGTTAGTTTAACTAGTGCATGTGTGTGTGTTTCTGTGTGCCTTGTTTAAGCACTAGTTTAATATCCTCCCTTTGGTATCCCCTTGCCAGTATGTCCAAGGATACTAAAGTTTCAGGCTTCAAGAAGTGTGACTCGTGCTGTCAGAAGATGTCTCTGACAGACGGTCACCCTTCTTGTGTTTATTGCTTGGGTCCCCAAGACCTGCAGGACTCCTGCTCGGTCTGTCATGCTTTCAGACCGAGAGTCCTGCAGGAGCATAGGAACAAGCTTATTTTGAGAGGCTTACTTAAGCCAGAGGGGTCCCCGGTGAAGCCTCAGTCGGGGAAATACTTAAAGCCCACCAAGCTGTCGGCTCCCAGTTCGGAGCTGTCGCCGGGCAGAGCAACTGCCTCCTCCCAACTGGAACCGACATCTCTGGACCTCAATCGGCTCCGACTTTAGTGTCGGAACCGTCTTTGGGCCAAAAACATTCTAGGTCCCCTTCCCTAGAATCGGTTCGTTCGGCTCCGAGGTCACCATTGCTTCAGTCTGAACAAAGCCATAGGTCCTACTCCTCTCGGTCCTCCAGGCTATCCGATCATGACTTGGAGAGGGTGGTCAGTAGACTCTTTAAATCGCAGGCCCTGGCTGAAATGTCAACCAGCCCTTCTCAACAGACTGTAGCTGTCCCTGTGTCTTCAGCAGTTCCTCCTCTGACTCCCCCTTTGTGTTCGGAGCCAGAGCTGGTTGGGGCTCGAATCTTGGAAGTGGCGGAGCCGATACCACACCTTTCGGCTCCTTCGTTGGCTCCGATCTCTTCATTGGTTCCGTCCTTAGAGGGATCTGGGCACCGGGACTCCCTCGTCGGCTCTGAGGGAGCGAGTGGCATCGGACACTTGTCCGACCCCATTCTCCCTCTCGGGGCCTCGGCACAGGTGAGCTCGGCTCCTACATCAGCCTCGGAGCCATCCCTCTCGCTGCCGGGAGGGGTTCATGTCTCTTCGGAGCTGGGACCCTCTGCTCTGCCTGATGGGGGCGCCTTCGAGGTCATGAAGAGCGTGCTGACTCCTGAGTCGGCCCCTCGATCAGCCCCTCCGGCTCCTCCCCCCATGGTTCCTGCATCGGTCTCTGCCCACCCTCCTGACCCCAAGCATGGAGAACAAACGCTCCAGGTCACCCCATTGGGCATATCTTCCTCTTCCGAGGCCTCCCCTGATCCTTCAGAGGAGCTCCCTCAAAAGAGAAAATGTAAGAGGAAACATGTCGACTCCCCTGAGTCAGTCACGTCTGATACCGACTTGGAGGATTTGGAAGGGTCCCCAAGGTCCCCCTCTGAGGATGTCTCTTTTTCAGACATCCTAGAGATCCTTAAGCAGAGGGGGAACTGGACTGCCCTTAACACTTCCGAGAACGAGTCGGTATACCTGGACACGTTTGGTTCTCGCCCTTCCACCTCCTGGGTGTCTCCGCCCTTCGACCCGCTGATGGAAGTAGTGGCTCGAAGGGCGTGGTCAGCCCCGGACACAGTGGAACCAACTCCCCGCAGGCCCACTAAGTTCATTACAGCCCCACCCAACAAACAATTTTTGACAAAAGGTGTCCCCGTTGATGCCATGGTGGTTGCAGCAGCCACGAAGAAGGAGTTGGCTGACCCTTTGGTGCCTGTCCATCCCCCTAATAAAGAGTCTAGGACAATGGACAGGTACGGGAAGCGGATGTTTTCCTCAGCGACTTTTTCCATGCGGTCGCTGAATTATCTGTGCCACTTCACCCGTCTTCAAAGGGATCTTCTCAAGGAACTGGGTGATACCCTTCAGGATCCATCAGCTGCAGGGGCTCAAGATGAGATTAACTCCCAGCTGGCGACTCTTAACTCAGTCGTCAACTCCTCCATGCGGCTCATTTCTTATGCAGCCGATGGGGCGAGTAGGGCCGCAGGTACAGGCGTGGCTTTGAGAAGACATGCCTGGATGCGGTTATGTAACTTTGCTGACCCCTTTAAGGCGTCCTTCACCAATACCCCCTTCGATGGTTCGGCTCTGTTTGGACCACAGGTGAAGGATACCCTTACCAGGTGTGAGCAGGAAGGCAAGACTCTCTCTGCCGTGGGAGTCCATTTTTTTACTCCCTCTAGACTATACCCTAAAGGTCAGAAGAGTGGGAAAATGTGGTTTCGGAAACCCCAGGGAGTCGTGCCTGACACACGCGGTGAGTTTCCCTCCAGGGGCAGGGGAGGGAACAATAATAGACACCGCGGGGCAGAGGGGGTCCGCAAAATCAGGGTAGCAGAGAATCTTTCTCTGACAAACCCTTTCAGCACCCCTGAGGGGCTGCCCGACTGTCCACCTTCGGAGGCAGTCGGGGGAAGATTGTCACTGTACCCAGAAGCCTGGCAACTCCTCACACAAGACAAATGGGTATGGTCTATCATATCCGAGGGTTACAAAATCCCCTTTGTCCACACCCCTGTACAAACAACCAAGTCCCTTCCAGATGTTTCACCCGGTCTAAGGGAACAAGCAGTGCCAGAAATTTTAAAACTGCTAGAAAAACGGGTCATCCAGCCAGTCCCAGCAGACCAGCAAGGATCCGGAATTTACTCCAAGTTCTTTTTAGTGCCAAAAAAGACAGGGGACTGGAGACCCATTTTGGATCTCAGCAGGTTAAACAAGTCTGTTCAAAGAACAAAGTTCCGGATGGTCACGCTTCAGTCCATTCTACCCTTTTTGGGTCAGGACAATTGGATGTGCTCCATAGACCTTCAGGATGCGTACTACCATATCAAAATGGACAGGCGCTCCAGAAGGTTTCTCCGCTTCTGGCTGGGAGCCAGTCACTATCAATTCAGAGCCCTGCCCTTTGGTCTCACCACAGCCCCCAGGGTGTTCACCAAATGCATGGCAGTGGTTATGGCTCACCTGAAACGGCGAGGATTCCAGGTGTTTCCATATCTAGATGACTGGCTCCTTACTGCTTCCACCAGGCATCAGCTACTGCGAGCCAGGGATTATACCATCCAAACTTGCTCCGAGCTAGGTATCTCAATAAATTTCGAAAAGTCTGCATTGTCGCCTTGTCAGTCTATAACCTTTATAGGCGCAAGATTAAATACAAAAGATCTGTATGCAAGACTTCCTGTAGACAGAGTGTCAGACATTCGCCGACATGTGCAGGTCTTACTACAATGCAAGAGGATTCAAGCCAGATTTGTACTAAAAACTTTGGGTCTCATGGCAGCAGCAATCATACTAGTTCCCCTGGCTCATTTTCACACGCGGATTCTTCAGTGGATGCTTTTTACCCAATGGTCTTTTCAACAACTTCCGATGTCTCACAAGATAATAATCACTCAATCATGCAAAGACCACCTGGCTTGGTGGATGGTCTCCCCTCTAGTACTCCAGGGCAGACCGTTTGTTCTTCCTCCTCCTGTTGCCACGGTGACCATGGATGCCTCCCTGATCGGGGGGGGGGGGCATTTTCAGGGCAGGACTGTCCAGGGCACTTGGCAACCTCTAGAGTACCACCTGCACATAAACGTCTTGGAGATGAGAGCGGTGCTTTTAGCATTGCAAGCTCCTCAGGACTCTCTACCCACCGGGACTACTGCAATTCAGACAGACAATATGTCTGTAATGTGGTACATCAACAAGCAGGGCGGAACCAAGTCCTATCCCTTATGTCGTGAAGCACTCAGACCCTGGCAGTGGGCGATCTCCTCTCAACGGTTTCTGATGGCAACGCACATCCCCGGGAAGTCCAACGTCATAGCGGACAGGCTAAGCAGAGCTATTCTTATGCCTCACGAGTGGTCTCTCAATCAGTCAGTAGCGGACAAAATCTTCCATAGAGGGGGTCAACCTTGCTGCGACCTTTTCGCAACTCCTCTCAACAGCAAGTGCGACGATTTCTTCACTCTCTTCCCCCTTCCCGGACACTCCCCCAGAGACGCTCTAGTTCACGATTGGCCCCGGGGTCTTCTGTATGCATTCCCACCTTTTTCCCTAATTCCCAAACTAATTCAGAAGGCTATCACATTGGGATCCAGGATGATCCCCATTGCCCCTTACTGGCCTTGACAAATTTGATTCCCATTCCTGCATCGTCACCTGCTGGAGCAGCCTTGGAGTCTGGACCCAGTGCCAGACCTCTTGGTCCATCAGTCGGGCGGGCTGCACCAATCCCTTCAGTCTCTCAACCTCACAGCTTGGTTGCTCCACTTCCAACCTTAGCCAGGCTTCCACATATTTCTCAGCCGGTGCGTGAAATCATCCTTTCTTCACACAAATCTACCACCAGGAAGACTTATGCTAGTAAGTGGAAACGTTTCTCTTTCTGGGCAGAGGCTAGGAATATAGACCCCTTTAAAGCCCCTGTCCGTCACGTTCTAGATTTTTTAGCAGAACTCTTTCAGGCTGGTTCCTCGTCTGCCACCATTATGGTCCAGTTAGCTGCTACCGCAAATTTCCACACTGGCCTGTCAGAAACCAGCATCATGTCCCACAAACTTTGCAAGGCCTTTCTTAAAGAAACTATTTTGCTTAGGCCCCCGGTCAGAAGTCACCCACCTCCGTGGGACTT
Organism: Protopterus annectens; assembly: GCF_019279795.1. Taxonomy (NCBI): domain Eukaryota; kingdom Metazoa; phylum Chordata; order Ceratodontiformes; family Protopteridae; genus Protopterus; species Protopterus annectens. The sequence goes on from NC_056751.1 coordinate 830,317,011, forward strand.
AAACTTGATATTAGCTTCCTTGATTCTCCCCCCTTTTGAACCTGCGGCTTCCTCTTCTTTAAAATTGCTCTCCTGGAAGACTCTCTTTTTAGTAGCCATCACCCCAGCTAGGAGAGTTTCGGAACTTCAAGCCCTCTGTATTCGTCCTCCTTACCTTGTGTTTCATAAGGATAGAGTTTCACTCAGGACTAATCCTTCGTTTCTGCCCAAGATACCTTCCGAAACAAACCTGAATCAGGATATTGATCTACCTATCTTTTTTCCTAACTATTCGAACAAAGCTGAACAAAAGTTACACCAATTGGACGTTCATAGGCAATTACGTTTTTATTTGGATAGGACTAAGCAAACAAGAAAATCAGACCAACTCTTCCTGTCCTATGCTGAGGGCAAACAGGGCCTACCAGTTTCTAAAGTAACCTTATCCAGGTGGTTGTCCTCTATTATTACTTTGGTTTATCAGCTGAGACATAAAGAACTCCCTACTAAACCTAAAGGTCATTCCACCAGAGCGTTAGCTACTTCGGTAGCTTTTCAAGCAACACTACCAATGGAATCTATTTGTGCTGCAGCCACATGGGCCACTCCTCATACTTTCATTTCACATTATAAGTTGGATATGGCCTCTAGGAGTAGAGCTGATTTTGGTTCCACTGTGCTCAAGAGTCTGTTCAGATGAGCCACCCAGGACTAAGGTGCTAGGGACGCTGTCCCAACCAGTAAGAATGAAGGCGAGAGAGACAACTTAACATTAAGAAGTTATGTACCTACCATAACGTTCTATGTTAGTTGTCTTCTTCTCGCCTTCTTTCTTGCGTCCCACCCTCCATCCCCCTAGCCTGGACAGACCAAGAAGAGTCCCTTTTTGAGGCCTTCTTCCTCTGGCTGAGTCTTATCTGGGTTACGTCCTCCTGTGTTTTAGTACTGTAGGTAAACCTTGTAGTTTGGACAGGTGTCCTTGAATTCTTCTATGGTGTTAGCTCTGCCAAACGAGATCTGGGTATCTAGCGCCAAGCATTGTGGGATATGGGGAGGCCTCGAGCCAGTAAATGGCTCTCGAGCTTTAGTAGATGGCCGAGTCGGAGCCGAGGATCAGCTAAGAACCCAACCAGCAATAAAGAAGGCAAGAAGAAGACAACTAACATGGAACGTTATGGTAGGTACATAACTTCTTATTATAACTCAAACCTGTATAAATCTAGAAGTTTATTATATAACGTACTTAGTTTTAAATAAAAACAGAGAGAACCGTATCCTCCCCACACTTTACTTTCATCTCAAATAATCAAATAACTTCAGTATCCAGATGTATAACTTAAAGCAGCTTTGTTTCTTCCCTGCAAAAATCTATTAATGTTAGTATTCTTTTAATATTTTTCTATGTTGTTGATGATTAAACACATTTGATTGCCAGGGCCAGTCTGTATTGAAAAACATCCCTACCACATTTTTTGTGCTTTCTAGTCACTCAGAAAGATTGCATTAAGTGTACATGTGGTCTACTCTTTGTGGTAACCTTTAAGAATCCCCTTAACATTTAAGGCTGCAAGAAAATCAATAGGAAAACTAAAATTAGTAGGAAGAGGGTGTGAGTTATGCTCATGTTATCTCTTCACTCAGAATGGTGTACAGGTTAATGAATCCCAGGGCTTGTTTTTACTGTAGTAGTTAATTAGGTTTGCGTCCATGATGGATTATACAGTCATTTTGAACATTTAGGAAGACTTTTTTTAACAAATAAATTAAATTTTGTAGAAGTAAGTTGTAAATCTGTAGAATTGTGCCATAATTTTCATGAGCATACTTTTAACTTTTTATTTAGCTTACTTTTGTGTAGTTGGTATGGATTTCAGCAGTTGTTCAATATTATTAGTCAACATGTTATTTTGTTGTATTTTAAAAAGGCCTACATTGATGACCTCTCTGATTTATTGAGCTATCTTTGTCAAGCATTTTGTAACTTCCCGAGTGCTAACAGTATCTCTTTGACATCTGTAGCTAATTGATTATTGTCTGGATTTTATATGCACTTAACCTGATAACCAAAGGCAATCAGATTAAGTCGTGGTGCTAATCCATGCTAATGTTTAGGAGTGAAAGAGTAAGAATTATATTTTACTTTTTCTAGGGCTTTAGATACTTTTATGGTTGAGAATTAATTGATATTTTTGTTTAGAACTTTTGCATTCTCTAAATATCAGCTCCCCTCTTTAAAATTTTACTGTAGCAGTTTTCAGATCTTGTATTTTAACCAGTTCTCAGTCCATCCATCCATCCACCCACAAACCCTTTTCCCATTTTTGCATATGGGGTCGGGGTGTTACTTCAACACTGACGATCATCTAGAGCCAAGGTTCACACTGCTGGGTGGCTAACCCTGCCATGGCTGTTCATCCCACACACTTGCATGCACATGCACACTAACACCTGTGGCCAGTTTAGAGTATCCAGTCCACCTATACAGTGTTTTTGGAATGTGGGAGGAAACAGGTGCACTTGAAGGAAAACACATACAAGCACAGAGAGGACGTGCAGACTCCACACAGAAGGAACCCCATCTGAGAACTGAATCAGAGAACCTGTTGCTTTTACTATCTGCTGCACCACTCAGTGTTAATCATTAAATACATTCCTACAAAAATGTTATATTTTACCATAAAGATATGATTTTAACGAATCCTAAAGTATATTTACTTCTCTGTTATCATTAAAGGACTGAAATTATCTGATTATCCAATCTTTGAAAGATTTTAGTTTAATTAAATATGCAGGGGTTCTGTTTACTACAACTGTTAATAATTAATTGGTGAAGTAAATGAAATACATTGTGATATGACACTGAGCATGGAATTACTTAAAAAAAAATCACATATTCAGAAGCACAAAACACCAGCAACTAGGATTAACGGCATGAATGTAAAATAGTGCACTACAAATAAAAGCAAAAAAACACACGCGTACTGACACACAGCCGGGATATAAAACTTAAGAACCACTTTAATAAACAGTAAACTGCTTCATGAAATAGTAAACAACTTTATAAAACAGCGCTTTCACGGGTGCCTTTAATAACTTCAAAAAATCAGTTTTGGTAGTAAGCTGATTTGAAGCATTTAATCTCAGTTCACATTTGGGTAACAACATAAGAAAGTCAGATAAACCATAAAGAACTGGACTGTTAAAAATAATTGAAATCCTTCAGTTTCAGTAGACTCTTCCATTTCTTTAAATCAGTTACTGAGCCTGAGATCATTGGCTGTTTGTATGCACTCTAAGCTATCGTGTCCAAAACATAATTAAAATTCCTCTAATCATCAGATTCCCTTTACTGCTGTTCAGTAATGTATCTAAACATTGTTTAATAACTTTAGCTTCCATACCCAGTATTCAGTACATATCTGGTAAAGTAAATAACTTTTTTTAGTATTCAGTAATGACAATGACAAACGGTCCTTTGGTGCCAGTAGTTCACTTTGTTATCATGGGTATAATAGAATTGTTTTCATAAGTTTTAGTACTTCTCCTTTCCTTAAAATATGACTTTGCTAAAATAGTAATCTTTTTTTAATCCAAACCTCTGTACATAATCTTCTAAAAAATTTATTTCTTGCATGAAGACAATGTCAGCCTTGTTCAGTTTTAAATCTTTACACAGCCACTTCTTTTATAATCACTGTTTAGACATTTAGTATTTAATGATTCTACTTAATGGTTCAACCATTAACTAAAACTCCTTGCTCCATTTATTTTGATATATTTCATGATGTGTCATATGTGTTATAATAATAAATGTAACAAAGGGATGTATACATCTAAGGAAAAATTGCACTGCTATAAATTCAGAAATGTCATTATTCCTCTTCATCTGACTGAAAACAGAACATAACTCAGGACAGCTATCCATGGAAACATCTTGAGTCAACATCAGATCAGTGGTCTGTAACAACAACAGAGTTAGAGGTTACATTTTACATAGCTTACCTCCATGTGGATTTTACCTGTGATTGCACTTCTGCCCTACACTTTTATCAAGTTCTCAGAGTAAGTGACTTATGCTGCTGAATAAAACATTATGTTTGTGATTATTCTGTTAATTGCACCTGCTTAATGTGGAGGAAATGTATATTTCATTATTGCACATTTATGAATTGCATGATTCTATTTTATTCCAGTATTTGTTTTGAAAGGGGAAGGGGGTCTCACACTGGTTATTCATTTCATGCACTGGATGTAAGTTAATCAGTTTATTATTCTGGTTCACGGGAATAATGTTGTTCTTAAATATAGTCTTAAAGTTAATTTGCCTTATCCTTCATTTGCATTTCTATTCAGCTTCCCAATTGCTTTGTTAAGTTTAAATGCCCTCAGACTTGGACCACACAAAACACATCAGTTGAAACTTCAGCTCAGCATTCCCACAGTTTAGGGAGGGGCTAACTCCATTATCATACAGCTGTGGACAAAAGAGAAAAGCCCACGTACATAGAATCACTACCAAAATGCAGACAGAGGCTACACTAGTAGTGTTTTCCTCTGAGAGCAGTAACCTGGGAGTTCGGCATGATCAACATTTGTGGTTGTTCCAGCAATTCTTGGTATTTGCTGCTGTAGTTGTGGACTTTCTTTCTTCGTGTCCTTCTTTTATTTATATTTGTTTATTTTTTGGGCACTTTGTCTATATCTGATTTCTGCACTCGCTGATTTGTGGAATACTCTTGCTTGTCTAAGCAAAGATGCCATCTTAGACTTGCTTTCTTCATGGCTTAAAACTTTCATTATGTTTGGATCTGATAATGCCAGCAATATGTCTGCATATGTATGCATGCTTCCTTCTCTACAGGGGTGTTACTGGTTGTTAAGGAAATAAGAAGGCCTGATATCAGAAAATCTTGTGTGAATAAGTGGTGCAGGTTTGTTTCTGTACTGCACAGTACTGTATGGTGTAATTTTGTGCCACTTGTTCATAAGCATTGGATTTTAATTTAGTTTACAGGTAGGGGAACTGGACTCTTTGGTCCCTACCTAGATGGAGTAGTTAAAATAGAAAATAAAAAGCAGCTTGTACTGGAGAAACAGTAATATATCATACAAAACTTTGAACCAAAAAAACAGAATGTTTAACAAAATTATAACTTAGTACTGAGAGATGCATAAATAAGTTGCATCTTACATAGCAACCACATCCTCAACATATATATGTGTGTAAGTTACTGAGTCTTTGTGTTTATAGGATGCTTTTTCCTGCATTAAAAGCTCTATATTCACATTAAGTCTTGCTAAAGTAGGCAGTTCCCTGTTGAAAGATGGGAAGGAGTTCTAGAATTTATGCCCCAAGAAGGAATGTGCTTTAGAGAGGCAAACTAAAGAATGTGTAGGAATGACTACAGACAATGAAGCTAATACACTTGTTCTTTCTCGTAGTTGTTGTTACTGGTTTTGTTCTGAATAGTAGGTTTGCAGATGTCCAGAATGAGTAATTCAGAAGCCAGAATGTCAATTAAGAATTTAGCTGAAATGTGAGTAGGTGCTATCTCTTTTAGGTTCATATGTTCATAGGTTTTTACTAGGCTAATGACCACAAGGGCCTTTTTAAGCCTAGCCATGCATCCCAGATCTCTGACAAGTTCTGATACCCTTGGTAAGTGTAAGCAGGTTTTGGGAGAGGAACCATTTACAGGTTACCTGTATCCATTAGAGGCATTGGTGGCAAACCAGGGATGAATTTCCAGTTTCCCATCCAGTTGTCCAAGTTGCACTTGAATTGGGTTAAGGAGCAACTCTGCTTCACATGGGTGGGGAGCCTATTTCATAGACATGGTAGTCTCTGGGATACATACCTATCTCTCCAGCAGGACATGTTTATATCACAGGCAAGGTTTACGTCTTTAGAACGGGTATTTCTGGTGCTGTTTGTTTTGTGGATATGCAGGAAGTCCATCAGAGTGGGGTCTGCAATGCCGTGTATGCCAGGCATAGATCTCCCCTCAAAACCCTGTAGGAGACAGAATACAGAGATATGGCCCTGAGGCAGTCTGCATAGGACATTTTACTTAAGCTCTGTATTCTTTTAGTGAGGAACCTCTGTGGACGTTCCAGTTGTTGGATATGCCTGGTTAGTTACATACCAAAGGGGGCATTGTACTCAATGATAGGTCTGATGAATGATGAATACAGTGGAACAATGACTTCCTTGGACTTAGACGCCATACCTTTGTTTAATAGAATGATTTCCTCACTACTATAGGCACATGATGGTCAAAGGCTAGATTACTGTCTATGTGTGTCCCTAAGTCACTGACTACTGGATCAGCTCTAAGGGATGAGTTGTCACTATGATACTTACCAGGGATGGATGACTTCCCAAAGGGTACTATTATACATTTCCTGGCATTTAATTTTAGTCCATGGCTCTGACACCAGTTGTTTGTCTGTGTCACCCCCTCCTGGAGAACTTTTGTGTCAGTGTGAAATTCAGTAACAGCTCCTAATTTGCAGTCATCTGCAAATTTAGTCAACCATTGGCTTTGACTTCTGAGAAGTAAATGCCAAAAAGGAGCGGTTGAAGGACTGATCCCTGAGGGACTCCACTTGTGACTGGCCTCTTTGTAGAGGTGGACTCCCCAATTCTAACTTTCTGGGTCCTGTCTGTGAGCTAGTTGGCTATTTACCGGGTGATATATGAGTTTGTACCTAACCTCTTGAGTTTGTCAACAATGCCCAAGTGGGGTATTGTGTCAAATGCCTTGACCAAGTCAAGGTAGGCATTGTGAACAATTTTGCCCTCTTCCATTGCTTTGGTGACCTTCTCAAAGAAGCCCACCAGGTTGAGTAGGCATGATCTGCCTTTGACAAAGCCAAACTGTGTTGGGTCCAGTGTCCAGAGGTTTACTATATCTCTGTTGATAATCTCCATGATGATTCTTTCCGTGGCTGTACATATAAGACTAGTGAGACTTATGGGTCTGTAGATAGCCCACCTTTGTGCAGAGGGATGACTGTTGCCTTTCTCTATTCATGAGGCACAAAACCTGTTTCGAGGCTACAGTTTAATAGTAATTCCAGAGGCCCTGATAGGTCATGTTTCATGCTATTTAGAAGGCATCCTGGGATATTGTCTGGGCCCATTGATGCAGTGTTCTTGGTCTTAGAGAGAGCATTAAGGACCTGTTCCCTAGTGATAGTAGGGGAGTTATATTTTGATATTTCCTGAGGGAAGATTGAAGGTGAGAGAGGGGTAAAGTCGGAGCTGAATTTATTAGCCAGGAGGTTTGATATGTCTTCCGGCTCAGTACAGGTGGTTCCATTTACAATGAGCTCTGCACACAATTGTGTATTGCCTTTGAGGTTGCGGAAATAGCTAAAAAATGCTTTGTGGTTGTCCTTGGCCTGGGAGGCCAAACTTACCTCAGATTCGGCTTTGATAGAGTTTATTTGTCCTCTGAGTTGTTTAGTTTAATGAGAGTGATTTTATCCTGCTGGCTGCTGCACCTCCTAATTTTTGCCATGATTTTCTTCCTCATATTATACAGTCTATTGATTTTGTGATTCCACCAGGGTGGCTTGTTTTTTTGAGTTAGTTTTGTACTTCTTCCTGATGGGTACAACTGCCTCTATGCAGCTATTAACATGCATGTACAGGGTTTCTGTGAACTGTTCTGCATAGGCAGCAGCATTCTCAGGGTTTATGAGGGCTTGAAATGTTGCCAGGTTCTCACTTAGTAGCAGGAGCTTAGCCTTAGAATAGTTCCTGTGTATTCCTGGTTTAGCTAGAGGTCCAGCTTTTATTTTTACTTCAAAGGAAACCATTTTGTGGTCTGACTTTACCAGGGAAGGCATTATAGTAGGTGGTGTGCAGCAGTCTCCCATATTAGTGAGGACCCGATCCAGTATGGTTGCACCCCTGGTTGGTGTATTGACTATCTGGTCCAGGGAGTTTGTGTTTACAAAATCCAGGAATCTCTGTGCATGTACGTTTGGTGTTGTATAGAATTACAAGTTAATAGTGGGGTAATTAGTCACCCATGAATATGGTATTGGGTTGGATGGTTATAGTGTTTCTAATAAGTTTAAATATATGGTGTTCATAGGTAGGTTCATAGGTAGGTACTAGGCTATCGGCCCAAGGGCCTGCATAAGCCTAGCCAACAAGGTTATCTGGCTTACGCCACCCAAGAAAGTTATTTTCCTGTGCCACTGTCGAGCAGAGACACAGAAGTGATTCCCAGGGTGTATTTCCTATTTCCCATCCACTCATCAAGATTTTTCTTGAAGAGTGCTAATGAAGAACTTTGCTTGACATAGATGGGTAGCCTGTTCTAGAGTATGGGAAATCTGGGACAGGAATCTATCCCTCCAGCATATCCTGTTTTATTGTGGTGACAAGGTTTAGGTCCCTAGAGCGTGTGGGTTTCCTGGGTCATACAGGGGGCCTGTAGCTTGCAAGAAAGTGGAATTGGATTTTGCCTTTGGTGATTTGAACGTGGAGCAGCTCAAATGCATTGTCCTGTTTGACCAGCCTTGAAGTATATTTATCTCTGATGTAAACATAGGGTCTACTTGATGTGGTCGACATTTCACAATGTCGAAATTCATATTGCTGAGACCATATGATCGACATTTAAAATGTCAACCATACAAGTAGAACATAAAAAACAAAAAAAACCTTACCTTAACACTGCTAGCAGGGGAGGCTTCACCCCCCTGCACCCCCTGTGGAGGGCTCTTCCCCCCATCCCCCGGAATTTAAATATACCAACTCCGAGATCGCACTACAGTGCAGAAGTGGAAATCTTTCCATTCCGCACTGTAGGGCGATGCCGGTTTCCCGTGGTCGACATTTCAAATGTCAATCATATGGTCTCGGCCATAAGAATGTTGACATTGTGAAATGTCAACCATTCGAAGGGGACACAAACAGAGACACCTCCACCTTTAGTCCCCCTGCCTCTGAAGTAGCTGCCCTAAATGTGTGGAAGACATTATAACCTAGCACTGTTGATGTGCTCTCCGTGGCTTTAAACCGTGTCTCAGTGACCGCACAGATGTCAGCATTCTCTAGGGTAAAGAGAGCTTCTAGGGAGTGGAGATTTTGTTTAGACTCATAGCATTAAGCAGTAATACCTTTAGATTTTGTTGGTTTTCATTTGCTGTGTCGGAAGTACTTTGAGTCTGACATTGCCTAAAAACATCACTGTGGCGAAGACAGTGTTTTAGCTAATATTTTAAATAGAGTAACACAGTGATGCCTTTTGTTTAAGGCACCGCTCGCAAACTGGCAAATATTGTTCATACTTGTTTGCATCCTTTGCATGCTTCTCAAAGTTACAGCCTCTGCTTCTGTAAGGACGTAATCAAGATTTGGAATTGGAAATCCTTTACTTGGTATTTGTCTTGCTTTTGTTTGTTAGCATGTGGTAGTGACTGGGGTCCGCTTTACAGTCCTAAGGATATGCCTTGAAAATTTTAGAATAGGATCTAGTCATACATATGTCTGGATATGTAAAACTTAAAACTGTTTCATCATTGCTGTCTTTAAGAACAGCAGTCTACTTCACATCTTTAACCTTGTTAAGGTGAGCTTGTATCCCAAACAGCATGAATTTGATTTTGCTGACATTAACCTGCAGGCCCAGTTGCTTAGGCATAGGTAGAGCTGGGACATTTTGTCACCCACCTTTGGATATCTTGGTTTAATGAGTGATTTGACAACTGGATAGGTATATTATCTATGTGCAGTAGTTATTTATATGTGAGAGCTCCACTGTAAGTGTTTCAAGGAAAACAGTTGAACATAGAGGTCTAAGTACTTGTCCTTAAGGATTATTTGGCATATTAAGGTGAAACAGTGTTCCGTGGAAGCTCCTTATCGTGTTGTGCAGGTAGCTATCAAACCAGTCTGTCACAGAGGTTTCTGTAAAAGTTCTGTTAGCAAGTCTGAAAGATTCATTGAATCAGAGGCTTTGGCTATGTCCACAGTTACTATCCTGCTAAATTCACCTCCTCTGAACTGAAACTATCAATTGTAGACGGAAGGCGAGCAGTGGTAATGTTATGAACCTTTATCTACGCATCCATGTGGGTACATGTTAGCAGCATTATCTTGTCCACTTTCACTCTACATCTGAAACTTTCCTTTAAAAATGCATTTGGGGTTGGGAGGGTGGCCTAATGGCTAAGGTGTTTGCCTTACAAACACAAGGTGCAGGGTTTGATTCTCACAAGGGATAATTGGCTAGGCTTAAAATGTCTCGCAAGGGCAGTTAGCTTGGTACGAACCTATGAGACATTCAGAATGGAATGTTGCATTTATGTGAGAGTTGAATGTCATGTTAGAAGAATTCCTCTTGTCCTGTTTGAACCCATGCAGTCTATTGACACTAGGTTTTATATCCTGAAATTTTTTTATTCTGTTAAGTTATTTCATTTGCCATGAGTATTTCACATATGCATGCAAGCTGCATGGCTTGGATGAATTAAGTACTGATTACAACCCAACTGGACATAAATTAGCAGCTTTGGCATTGGAAGAGCCAGGGAGGGGAGGATGGTAGTATGCCTTTGACAGCAGCTTGCCCATCCTGGGGGAAGGAGGCAGTCTGGCGGACTGCATTGCTGGCATCCTGTACACAGTGAAGTATACAGCATGCAGTATATGGGATGGCGTTGTGGAGACTTCATAGAGCTTGTGTTTGAACATGTATACCCACAAGGAAAGACATTGCAGGCTGTTGTGTCTAAAGGTATGCACATTTGCTGCTGGAAGAGGGAATAGGGACAAAAATAAAAACAGTGATGGTTGCTTGAATAACGGCCTTCTGTTTATCAGGCAGTAAGGATAAAAAGTACATACAAAAAAACCTTTTAGTTGCAGCCTTTGGTATGTACCTCCCTTTCTAGGTTTACCACAAAGGTGTTATTTCTTTAAGGAAGAATTCTTCTTGAGAACTGTAAATACATCTGTTACACTTGTTGTTTACTTTCCAAAGCTAAAGAGTAAAGGAGAGAGAGAGACTTCTGCATTTCTTGGATGTGCACAGGTAGCTTAGGCATCACCTGGATAAAACAACATTCTTCACTAAAGCCGATATTTACAAGGTAAACAGAGCAGACCATTTGATGACCATTTCTATGAATGTAGGATTATACTTTTCTAGGACTGATGTAGCAAATGTCTACAAGATGTGGTGAAGACTCATTCTGTGGATACATTCTGTGCCTCACAAATATTCATGGACACTGATGTTTGGTGACTGAAAAATGACACATTCAGTTCTTGGTCCCTTAGAACCTGATGATTTTTTTATACCGGCATGCTAAACTTATCTTTACCCACTGGCTGTACATGGCCAGTGGGTCACAGAGCCACTTTTGGTACCTCTGTCACTTATAGTAACATACCACCCTTTAGATTTAGATTTTTTGTTTTCTTTGCTCTGTGACAAGAGTTGAGTCGGTACAGTAATCTTATGATTACTTTAGCTCTCTACTTGTTATGTCACTTAAGTGCATTCTGGCTGGGATATGGAAAGAAGGTAAATAGGACTTAAGGACCTACGTAATGACATGAAGTTGGCATGGCTTAGAGTGAGTACCAATGATTCTCTGTGCTTCACCCCAGAAGTGACAAGCTGGAGTTTATGTGGGAAGAGAAGGCTTATCTACCTGACAGACACTCTACAATAGCAACGCAATCCAATCCCGGACCTTTCTGAAAGCCAGCTAACAAATGAAAATCATAAAGGAATTTCTCTTGCAAACAATCACAATCTGTAACAATCCTGAGACAGTACAGTGCCCTAAGATACAGGGATACTATTTTGGAAATGATAAGTAATGTCTTCCCAAGTTGCACATTTCAAAAATGCAGCAGTTACTATGAATGTTATTAAAAATTGTATTTTAATATTGCTTTAGTTTTATGACTGCTGTGTGCATTCTTTCACCAAATAATCAAGCATGTAAAGTAAAAATATCTAACTTCATGTCAAACTCTGTATAGCTGTTTAGTCTAGATTTAGAATATGCTGCATCTTCTAATAAAATATGAAAACATGAGAGTACACACTTGTGACTACCATTCATTATCTGTAATCTACAGTTGCTTATCGTAGACTGTATAGCAACAGCAGGCACATAATACAGTCTAGGTAGATTCCTTGGCTTTTCAAAGATAAAACGGAAAATCCAAGAGAGAGAGAGAAAAGAGAAATGAAACAAGAAAGGAGAAAGAAAAACAGCTACAGTCTGCTAACCTCTAAAACTTCATCTTTAGTGAGTCTGCTAAGATCATACTGGCCAGTCACTGAGTCTGTGCTAATCCCATTTAGAGGTCATCTCTCACTCTTGCTCTATACAAAAAAATACTAACTGAACAGATAAAGGGAAAGTCCCCAGCATCCTTCCACCCCTTCAACCACATCCCTTTCCACAGGGAAGTTAAATTATCGTCATATGTAATGCACAGATGTTCTCCATTAGATCATTACTGCAGCATTGCTGACTTTGGGGATGTATCATGCCAATGATACCATATTTCTGGCCAGTCTACAAAAGCTTAGGCACCTTCATGTCACTTTGTATGTCTGACCTATGGCCTAAGCAAAAGACTTCATGCTGGTACTTAAGAGGCATATGGGCATGAAAATCTTCCAAGCTGCCTTGCCTCCAGTCTGTGATAGAATGATTTTTTGTGTTTGTAGGCTGTTTTGCCTGTACAGCTACAATCATTGTGAGTAGTTAAGTACCCCATTGGGGACCGTTAGTCTTTTTTTATTTTTCTGTAGAAAATTGTTCTTTTCATGTTATCTAAGAAAAGTAAATGTGACTGTGACTGACAGATCCCTATCAAAGTGTCTTTTATTGCTTAGGGCCTGAAAATAACTACAAATAGTGTTCAGTCTATCAGTCGTTTATAGTTAAGACTGTTCACAGTTTGACTTTGTTAAAGGTTTGCATCAGAAACAAACTTCTACAAGCTTTGGCATGTGCTAGGATTGCCTTTTGAGTTGTCTGCCTTGGACATCTCCCATCAGCCTAAAAAGAAAACCAAGTTGTTAAAAAAGAGACAAATTTGCCGGAAAAATCAGTTTTAGTTGGATGTCTCCATTGAGGCAATTGAGCAACCCTCGGAACTCCTGAGTATAGAACCTGTTCCTACTGTCAGGGCCTCTGAGGATGGTGACATGGTGAAAAGTGACAGCATGCCCTTACTGACTGAGCATATGGTTCTGCAAAGGGAGAGCTAAGGCTGATCATCTCTGAGGGCACAGGGGAAACTTCTCAACTTCTTGTTTAAGAAGAAGACCCAGGGACCATTGAGGAGATCACTCTTTGGAATTGGTCATTTTTTGTAGAATTGACAGATAAACACCCAGTAAGACTCCTTTTCCATGAGAAAAGTCTTCTAAACATTGGCCGCACTAGTCAAAAACCAGTATTTCATACTCTGCGATTTGGTATCAAATGAGATCAAAATACATTTCAACTTATGCAGTGACTTTAATATTAAATGGTAAAAGCTACAATTTTGCTTTTATTAATATAGAGCCCATTACTTTGGAGTTTTGTCAGCTAGAACAGACCCCAGAACAAGCATCTTAATTACCTTAGACTAGATATTAACCAAATACTCACAAAGTATTAGTAGTAGTATTACTTTAGACATCCTACAACTTTTATCATCTGGAAGCTGTCACAGTGAAGATCCTAGAACTGACCAGATCTACAGTACCAGCATATTATCAAATGAAATGTTAAGTTAATTTCAAGTATAGTAAATCAGCACTCACTTCAAACATTGACCTCTCTCAATAAAACATTTCAGTATTTTGACTGTTTATTGTAAGTCTGTTAAACATAGTTGTTCATGTCCGGGTTGCTGTCATCAAAGCAAAGTCAACAAAATGGATTACCTCAAAACGAAGGCTGTTACTGGCACAAAGTAACCAGTACACAAGGAGAGAACTTAGAAATAAGTGCCTTCTTACCAGAAATAATAAAATAATGTTATGCACTAAGGTCCACAGAGTACACCAAAATCCATCAGCCGATCTATCCCTTATAAGATTTGCTTCAAAATGACTAAAGTCCAGGTGACCAAAGTTCGATTACAGCTCAGGCACCTAACTTAGATGGCAGGAGAGGATGTGCATGGCCATCCTGGATGGTGGGCTTCATAGAGCAGGAAGTATAGTGCCACAGTCCCCGTGATGAAACTGCATGTTTGTGTAGGTTAACAGTGCCCTTTACAGTAGCAAACACCTAGAAAGCAGGTTTTGCCTGTAGAACAGACCATAAAACAGTAACCTGTAAAATAACAATATAGTGTAAATACCTTGTGTGCCAACAAGCTTAGAGCAGCTAGTTGAGCCTTGAGTGGCAATACCTAAAAATGTAATAGAATTCAGTATTTCATAAACATTAGTTAGTAGAATTTGACCCAGTAAAACACACTTAGACTGCACAAACAAAACACTCTTAATAGCCTTCTAACCCAATACACGACCCCTTGTAGCTCACAAATCAAAAGACCAGGTAGCATGGATATGCAGTTTCCTAACTTCTCTCTCGCCAGCTTGGTGGATATGGGGATCTTGAGACAATGTAGTAATTGTCTCCTGTTTATGGACAATCACTTAATCCTTAAAGAATCAGACCCAGAATGCAAGAGGTCTAATTACACAATGACATTGGAGGTTAAACTCTCACATACAAGCCCACATCAGATTGTTGAAACCACACACACAACACCCACATCACATAGCACACACACACACACACACACACACACACACACACACACACACACACACACACACACACACACACACACACTCTAACATATGCTGAGGCACTTAAAAGCAATCTTCCTAAACAACAAAGATCACCTTGACCATCTGCTATTAAAGGCATACCTCAGCAAACCCAAAGGCACTCTGAAAAAAACAACACATAACACCACACATACTGTCACTCTCAAGCCCCAAACACTAAGCCCTAATGCAAGCAAACACACTTCCCAGGACTCTCATCATAGGTGACTCCATTATAAGAAAACCAAAATGGAAAAGCTGAAACACAGTCACTAATAATCCAATGTCTTCCGCTGGGTACATGGTTCCAATAAAGACTGCTACCACTGAATCCAGGCAAGCGAGCTTAGAAATACTAAATGCCATCAAGAGTAACAATACCAATAACTTTATTCAATACAGATTGACTCCATTATAAGATGTACTGATGCTTCTCTAACCAGGCTGAACAAGGAGAAGATAAGTGTTACCTATCTGGAGCCAGGATCCATCAAATCACACATGCACTCAAGTAATTATGCCACAGGTACCAGTATGATTCCATCATAGTCCATGTAGGTGTAAGTGACCTGACATGTACCTCCCTGGACTACATTAGGCCTTCAGACTATGTGTGTCACGCTGGAATGAGCCTAGCACTCAGCAAAATATTACCATCACTGAGGATGATTCCACAATATCAGCAAAAAATGTTTGATTCCAACAACTAGCTGTCTTATGTCATTCTAAGGAGATCCAGTATTTGTTAGCCTGGAAGAACATGGTTAACAGACCATGTTGCTATGCCAGGGAAGGTCTGCACCTTTCCCCATAGGCCTTTGAATACTTGCTAAGGCTTTCTTTGCTCCCATAGTGCCTTTTTAGGCAGTGCCACATTGACTAACGTACCAGCACAGCAAAATCAACTCGGCAAAACCTCCAGGTGTTACTGCTCAATGCTAGGACCATAAATAAAAGACTACACTTCCACCAAGCCCTCCTCACACTCAACAGTGTAGATATCTGTATATTTACTGAGACATGGTTTAAAGCGGCAGAGAGTAGCCTGGCAATGCAAGGTTTCAGTGCCTTTCCACACTTTTAGACCAGCAGCTTCACAGATAAGGGCAAAAGGTGGAGATGCCTCAATATATGTCAGTACCAAGCATACCTCTAGGGTGGTCAAACAGGATGACTTGCTGGAGTTTTTCCAAGTGCAGATCACCTTAGAGAAAGCCCTGTACAATATCCTGGCCAGCTGTAGGTCACATACAGTGTCCCAAAAAGTCTTGCAGTGCATACATGGACCTACTGGAGACACTTGCCATCCAACCCCTACTCATGGGCGACTTTAATTACCCCTCTGCAGACTGGGAATTCTGCATGCCTCAAAAATACCCTTGACCAAATAGTGAGTACGCCCACTAGAGGTTGCAACATACTGGACCACGTGCTCACAAATATCACAGACTGCTGCACCCCCCCCCCCCCCCCCATGTCTCATCTTCTCTGGTAAGGTCCGGCCATAAAGCTGTCTCCTTCAAAATCAAAATAAATTCTGTAATCCAATTACAACCCATAACAGGAAGTGTTCCAAGGCAAACTGTCTGTTATTGAAGTGATAGTTTGTCAAAATTCAGTTCCCCTCCAAACTCAACACACCAGCCTGTGGTCAGTTGCTGTCAGAAATTTTGTACAACCACATCATTGGCTGCATAGAGATTGCTTTACCCACCAGAAGTAAGCCCAGAAGAAGTCTCAGAAACAAACCACGCTGGTGGCATCCCAAATTAAACAGATATGCAACAAAAGAAAAAAAATTATGGCAAAAATCAGGAAGGGTAATTCCCATGAAGATAAAGACTCTAATCAAAGGGAATAGGCAGCTAAAAGGGCTAATTAGATCCAGCAAAGCCAGCTTTGAGGTTATAATATCCTCTTAGGTGAAAGATAACCATAAGGCATTCTACAGCTATGTCCTAAATTTCAAGGGCAGCACACAGTAGTGTGCTGAACTGGTGGATAATGTGCCACCTTCACTGAGCGTAGTGATGTAACAAACCTATTAACAGACAAATTCAGTTCCACCTTTAGCCCCCAACCATCCCCCAATAATACTCTCATCCTCCAACTGTAACTAGGGAGCCTTAACTGGATGCACTCCCTAAAGTTAAGAAAACAGCCTGAGTGGACCCCAGTAACATCCTAAGATGCCTTCTGAATAGTAAGATGGTGTTCCCCCTTCATAAGAGAGGGCCTTCAACAGACCCTGGAAACTACAAACCCATCAGTTTGACTAGTCTTATTTGCAAAGCCATGGGAAAAATTATCATGGAAATTATCAGCAAAGATAGGAGACATTCAGACACTGGATCCATCCAAGTTTAACTTTGTCAAAGGAAGGTCATGCTCTGAATCTGGTGGACTTCATTGAAAAATTCACAAAGGCGATGGATGATGGGAAGACTGTGCATACTTCCTACGTAAATCTGGCTGAGGCATTTGATACAGTACCCCACTCAAGCATTGTCAGCAAACTTACAGAATTAGGTATAAACCCTTTTATAACATGCTGGATAGCTAGGCAGTTCACTGGTAGGACCCAGGAGGTAAGAGTCTGTGAGGCCACCTCCACAAAGAGGCCATTCAATAGTGGAGTCCTCCAGAGCTCTGTTCTAGGCCCACTCCCATTTGGCATCTACTTGGATGTTAAAGCCAGTGTCAAAGGCCTCTGCCTAACCTGGTTTGTAGATGTTTGCAAACTGGAAACAGTTATGGAATCCCCCCAAGATGAGTGCACCCTTCAGGAAGGTCTAGTACAACGCTTTGTGCCAAAGCCATGGATTAAAACTCAATACCAAGAAATTCATTATAGTACCTCTTAGGAAGTCTGCCACCCCGGGTAACTACATCATCAGTAAAACACCATTAAAAGTTGATTCACTTGTCAGGGACGTGGGAACTCATGTAGATAGTAACCTAGCCTTTGTCCAGTATGTGTCCAAGGCAGTAAGAAAATCCTTCTGTTTAGCTCAACGTATAAGCAAGTGCATGGCTTCTAGGTTCAGACAGGTCATCAAACTACTGTACTCTGCCTACATCTGGCTCATCATAGAGTATAATATCCCCTTCTGTATGTACCTGACCAGATGCATGCAGCAAGTGGAATGTCCACAAAGGTTCCTTACAAAAAGGATACAGGGAGCAAACACAATTTCCTACGCTGATTGCCTCAAAACCCTGTCTTTTTACTCTGTCATACAGACTTCTGAGAGGGGATCTGTGCCTGGCATACAAGGCATACCTGGACACTGTTTTGATGAATGTTCTGAACATCTGCGAAACAAACAGCATCAGAATTGCTAGATTAAAAGACCTAAATTTTGCTTACAACGTAAATAGGACATGTTGGAGAGAGACTTGTTTCTCAGAGAATTCCATTCTCTGCAACAGCCTCCCCATCCATGTGAAACAGAGTTCTGTCCCATCTCTATTAAAACACAACATGGACCAATGGATGGCTAATCAGAAATTCACTCCTGGTCTAGCTCCTATGTCTCTGAAGGACAGAGGCAGTTAGTAGGTAGTAAATATCCCCCTGTTAATCAAGTATAAGTCAAATTTATGGGTCACATTTGAGTTTCATGGCTAGGCTTTTAAGGGCCTGACTGGTCGTTAGCCTAGTGTACAACTATGAACCTATGAGCTGTGGTACATAGGTTTCCTGGGAGTGGACTGTTGGCCCACCAAGCCACCCCCATGTGTTGGCCATTATTAATGAGTGCATGGGAGTATGTAGTTGCAGGGGAAGGAAGTTGTGAGTACCTGTATGAGAAGCTCATCACCCACAACATTTTTAAGCAGGAAGACTGTAAAGACTCCCGCAGCCATCCTGACTGCCTTCTTGATGGCACTTCTAGTCAGCTTTTACCTGTATGACTCTGGGAACTCTCCAACAAGGAGGAAAAAATGGGCTTAAGTCCAGCTGTATGAGACTTGATAGTCAGTATGCAATGTGGCAAGAAGAATATAGAAGACAATTATCCCAGACGTCTGTGTTGTCTTCTGTCAGGCAAAAAAAAATTGAACTCTGAGGAAGTGGACTATTTGTCTTTGCTGCATTGGCATTTGGGGAGTTAATTGTATTGCCCAGGTGCAAAAGTTTAAAACCTCATTGTGAATTGAAGGCAGTGCAGGGATTTCTATAAATTTTATTGCAGTGAGGGCACAGAGGGAAGGCGTGCTACTTTGGTTCTCCATAGACACGCAGGAATTTTGTAAAGGTCTGTACTAGTTTAGATATTAAGAACAACCTGTATACTTATGGGAATAACTGTTTGGAATGTTGGCAGGCTAGAAAGACATTGTTGCCAGTGCCTGAAATATTTGTATGTATGTGTGAATGTGTGTAAGTATGATGCATTTGACTATCTTTAGAAAAAAATACCGGGAGTTTTTCTTAACTGATATTCATTTAGTGTTGCCATAAGACAGGTATAGAAGGATGTATCCAGCCTCACGCCTCCCAATTCTGTTCTTCTTCTTACATGTATCAGATCTCAGTTCTAATGTTGTTTTAAGGTACATCCCTGTATTCAGTGTGTGAGAAACTTAAACCTTTAAATTGTTCCTGCAGTCATCAGCTCACCAGCCAGTACCCACACCTCTGATTCATTTACTGTGAGAGAACAGCATAAAATGTAGAAGTCTGAAACATGTCAGTGACTTGTCACAGCTGCTAGCACACAAATATATGGAGAGGACTGAGTAGAGTCTTGCACCTCAGAGGAGACGGGTTTACAAGATGTTCAGTGCAGGGATTAGCAGTGAGCCCTCACTGATCTCAGGCAGGACTTAATCAAGGAAGAAGGTAAAAGAATGTGAGACTAAGCTTCAGCCAAAGCTTCATTTGCCCAAGTCTACGGGACAGGAGACATCCACTTCTTCACAACTTGTGGTCTGTCCCTCAACCAGGTAGGGATTGAATGCATGCTGTTTTTCAGTTAATGCCATTGTAAAAGGAGACTGGAGAAACAGTCTTCATGGCAGTCCTCTTTGGAGTTGAGTACTGGGTTCTGAATGCTATTACCTCCATTCTGTAGCATGTGGCCAGCCAGTCTGCTGTAGTGGAGAGGACTTGTGAATTTCTTTACAAAGGCTATATGGAATTGTTGGCACAGGGAGCATTTTCCTGTGCTTAGTCCATCTGCAGCCATCCTTTTGGCTGTTGGACATTTGATCTGTTCTTGATCCTTGGTAGACTGACGTCAGAGGTGTAGGATCATACCTGTATGGATTTTAATGTAGCATTGCAAGGCCCTACACAGACCCGTCATGATGTGGTGCTGCCTCCAGAGTGCACTTGTTAGCACATTGCGTGACTCCCCCTCCCAATCCTGTCAGTTATTCCCTACCAGAGGCATCAGGTGAGCAAGGCCCAAACTCCTTCTAACTGGATCTAGCACAAGGAAGGTGTTCATAGGTGAGTACTAGGCTAATGGCCCTAGAGCCAACACAAGCCTAGCCCAAGAATATTCCCAGTCGTCCTGTTGCCGGACATTAGTTTCCTGTGCCCCTATCGAGCAAGGCTGTTGAAGTGATCCCCGGGGTGAATTTCCTATTACTCATCCACTTGTCAAGATCTTTCTTGAAGAGGGCTAGTGAAGTGCTCTGCTTGACACAAATGGGGAGTCTATTCCAGAGTATGGGAAGTCTCTGGGTTAGGAACCTGTCCCTCCAGCAGGTTCTGTTTATTGTGGTGATGAGGTTGAGGTCTTTGGAGTGTGTGGTGCGGAGGGATTGAGACTTTTTCAGATGAAGCATGTCTAGCAACACTGGGTCAGACATGGCTTTGTATGCCAACCAGAGATCGCCTCTAAGCAGGCGATATGAGACAGAGTAAAGCTGGAGTTTTTTGAGTCTGTCTGTATAAGGCATGTATTTGAGTCCTAGGATCCTCTGTGTGAGGAATTTTTGTGGCCTCTCCAGTTGTTGTAGGTGTCTAGTGAGGTACATGCTAAATGGGGCATTGTACATCAGTCTTTCTTGTCGTGGAGCCCGGAGCATAAGCAGTTTACAAGTGTGCTGGTTGGTCGCTACAGAGCTCGGATCACAGCTGAAAACATGTAAAGCTAAGTACCCCATTGGGGATCTCTTTTTCTTGCACTGACCGATGTCCAAAAAAGTTAACAATTGTCTCACCTGTGGAAAGCAGATCCCACACCGAGACTTCCATTCATACTGCGTCAATCATTTAGGCCCAGACCACGATGTCACGTGTTGCCGGTTCTGTGCCCTCTTTAATGCGAGAACCATTTGTCGTAGAGCTCTTTTTGTGGACAGGTATTTTCGTCCTCTATCTTCACAAATAGCATCCATCAGCCAACAATCAGTAGAGTCTCTGAAAAAACGTAGGGATAAAGATAGAGACAGACTACACAGGGCTAAGCCTTCTGACGACTCTTCCGCGAAGCAGGTCATCAGTTCTCCAGAATTCACTGATGCGCTTTTGCAGCCCCTGATGCCCTATGCGATACCTACACAGGCCTCTACCGAGCCCCTTTCCGAGTCTGGTATGCCACAGAAATCTTCTTCATCTTCAGAGCCTTTGGTTGTCTCTGCCTCGGTTGGGTCCAGAGCCGGGAAGCAGGCACCGGCTTCCGAGGAGGTCTTTCGCACTACCGATTCTAGTCAGAAACTGACATCTGCACACCCGACTACCGTTTCTCTCAGACCGATGAATACCCTTAGGTCTAAAAGCCAGGCCACCCCTAGAAAATCTACCTCTAGCCACCATCTTACTCCTGCCCCTCTACCCCAGGCCCAAATGCTTAAGATGGCAGAGGATCTTATTTCCTTTATCCGAGGCAGTCAAGCCACAACTTCTAAAAGGAAAAGACACCCTTCTCCTGAACTATTGATAAAGCAAGATTCTGAGGAATCTGATTATTCCGATTTTGAAGAGGAACAACAACCTCTGACTTGAGTATTCAGATGCAGAGGAATCCATCCCTTCTGCCTCCCCACCAGAAGACCTCTCTTTTGGGGAAACCCTCCAGACCTTCAGGGAAGATTTCCAGTGGGAATCTCAGGACTTCCCTCAGTCTAAGAAAAGGCTAAGAGAATTTCCAGACCTGCCCCAGCACAGATCCCTGGCCATCCTCTCTATTTTAAAAGTGGTGGATGATGCTTTCCATGAATCCAGTTTAGCCTCTGCCGCCCTCCCACCTGCTCCCAGTAAACTAGACAGGTATTACAGAGTGCCGGACTCTCACAAATACCTGTACAGAAATCCTGCTGCAGACCCGGAGGTCATTACACAGGGACCTAAAAGAGCCAGGGCTAGTTCTGCAAAGAATCGTACACCTTCTGATAAGGATGCCAGAGCTCTGGACAGATGTGGTAAAAAGGTTTACATCTCTGCAGCCTTAGCTATCAGAGTTCTCAGCTGTCAGTTCCATATGTTAAAATATCAACAGCACACTTTATAGGTTCATAGGTTCATAGGTTCATACTAGGCTATCTGCCCTAGGGCATTTATAAGCCTAGCCAGAGTGTGTTTGGCTTTCGCCACCCATTTTAAATTAATTTTGCTATGCCTTTTTTTGAGGTTATAGGTTCATAGGTTCATACTAGGCTATCTGCCCTAGGGCATTTATAAGCCTAGCCAGAGTAAGTTTGTACTAGGCTAACTGCCCTTGTGAGCCATTTTTAGCCTAGCCAATTATCCCCTGTGAGATTCAAACCCTGTACCATGTGTTTGTAAGGCAAACACCTTAACCATTAGGACATTAGAACTATTAAAGCAAAATATTTCTACCTTTCCTGACTGTGCCAATTCTAAGGAGTTAGCAGATTTATTGCACTCTATTTGCCGAGTGGCAAAGCACTCTTTACACTGTGGATATGATGCACTAGAAGACTTAGGAGGGCAGCAGTGTCTGGATCTGTCATTAGGAGACATGCATGGTTGAAGGAACAACCTCACCTGATCATGTCAAGTCTAAATTAATTGATGCACTCTTGGATAAAGGCCGCTTGTTTGGAAAAAAGCAGAAGAGGTACTTAAAAAGATGGAAGACTAAGCAATATCTATGCAAACAGTTAAAGATTCCTTTCAGGTTCATCCTCCTAGATTCAGCAGGAATTTTCCCTCTTAAGCACTGGTCCTTTCCTGCCCCTAGCAGACAGGGGCAAGCTAAGCCCAGCAGGGACAGGCCACCCAGGTCCCTATCCTAGGGACAACAAAGAACCAAACAGTGGACCACTTCCACCTCTAAGGCAGGGAGTTCTAAGCCATCACTTTATGGAAAAAACTCTCAATGACTCCCACTCCCCCCTGTACCCTCCTTTTTCCCACCAAAGGCTCGGAGGAAGGCTGTCCCTCTGCAAAGAAAATTGGCTGTCTGTAACAAAGGACCAATGGGTCTTAAAGATCATTTTTCAGGGATACAAATTCACTTTCAACGAACTCCCTAGTCCCAGAGGGTACCCATACTTACCTCCAAACCAGTGGGCAGAGGCATTAAAACAAGTCCAAACTGTCATATCCCAGGGGGCAGTAGAACCTGTTCCCACAGATCAAAGAGGCAAAGGCTTTTATTCCAGCCTATTCCTTGCTCCCAGAAAGGAGGGCACTTGGTGTCCCATCCTGGATCTGTCCATTCTGAACACCTCCCTGGTGGTCCCCAAATTCAGAATGCTAACCTTGCAGCAGCTACTGCCTATGTTAACACAAAATGCCTGGTTAGTGACCCTGGACCTAAAAGATGCCTACCTCCACATCCCTCTAAGGGAGTCCTGCTGGATATTCCTGCGTTTCAGAGCAGGGTCACAGCACTTTCAGATGTTCATCGTGCATACAGCTGCAGTCATAACAGATGGGTTGTCCTGCCATCAGGCGGGTCCTCGGTCGGCCGAATTTCAAAGTCTAGGTCCGGCGTCGGATGTCGTCGCTTCTTCCCTGACGTCAGTGCGGCAGGGGTATAAAAGAACCAGCTGACGCCATTTTCTTCAGTCTTTCTTGCAAGCAGTTCGCAAGTGCGGTCGGCCAGCTCCTGAGATTACGAATATTTTCAGCGAAGTCTTCTTGAAAGCTAAAACTTTTCTTGCCTCAGACCGATGTCAGACAAAGTTAATAATTGCATTTCATGTGGGAAGCAAATACCGCATAAGGATTTCCATTCCTTCTGCATTCCTTGCTTAGGCCCAGACCACGGCGTCTCGGCCTGTCGTTTTGTGCTAGATTCAACAAACACTATTTTGGTAAAAATTTAATTACATTATGTCGCCGGATTCTCCGACTCCAGTTTTAGATAAGGACGAGGTCCGACTTCTACTAACACCACGCTAAAGCCGGCTACAGGTGCTCCGGTTCTCAGCGCCTGAGTACCGATGGCGCTTTCTTTAGGCGTCTTCTGTGCCGCCCCAACCCTGACTACAGATACGAAACTCAGAGTTTAGACAGGCCTGCCACCTCTCAAGGTGTCTTCAGGCCTTCCTCTTTTCCATTAAAGCTTTCACTAAATCTAAAGCAGCCATAAAAACTAAAAGACAAGCTCCACAGAGCCCCTCTCAAGGCCCCATGCCTAAAAAACAGATGCTCAAAATGGCTGAGGATTTGATTACTCTTATCAGGGGTTCTCAAGACAAAAGGCCCAGAATGGAGGAAGACTACCCTTCCTCAGACCAGGCCTCTATTACCTCAGAACATTCTGAGGACCAGGAATATTCATATTCCCCTTTTGAAGATTCTGATGCTGAGGAGACCATTCCTCTGTTTGGACTATTCATTTGGAAACCTTACATACCTTGAGGGAACACTTTCACTGGGAAGGCCAAGATTACTCAGATTCCAAGAAAAGGCTCAGGGATTTTCTCTTGCTTCCTCAGCACAGGCCTCTGGCTATCCCTCCTGTCTTGGACATACTAGATGATGTGTACACAGAGGCCAGCCTTGATTCTTTACCTCCAGCTCCTGTTAAACCTGACAGGTATTGTTCCTGATTCACACGAATTCCTATACAAAAGCCATGCTGCTGACCCAGAAACTATTTCACAGGGTCCCAAGGGAATTAAGGCCTCTACTGTCATTACCTTCAGAGAGAGATTCCACAGCTTTAGAAAGGTGGGGGAAAAAGGTATACACCTCGGCCACTTTAACCATGAGGGCATTAAACTGTCAGTTCCATATGTTAAAGTATCAACAGTTTTTGTTATCTCAGTTGAAAAGCAAAATGACACAACCTGAACAACCAGACTTAAAGGAGTTGCAGGATTTGTTGCATAGTGCAGAGCAAGTGGGTAAACATACCTTGCAATGTGGTTTTGATGCTTTAGAGGCCTCATGTAGAGCTGCTGTTACAGGGTCTGTCATGCGTAGACATGCTTGGCTCAAAGAGCAAACCTTACCAGATCATGTCAAAGCTAAATTACTAGATGCACCTCTTGTTTTGTGTTAAAGCTGAGGAGGTATTAAAGAAAATGGAGGAAAAGGCAAGATCAATGCAAACAGTGAAAGATTTCCTACAGGTACAACCTCCATGTTTCAGCAGAAATTGGCCTTCAAAAAATTGGTCCTTTCCAGCCACGGACAGACCTCAAAGAGGTAGATACAGACGCCCGAGGGGTAGAGGACAATCTCAAGGATCATTCAGAGCTAGACAATGGCAAGCACCTACACCAAGAGGTGGAGAGGATAGATCACAGCCATTCAGAAAGCAGACACAATGACTTTCCCCTTTGCATGCCAAGCAAAGCTTTAATGGCAGCACCTTTAGGCAGAAAACCGGCATTATTTTCAAAAAATTGGCATATTGTCACAAAAGACAAATGGATCCTGGACATTATAGACAGAGGCTACAGATTCCACTTTCACACCCTTCCAAAAATGAGAGGCATGCCAAACCTGCCACACAATCAAAGGGCAGAGACACAAAAACAAATTTCAGCTCTCATGGACATGAAAGCTATTCAAGAGGTACCTGCACAAGAACAGGGTCAAGGTTTTTATTCCAGACTATTCCTGGAACCAAGGAAGGACAAAGATTGGAGACCTATTTTGGACCTATCCATCCTAAACACATATTTACTCAAAATTCAAGATGCTCACATTACAGCAGCTTCTTCCCATGCTGGGCAAGGAGTCTTGGCTGGTAACATTGGACCTCAAGGAGGCATACCTGCATGTCCCTATCAGACAAGATTGCAGAAGATACCTCAGATTTCTTGCAGGTTCAACCCGTTATCAATTCTCTGCATTGCCCTTTGGCTTATCTACTGCGCCCAGAGTGTTCACGAAATGCCTGGCATCAGTAATTGCCTTCTGCAGACTTCAAGGGATACATATATACCCATATCTGGACTGCCTGATCCAAGCGGACAGCAAGCACATACTTCTGAAACACCTGGCGTTTGTAATAAAGTTGTTGAACTTTCTGGGATAAATAAATCAAAACTAATACCCTCTCAAGCAATAATTTTCCTGGGTGCCAGCTTGAATACAAACACCCAGATGGCCTACCTCACGCAGAGAAACAAGGGCAACTATCTCAATACTTCAGAAAATGGCAACCTTCACCAGGCTGACTGCAAGGAAAGTCCTGCAGGCTCTGGGATTCATGGCATCTTGCATCCTGCTAATCCCATGTGCAAAGCTGCATATGAGGAAACTTCAATGGTACCCAAAAAACTTATGGTCTCAACACAGCCACAGTTTGGAAACAATTATACCACTCATTCCATGTCTTCAAAAGGAATTTTTCTGGTGGGCTCAAGCATGCCAAAGAAACATAGGTCTCCCCTTCTGCATGCCTCAAGCAAATCAAATCATCACAACAGACACCTCGACAGATCAGTGCATTCAGGGCAAATGGTCCCAAAAAGAAAAGCACCTACACATCAATCAAAAGGAAATGCTAGCAGTACAAAATGCTATTATGGCCTTCAAAGACCTACTGCATCCAGGCCAGCTATTGATAAGGACAGGCAACACCACAGTGATGTGGTACATAAACAAACAGGGAGGAACTCATTCAAGACTAGCCATGTCTCTTTGGAACATGGCAAATCCAACTTCAAGCACAATTCCTGCCAGGGAAGGAAAACACGCTGGCAGACAACCTAAGCAGAAATATGACAGATCCACACGAATGGAAGTTGCATCCTCAAGTTTTTGCAAAGATAATCCAGGCATGGGGAAGGCCAGACATACATCTCTTTGCTACCCACAGAAATTACCAACTGGAAAAATTTTGCTCAAGGACCTATCATCCACAGACCTGGAAAGTGGACAAACTTTCTTTCAGTTGGACAACATTGACACTTTATGCCTTTCCACCTCTTCCTCTGATGCCCAAAGTTCTATTAAAAGCCAGAGCAGACAGGCCAAAGATGATTCTCATTGCTCCAGACTGGCCAAGACAACACTGGTATCCACTCCTGAGGAGCCTGCCCACCATGGATCCTGCCTCTAGTGCCTCTTCTGTTGACCCAGCACAACTTCAAAACTCTTCACAGTCAGCTGAAAACCCTCAGTCTAGCCGCATGGAGGATTCCTTGATTTCCCAACAGACCCTCCTCTCCAAGGAGGTGCAGGATGTCATCTTGGAGGCCAGAAGGCCTTCTACTAGAAAAGCCTACTCCGCCAAATGGAAGCGGTTTTGTGCCTGGAATCAGAAAAAGGGCCAGAATCCTTGGGTACTAAATTTACCACAAATATTACAGTACCTAGCTGAGATGTTAAACAGTGGACTTTCCTTCTCCTCCATCAAGATTCATGCTTCAGCCATTTCTGCACAATACAACACTGATCCTCCTTTATTCTCTCATCCTCTCTTAAGACAGTTCCTCAGAGGGGCTAAGAATATAAAACCCCCAAGGAAGCCACCAGTACCTGCTTGGGACCTCAACTTCATTTTAGAAAAACTGACCCTGCCTCCATTTGAGCCAGCTGCTTCAACAGATCTGCAATATTTATCATGGAAAACAGCCTTCCTTCTGGCTATCACCTCAGGTTTGAACTACAAGCCCTCATGGCTGTGCAACCTTTCATCATTTTCCATCAGGACAGAGTTTCCTTATGAAACAACCCTTCCTTTATGCCAAAGGTAGTATCCAGTGTAGCCTTAAATCAGACTATCCACTTACCTACCTTTTATCCTAACCGACAAAACAAAGGGGAAAGACTACTACATTCCTTGGACATTCACAGACAACTTCGTTATTATTTGGACAGGACAAAGCCATTCAGAAAATCAGAGCAACTTTTTGTGTCCTATGCTACAGGTGCTCAAGGAAAGGCTATTTCCAAACAGACAATCTCAAAATGGATAGCCCACTGCATTTGTTACTCATTTCATGGTAAAACTGTACCTACAAGCATCAGATCTCACTCCACAAGGGCCACAGCTACCTCTGCAGCTTTCCTCAGGGTGGTTCCTACCAAGGATATTTTGGAAGCAGCCACTTGGAGTTCTGTACACAATTTCTCCAAGCACTATCACCTTCCACTATACTCTAAATCGGCTTTGCCACAGCAGTCTTGCAGGGCATCCTTGCTCCTCCTAGTTCCACTTAGTGCCTACTACCCCTTTTTAGCTTTGGGATTCTACCCATCTGTTATGACTGCAGCTGTATGCACGATGAACATAGTACAGTTTTGTACCTACCATAAATGTAGATGTTCCTCCATCCCCTCTTAGAACAGGCCTTATGACAAACTCCTCCTCATACAACCTGATTGGGGTATTCTTTTATGGTGTATTTGCTTGCAAACTACTGTTTTTTGATTATATTACATTGCATTATTACATAAGTTTATGTTTTGCCTTCCTTCTGGGGGCACCTGACATCTGGGGCAAGAAAAACTGAAGAAAATGGCGTCGGCTGGTTCTTTTATAGCGTCAGGGAAGAAGCGGCGACATCCGGGGACGACCTAGACTTTGGAATTCAGGACAACCCATCTGTTATGACTGCAGCTGTATTAGCACTCGAACATCTACATTTATGGTAGGTACAAAACTGTACTTTCTCTGCTCTTCCCTTTGGCGTATTTACTGCTCCCAGGGTTTTCACCAAATGTTTGGCCCCGGCCATAGCATTTTGCAGACAAGAGAAATATACAGATTTACCCTTATCTGGACATCTGCCTCATTCAGGCAGAATGCAAAGAAAAGCTGCTCCAGGACCTCCACTTTGTCAAAACCCTCCTAACTTCCTTGGGGTTCACCATCAACGAGAAGAAATCAAAGTAAACACCCTCCAGGAGGATCATTTTCCTGGGGGCAGTGCTGGGCACAGCATCCCAAATGGCCTTCCTATCCCCAGTAAAGCAGAGCTTCCTGCCTCTCTACTTTACCCAGCTGTCATTCAAAAATCATCTCATAGCAAGGAAGTTCCTGCAAGCCTTGGGGTACATGACATCTTGCATCCTTCTAATCACTCTGGCCAGGCTTCACATGAGCAAACTTCAGTGGTATCTTAAGAACCTTTGGTGTCAACACTCACAGCCTCTAGAGACCTCTCTACCTCTGATCCCCTGTGTAAGAGCTGAGTTTCTTTGGTGGGCAGGGGCCTGTGCCAAGAACCATGGTCTCCCTTTCATCATCCGCCCTACTGGGCAGACCATCACCAACGATGTCTCAGACATTGCTTGGGGCGCCCACCTAGCAGGCAGGTGCTCCCAAGGTCTTTGGGATGCCCAACACCTTCCCTTACATATCAACCAGAAGGAAATTATGGCAGTGCAAAAAGCTCTGACATCCTTCCAACCCCATCTCAGGCCACAGACAACACCACAATAATGTGGTATATCAGCAAGCAGGGAGGGACACAATCTTACCCTCTGTGCAGGCTAGCCATGAACCTCTGGCTGACTGCCTCCTCCATGGGATTATACCTAATAGCCCAATACCTACCAGGGATCAATAACACCCTGGCAGACCACTTAAGCAGACATTTACTGGATCCCACACGAATGGCAGCTCCACAAAAATACATTTTTGCAAGTCACTCAAGTGTGGGGAAATCTGAAGGTGGATCTCTTTGCTTTGCACCTCAACCACCAGCTAAAGAATTTCTGTACCAGGGAGTATCCCCACCTAGCATGGAAG
This sequence comes from Protopterus annectens, assembly GCF_019279795.1. Classification (NCBI taxonomy): domain Eukaryota; kingdom Metazoa; phylum Chordata; order Ceratodontiformes; family Protopteridae; genus Protopterus; species Protopterus annectens. The sequence continues at coordinate 830,346,910 of NC_056751.1, forward strand.
GTGGATGCCTTGACCTTCTCCTGGAACTCCCTCTTCGTGTACGCATTCCCCCCTCTGCCTCTTATTTCCAAGGTACTCATCAAGATAAGGGAAGAGGGACCCAAGGCCATCCTCATTGCTCCAGATTGACCCAGACAGCATTGGTACCCCTTGCTGCACAGCCTGGCATCTCAGCCTCCCAGGCAGCTTCCCCAAATCACAAACCTTTGATTCAAGCAGGGGGGAAATGCTGCACCCAGAATTTCAGACTCTCAAACTATTAGCACGGCTGATACTCCCAAGGTAAGCTAGGGGCTTCTGCTAAGCAAGCATGTCCTAGAAATTATCACAGAGGTCAGAAGGCCCAGCACCAGAAAATCTTATGTATGGAAATGGAAAAGATTCTGTGCCTGGAGCCAGTCCAGAGGGGCCAGTTCCTCACAACCTTCTGTCCCTCTTACCCTGGACTATCTAGCGCAATTACTCAATAGTGGCCTCTCCTTCTCTTCAGTTAAAATCCACGCCTCAGTCATTTCAGTTCATTTTAATACAGACCAGCCCCTGTTCTCTCATCCTTTGATTAAACAATTCCTCAGAGGAGCTTCTAATATCAGACCTCCCAGAAGGTCTCCCACGCCAGCTTGTGACCTAAATTATGTTTTAGAAAAACTAACCTTACCACCTTTTGAACCTGCTGCTTTATCAGAACTGAAATACCTGTCCTGGAAGACTGTTTTTTTGCTAGCTATTACTTCAGCCAGAAGGATTTCTGAACTTCAGGTACTGATGACCATTGAGTCCTTCATCATTTTCCATGCAGACAGGGTTTCCCTTAGGACTAACCCCTCCTTTATGGCCAAGGTGGTATCTAATGTGACTCTCAACCAGGCCATTTATCTGCCCACCTTCTTCCCTAACCCTCAAAACAAGAGGGAAAGAATTCTGAACTCTCTAGACGTACACAGACAGCTCAGATACTACCTATACCGTACTAAACCCTTCCGAAAAATGGACCAACTTCTTGTTGGATTTGCCCAAGGGGCAGAGGGATGCCCATTTCCAAGCAGACTATTTCCAAATGGATATCACACTGTATCCATTTATGCTACAGATTTCATGGGAAACCTCCCCCTAAGTCTATTCGTACCCATTCCACTAGGGCAGCCTCCACTTCCACAGCATTCCTCAGAGGAGTTCCCACCAGGGACATCTTGGAAGCTGCCACCTGGACCTCGGTCCACACCTTTACAAAACATTACCACCTTCCTCTTTTCTTTAAGGCTAGGGCAGGGTTTGCCTCTGCAGTTCTGTAGGGCTTGCTTACCCATGCCTAGGTCTCTATCTAATCCTTCCACCACTCTCCTCAGCTTTGGGAATCCTCCCACAGGTGATGACTGCAACAGTGAAACACGAAGAACGTAGTACAGTTGTGTACATTTGCCATAAATGTAGATGTTCGAGTGCATACACTTTTGTAGTCCTGGTTTTCTTCCCTCCTTCCCCCTTATATCCTCTTTCATTAGGGAGACATAAGCTTCTTGGGGTGGTTGCTTACCACCAGGACCACTTTGCCATATTTCCTGGGGCTTCTGACTGGTTAAGGCAAGAAAAACTTATGTAATGATGTCAGCTGCCTCGCTTTATAGCACTGACGACCTGACGTCAGTCTACAGGTGACTGCAGCTGACACAGAAAAACGTTGACTCTGGTATTCGGGTCAGCCGAGGGCTACCACAGCAGAGATAACCCACAGGTGATGACTGCAACAGTGAATACACTCGAACATCTACATTTATGGTAAGTGTACACAACTGTACTTTGTATAAGCGGAGGAGCAAGAAAAAATCCAGGTAGCTGCAGGCCTGTTAGTCTTAATAATGGCAGCTGGAAAGGTCATGGAGACAATCCTTAAGGGGAGGCTGGTTGTGTTACCAGAGGACAGCAGTATCTAGGTTAACAGCCAACTCAAATTCATAACCAGAAGGAGCTGTTAGTTCATCCAGATCCAGATGTTCATCATGTTTCACTGTTGCAGTCATTACAATTGGATTATCTTGCTGACAGTCTACTCCCAGTCGGCCTGAATTCCAAAGCCTAGGTCCGGCGTCGGTTGCTGTCACCTCCTCCCTGACGTCACTGAGCCAGGGGTATAAAAGATGCAGCCGACGACATTTTCTTCAGTCTTTCTTGCCACGCGGTGCCCGAAGCAAAAGCAGTTCACAAGTGCCGGTCGGCCAACTCCTGAGATTTTCAAGTTCGAATTTCAGATCCGAAATCTTCATTAAAAGCTAAGTACCCCGTTGGGGAAACTTTTTACTTGCTCCAGACCGATGTCAGAAAAAGTTAATAATTGTATTTCTTGTGGGAAGCAATTACCTCATAAGGATTTTCATTCTTACTGCATTCCTTGCCTAGGCCCTGACCACGACGTTGCTAGTTGTCGGTTTTCTGCTAGATTTAACCAACGCACTATTAAGCGTCGGTACGATTTTGCGTTTTATTACTTTGGCAGAAGCTTTAATTATATAATGCCGTCGGAACAGCCAACTACTGGAGTTTATAAAAAACGCAAAGAAAAAGAAAAGGACAGGCATCCAAGGTCCAAAACCGATGACAAGGCTTCTTCTAGGCCAGTCGCCGGTTCTCAGTGAGGCGCTTTTGTAGCCCCTGACGACCGCTACTTTAGAGCCGCAGGCCGATACCAACTCCCATGTGGAGTTAACCAGGCTTACAGAAACTCAAGGTATTGAACCTTCGGAAACCATTCCCTCAGATGGGTCTGGAGCTGCTGAGCAGGCATTGGCTTCTGAGGGCGTTTTCAGGCCTACACAATTATATGTTAAAATGACTCCAACTTCAAAGGCAAAGACTAAAGCAGCTTTAAAGACAAAGAAACAAGTACAACAGCCCCATGGATGGGCCTCCATGCCTAAAACAATATGCTCAAAATGGCCGAAGACCTGATTACTTTGATCAGGGGTTCTCATCCCCCTCCTGACAAGAGGCCTAGGCAAGAGATAGAATATGAATCTTCAGATCAGGTTTCCATTTCATCTGATTCCTCTTCTGATCAGGAATACTCTCTTCCTCCTTATGAGGATTCTGATGCTGAAGAATCTATTCCCTCAGCTTCTCCTGAGGATTATTCTTTTGGGGAAACACTGCATACCATGAGGGAACATTTCCACTGGGAGAGCCAAGATTATTCAGAATCTAAGAAAAGGCTCAGAGACTTTCTTTTACTGCCTCAGTACAGGCCCCTTGCTATTCCACCTGTGCTGGACATTGTAGATGATGTATTTTCAGAGTCCAGTCTGACTCCTGACTCCTTACCTCCAGCTCCTGTTAAGCCAGACAGATACTACAGGGTTCCAGACTCCCACAAATTTATTTTTAAAAACCCTGCTGCTGACCCAGAAACTATCTCTCAGGGTCCCAAGGGGGTCAAGGCTTCCACTGCAAAAAACCCTACCCCCTCTGACAGAGATTCCAGGGCACTGGACAGATGGGGAAAAAAGATTTACACTTCTGCTACCTTGGCTATAAGGGCTTTAAATTGTCAGTTTCATATGCTTAAATATCAGCAATACATTATGTCACTGCTTAAACAGTAAATGTTGACAAATTCTGAATGTGCAGAAAATAAAGAAATGCAGGATTTATTGCATGCAGCTGAACAAGTTGGAAAGCATACTTTACAGTGCGGTTTTGATTCTTTGTAGGCCTCCTGCAGAGCCGCTGTTACGGGTTTTGTCATTTGGAGGCATGCTTGGTTAAAGGAACAGAATCTGCCTGATCATGTTAAAGCAAAATTATTAGATGCTCCATTATAGCATGATACCTTGTTTGGTGTTAAAGCAGAAGAGGTGTTGAAGAAAATGGAGGACAAAGCCAAATCTATGCAAACAGTCAAGGATTTCTTACAGGTACAGCCTTCAAGATTTAGCAGACACTGGCCTACAAAGAATTGGTCCTTTCCAGTGTCAGACAGGCCACAAAGAGGCAGATACAGATGCCCTAGAGGCAGATCCCAACCCCAAGGCTCATACAGGTCTAAACAATGGGGTGCTTCTACCTCCAAAAGCAGAGAAGACAAGTCACAGCCATACAGAAAGCAGTCCCATTGACTTCCCCCTGCCAGTGCCAAGCACTTATCTTCTGGCAGCTCCTTTAGGGGGCAGACTAGCACCTTTTTCTTAAAACTGGCACCTAATCACCCAGGACAAATGGATCTTGAACATAGTGTCACAAGGTTACAGGTTCCACTTTTACACCCTGCCAAGGGCAAACGGTGTGCCAGACCTGCCAAAAAGTCAATGGGCATAGGCACAAAAGCAAGTTTCATCCCTCATGGACATGAGGGCTATTCAGCAAGTACCACAGCAAGAGCAGGGACAAGGATTTTACTCAAGACTTTTCTTGGTTCCCAGAAAGGACAAAGCCTGGAGGCCAATACTGGACCTATCTATTCTAAACACATACCTGGATATTCCAAAATTCAAAATGTTGACTCTGCAGCAGCTTCTGCCCATGCTGGGCAAGAAGGCTTGGCTTGTAACTAGACCTAAAAGAGGCATACCTGCATGTCCCCATCAGACAATCTTGCAGAAGATACCTCAGATTCATAGCTGGCTCAATGCATTACCAATTCTCTGCACTGCCCTTTGGATTGTCTACTGCGCCCAGGGTCTTCACAAAATGCCTGGCACCAGTAATTGCATTTTGCAGACAAAGAGGAATTCAAATATATCCCTACTTGGACGACTGCCTTATTCAAGCAGAGAACAAAGACATTTTTCTAAAGCATCTGGCGTTTGTAAAAAGATTACTAATTTGCCTAGGGTACACAGTAAACGAAAAGAAATCAAAAGTAGTGCCCTCTCAAGAGATAATATTCCTGGGTGCAAGCTTAAATACAACTGCCCAGATGGCTTATCTCACGCCAGGCAAAGAAAGGCAACTGACTACTTATTTCAAAACGTTGACAACAAACACCCAGTTAACTGCAAGAAAAATTTTGCAGGCTTTGGGCTTCATGGCATCCTGCATTCTACTAATTCCATATGCAAGACTGCAGTATGAGGAAACTACAATGGTATCTAAAAAGTGTTTGGACTCAACATTGCCACAGCCTGGAAACAATAATTACACTCATTTCCTGCCTGTAACAGGAGTTTCGATGGTGGGCAAAGGCCTGTCACCACAACAAGGGGCAGCCATTCACCATACCCCCAGCCAGGCAGACATTGACAACAGATGCATCAGATTATGCCTGGGGGGCCCACATGGCAAGAAGATGTATTCATGGCTCATGGTCTGCAATCCAAATGCATCTACATATCAATCAAAAAGAGATGCTAGCTGTTCAAAATGCCCTGACAGCCTTCAAGGATCTACTTCATCCAGGACAACTACTGATAAAGACGGACAATACTACAGTCATGTGGTACATAAACAAGCAGGGAGGCACACATTCCTACCCCCTGTGCAGACTAGCCATGGCTTTGTGGGACAGCATTGACTTACCAAATACATCTGCAAGCACAATTCCTGCCAGGAAAGATAAATACTCTGGCAGATGAACTAAGCAGAAACCTCATGGATCCCCACGAGTGGAAATTGGATCCACAAGTCTTCAACATGATAACAAGGAATTGGGGATGCCCGGACATAGATCTATTTGCCTCCCCTCATAACTGCCAACTATGTAGATAAACAGTGGAAACAGGACCACCACAAAACAGTAAATGTATCAAAAAAGTAAACTTTTAATAAAACGAGCACTTTCACGTGTTCAAATACACGCTTCTTCAGGTTTAACTAAAAACATTTCATAAAAGCTTATATATACACAACCCTCAAGGCACAGATTGACACAATTAACATGTTAATCAAAATCAATTAAACTATTAATTAATCAAAGCAAAATGTAAAAAACACTGTATGTTTAACAAAGCTCTAAGCGTCACAAAGACATCAAAAAACCTTTGTAAACTGCATCAAAACAAAGTGAAATATATCTTAATAAATATACATATGTATACATAAACTCCAGTATATATAAAATAAGATGAAAAGAATGAATATATACATTCATGGAAATAAAACAAAATAGAATGGCATCCATCTACCTACGAGCTGCTAAGGCTACTCTGATACTAACATACTGATTTATACCAGGCTCAATATGGGCTCTTAGTTTAAAAATCCAGCCTAATTCAACTGATTCTAGATAATTAAAACTATCACCTCCTCATCTATTTAATTCAACAATTTGCAAAACTCTAAATGAAAAAACATGTTCAGGGTAGATAGTAACATGTTTTGCTAATGCATTAGTAGAAACTGATTTCCTAATGTCATAGATATGGTTATATATCCTCTCCTTAAGCTTTCTAGAGGTCATACCCACATAGAAAGCTGTGCATTTCATACAGGTGGCCAGATATATTAAATTGGTGCTGTTACACGAGGCATGGAATCGAGGAGTAAACGTGTAAACCATACTAGGGTGTATAAAATCTTGTTCCCTAGTAATGTATTTACATAAATTACAATTATTGCATGGATATGTACCACAACTCATAACTAACTGCCAACTACAGAGATTCTGCACAAGGATTTATCTCAAGCAAGCATGGAAAGTGGATGCTCTATCTTTCAGCTGGAAAAACTTAGTATATGCCTTCCCCCCACTGTCTCTCCTCCCCAAGGTACTCCTAAAGGTCAGACAAGAGAAGCCAAAAATGATACTGATTGCCCCTGACTGGCCCTGCCAGCACTGGTACCCAGTCCTAAAATTCCTCACTTACTGACCCAACAAAACAATCAGATCCTGCACAGCCAACTCAGAACCTTAAATCTAGCAGCATGGCAGATAATGTAGCTTTTCAAAAGACACCTCTCTCTAAAGCGGTGATGGATGTTATCTTGGAGGCCAGGAGGCCCAGTACCAGAAAATCTTATGCAGAAAAATGGAAGAGATTATGTGCTTGGAACAAGGCACAAGGAATTGACATGATTGTACCAAATATCCCTCAGATTTTGCAATACTTAACTGAGATGCTGGACAAAGGCCTATCCTTTTCATCAATTAAGATTCATGCCTCTGCCATTTCAGCTCATTACAATACAGAGCCGCCTATTTTTTTCTCATCCTTTATTAAGGCAGTCCCTCAGAGGAGCAAAAAACTTACAGCCTCCAAGGAGATCACCAATACCTGCATGGGACCTCAATTATGTCTTGGAAAAACTCACTCTGCCTCCTTTTGAGCCAGCCGCTACAGCTGATATAAAATTTTTATCATGGAAAACAGCTGTGCTCCTAACAATAACCTCTGCAAGACGAGTCTCAGAGCTACAGGCACTCATGGCTGTGGAACCTTTTATCATTTTCCATCCAGATAGGGTTTCTCTAAGGACAAACCCCACATTTATGCCTAAGGTAGTGTCCAGTGTGGCCCTCAACCAAACTATTAATTTGCCTACCTTTTATCCAAACCCACAGAATAAGGGTGAGAAACTTCTGCATTCTTTGGACATACACAGACAGCTGCACTTCTACTTGGACAGGACCAAAACTTTCAGAAAGACTGAGCAATTACTGGTAGCATATGCTGCAGTATCACAAGGAAAGGCTATCTCAAAGCAGACTATTTCAAAGTGGATAGGTCACTCCATTCGTTTATGCTGTTTTCAACATGGCAAATCAGTGCCTAAGGGCATTAGGCCACATTCAACCAGACCAGCAGCCACTTCAGCAGCCTTCCTCAGAGGAGTACCAACCAAAGACATTCTAGAGGCTGTTCAGTGCACACTTTTACAAAGCACTACCACTTACCACTCTACTCCAAATCCAGGGCAGGCTTTGCCACTGCAGTTCTGCATGGCCTCATTGCCGCTCCAAATTCTATTTAGTTCCAGCCTCCCAACCTTAGCTTTGGGATTCAACCCAATTGTAATGACTGCAACAGTGAAACACGATGAACATAGTACAGATGTGTACCTACCATAAATGTAGATGTTTGAGTGATTCACTGTTGCAGTCCAGGTTACCCACTCACCATTCCCTTATCTTTGCTGGACCTTATCTTTACTTCTCTATTCTATACAACCTATGTGGTATATTTGCTTGTAGATGAAGGAATCTTGTTTCTTGGTGCATACATGCTTTATTGACATATTTTTAGCCTACCCTTTTGGGGGCACCTGACATCTGGGGCAAGAAAAACTGAAGAAAATGGCGTCGGCTGCATCGTTTATACCCCTGGGGCACTGACGTCAGGGAGGAAGCGACAGCAACTGACGCTGGACCTAGACTTTGGAATTCAGGCCGACTGCGGGTAGCCTGCCAGCAGGATAACCCAATTGTAATGACTGCAACAGTGAATACACTCTAACATCTACATTTATGGTAGGTACACAACTGCACTTTCTGTGAATTGCTTACAGGAGAACTTGACACTGGTGTACTGTACATGTAGTGTATCTGAACATTAACGGTGCATTTGACTTAGTTTCACACAAGAAACTGCTGGGAAGACAGAAGTGGGTGTGGGTATAACCAAGACTGAAGAACCGCATTATTTTATGGTTGAAGATCTGGGCACGGTGAGTCATGGTGATAAAGATAGTGTCAGGAGCAAGGAAAGTGATTAGTGGAGTACTGAGGGGGTCAGCTGTGGCTCCATTACTATTGCTACTGATTGCTTTAGCTGTATCTAATGGAAATGAAACAGGATTGATATCTCTGGTACAAAGATGTATGCAGTAGAGCAGGATGGGTAGTGCAGTAGAAGGAAAGAATTGTGAAGTCTGGCCAAGTGAGAAGAAGGATGGCAGCTAAGGTTCACTGCAGACAAATGCAGAGTCCTGCATTTGGACCACAACAGTTGTGGTGTTCATTGTAAGCTGTGAAAGTAGAACTGATGGCAGCAGAACAGGAAAATAATCTGCAAGTCTTGATTACTAATGGATTGAACTACAAGGAGAAGAGTGAGAGGAAAATTGCCGCAGCATACAGAATGCTGAGGAGATAATATATATAGACAGAGACTTCGGCTGTAAAGAAAAAAAATGATTGTCATCTCTCTACCAAGCTTTGTTGAGGCAACATCCTAGAGTACTGCATACAGTTTTGTATTTATTCAGGAAGAAGGGCATAAAGCTACAAGAAAGAGTCCAGAAGAAAGTCACCAGAGTCCAGAAGAAAGTCACCAGAAGGGTAGATGTGATGGAGAGGAATGGGTATTACCAGAGAGAAGAGAAGCCAGAGCTGTTCTCTTGAGACATTGAAAGAGATGGGAAGGGGGAATATGGCATAGATGCACAGGAACATGCCAGGGAGATATGAAGAGGTCATCCCTAATAGGAGGGCCAGAGTATGGAGGAGGGGGCACAGAAGAGAGATTTTGGGATACGTCTGCTTCATGGATTTGCAAAAATACTTCACAGAGAGTGTTGTGGAGCCATGGAGTGGGAATGGGTTTTGGCGTGGGAATGCAGAAGCATTTAAAAGGGCATAAGGTGGGTGGCATAAGGGTGCAGGGGAAGGTAAGGATGGAGGAGGGTGTAGAATGTCAAATGTACTTAAAGGTCAGACTAGATAGGCTTATTGTCTCCTTCTGCCCTAAAGCAGATGTAACATAACTGACTTATGTTGACACTATCCAGGGACCCCCTTTTAGGGATCTCTCCTGGTTTATTCTGTGGTTGCAGGAACTGGGGTTTACCATGTACTAGGAGAAGTCCTCCTTGGTCCTAGTTTGGAAGATTATTTTTGTTGGAGCTGTGGTAGCTACTCTGGTGTCACTCATTCCTGAAAGCTATAACCTTGGTTTCTTGGGTGAAGAAGCTTTGGTAGGTCAAGGCTGCTTCTTTTGGGCCTCATTATAGCTGTTAGCTGTCATTTTCTCTCTCCCATTGACTAATTTGTGCATGTTTTTTGGACAGAGAGATGTGAGTGCTTACAGAGGCATCAGTCCCTCATGGATTGCCTTCTTGATGACCTACGGCATCAGTCTGTAGGGGAACCAGTTCACAAAATGGGGAGGAGGTGTTACATTGGACCCAAACAGCTATAGGCCCATCATCTTGACCAGTACTCTGTGAAATCTTGGAGTGAGAGAGAGGCATAATGGAGATAATCCACTGTGACAAAGGGGCCCTACATTTGCAAAAGGTGGAACAGTATGAATTTGTTTATAGAAGTTTTTCCATGAGAATCTTGTAGCATTGTTTGAGGAATTAACTGCTGCAGCACTTTTTGAAGAGCTGACATTGGGTTTACTGTTAAAATGTGGAATGGCACTTACATGAAACTGGGATGGTCGAATGCACCTTTTCCAGTTTCCTTAATGCCATTTTGAAAATGTTTGAATGCACATTAGTGAATGGTAGTGTACATTCGCTAATGTGCATTCGAAATTCTGATAACAGATGGCACTATAGTGGGGATTGGGAAATTTGGGCTTATATTACGTTGTCAAATGACAACAATTTCGAACGCTCAGAAGAGCGAAACTGCCAAATATCAAAACTGTTATTGTGGGGGGCTGCGTCCCCCACACCCCCTGCTAAATATATGTATACCAACTCCGAGATCGCACTACAGTGAGGAAAGGGCAAATATTCCAATCTTCACTGTACTGCGATCCTGCAATCCGAACTTCAATATGTGGCGGTTTCACTCTTCTGAGTGTTCTACAATGTAATAGGAACCTGGGAAATTTACCCTTTTCCTCACTGTAGTGAGATCTCGGAGTTGCAATACATCATTTACAGGGGGTGTGGGGGGTGCATGGGGGCTTGCCTCCATGCAAAACTGTGAAAACTTGTGCAGTTGTGCTATGTATGTACAGTTCGTACTGTAGTTTCAGCACAATTTCCTCAGGATCTGACATCACCTTCTGCCATTCTGAATTTGTTTGAATGCGGACGTCGGGGGGGGGGGCGGTGATGATTTTCAACATTCCATATAAGTGAAAAATCTGTTTTAAATCACTTAGTTTCTTCTACTGTGTAGGTACTACTAATTTTTTTGCAGTATGTGTGTAACTGCATTGATAATTCTTCCAGGGCTATGGCCTCTGCCACAGTTTTAAGGAGGTTTGCTTGGCTACATTCTCAGAACCTCCCATATGATGTAAAAATGAAATTTTAAATTCTCTCTTGGATAGAGATTTAGTGTCACGCCCCTCCGCTGCAGAGGTGATGAAAAGTGTGATAAAAAGGGCAAGCTGATACAGGAAAAGATTTTCATCCCTCCTTTTCCAGGTTGTTCAAGGGATTTACTTTCTCCTCACCCAATTTTGGCAAAAAAAAGTTTCAACAGAATTCAGATATACACTTGCTTTAGAAGAAGAGGTAAGGTGCTTCCACAAAGAAGTCTCAAAACCTCCCAGAACCATGGACAGTCAAATAAGTCTGAATAACTATTCCAAGAGACCTTGTGACCCCCTCCCACCTTGGCCCTTTTCTCCTCCAGAAAGTCTGCATCTCTGTTTTTCTCTTTGGCAGCAGATTGTTTCAGATAAATGGTTTCTGAAAATCCTTCAAGGTTACAAATGGCAATATGTGTGTCCAGGGGCTCATTTTTCATCCTGCAGATCAGACTTTCTTGTTTCCACCTTTTCTTCATCACATCCTGTACCAAGAGCTGATTGAACCAGTCCCTCCTTCCCAAGTGGGGAAGGGGTTTTATTCAAGGATGTTCTTAGTGCCAAAGAAATAAAATACTGGAGGCTCATTTCTGGATCTTTCTTTCCTAAACCTGTTTGTGATGGTGCCCAAATTCAAAATGATGGAACTTCACAATCAGTTACCTCTTTTTCGTCCTTTACATTTCTTGGTAAAGATGCATATCATCACATCATTATTTTTCCGTGCTTCAGACAGTTCTTATGGTTGTGTGTGTCTGGATCACATTAACAGTTCTCTGCCTTCCCCCTTGGACTATCCAGTGCACCAGGAATGTTCACAAAGTGTCTAGCTCCAATTATAGCTCATTGCAGGCTAAAAGGTGTCCATATTTTCCATGTTTAGATGACTTGCTCATTTCTGCATAGTTTTTTTTTTCAAAATGTCAGGAATCTTTCTTGGGTGAGATGATTCTTGCACAGAAGCTGAAATTCCAAGAGAACATTCAATGGTCTTTTTTGACTTCATCATACAGGATTGTGTTCCTGGGACTCCAACAGGACAACTCATTTAAAAAAATAGATCTTTATTTAGATCTGTTTCTAAGATTTTCATCTCAGAATTTGGTCTCTGAGAAGAAATACCTCAGGATGTTGTGTCTCGTGGCATCTGTGATTCTCATGATACCCGTGGCAAGATTCCACACGAAAAAGATGAGTGGTATCTGAAATCTCTTTAGTCCAAGCATCAAAACCCTTTATGTTTTCACGTCCCAGTACTGGGGTTTGTCAGAAGAGAAACCTTTTGGTGGAGACATCAGATGTCCTTAAATCCAGGTTTCTTCCTCTATGCTGCAAAGCAGTCAGTCACCACAGATGCTTCAGACTGCTTGGGGAATAGTTTCAGGAGGGATAAAAATGCAGGAGTGTTGGACATCAAGGACAGATGCAAGTGCATAAATGTCAATTATATGCTTCCTGATCAAGGCACTCAACTCTCTGAACCACCTTTGGTCCCTGGGATCTCTTTAAGTGGTTACAGGCAATACCACAGTCGTAGTACATCAGCAAGCAAGGAGGACCAGGTCACATCACCTTTGCAGACTAGCCATGTTAGCTTGGGATATAGTATCAGAGTACAGACTCGCTGTTCTTGCATCTTACTTTCCATCAGAGCAAAACCATGTGTCAGACAGGCTGAGCAGGACCAGGGCAGACCTTCATGAATACAAACTGGATCTTCCAAGAGTTGATCCTTATGTAGATCTCTTTGCCTCCTGTGTGAACAATTCTGTTCCAGGACTCCATGCATCAAGGCCTAGAAGCAGACGCATTTTCTTTTCTTTAGACATGAATGCTCCTGTATGCCTTTCCATCCTTTCCAGTAATATCCAGAGTACTTCTGAATATTTAGAGGGAATTCCTCAAGATTATTGTGGTGACTCCATTCTGGCCAGGCAGGCTGTGGTTCTTCCTTCTTTTGGAAATGGCCAGGAACAATTACCACAAGCTTCCTCATGGAATATTTATATTCACACAAGAACAGGGGCATTTGATACACCCCAACATCAATCATCTTTAGCTGACTACCTGGATGACAGAGTCTTAATTCTTTTTAGGCACCTGTTTTCTGAGGACATAAAGCAAGTACTAATAGAGGCAAGAAAGCTTGTTACTAGAAAATCATATATTAGTAAATGGAAAATATTTTCTAATTTGTGCCAACAACATAACCAGCACCCATTCAGGGCTAGTGCTTCCCTGGTTTTACAATATTTTCTGAGTTACTGTTCTATGGCCTTTCTTATTCCTCTGTTAAGGTTTGAACTTCCAAAATGGCTGCACTCTGATCAACAGCATAATTGCAGCTCTACTAGTGTCACTTTTCTGGACTGCCTTCCTCGAATGTAAAGTGGGAAGTAAGCTATAAAATAACCAGATTTTGTTGATAGCAAAATGGGTAACATTTTTACTTCAGTTCTCCAAGATCGTATAAAGAAATGCACACTTGCTGAAGTGGACAAATGTTATAATTATAAAATAAGTAATCATATCACAAATAAACTTTGTCACCATTGAAGGTCTTGGCAGCATCTTACACTTTGACCAATGTGTATCTACCAAATTTAAGTTCATGAACAAGCCACGTAGAAGAAATTGAAAAGGAACAATGTGGAAAACTTGAACTATTCAGAAAGGCTTCAGAAGCTGTTACATAAATTTTCTTACAACAAAGTCTTCTTTGGAAACCAAACCTAACATCTCATCATACAGTAAAGAGGTTTTCACCTCAGTGTTTATAAGATGGTAAAAAATTTTTTGAGAATACTAGGTTGTTACTAGACAAGGGTTTCTTCTTTCAAGTTATAAAATACCGTATAGATTTTTTTTTACATCTACCTGAGCTACCACCAACTCAACAGCAAAAGTTGTTGTACTGCAGTGTCAATAATCCTTCTACCTGGTATGGGAATTGCGAGTGTGCTACCTTTTGTGTCACTGACACTGTTTAAAAATTCTCTCTGGGGTACTTTTGTCAGAAATGTTGGCGTGAGCATATTATTCTAAGGAAATGATTCTTTAAGCTGGAATATAAAAACTGAATTGCCAAGCTCTAGTAAGACCTTACTAAGTTTAATGCTACTTTCTGCCAAAAAAATGGAAATCAAAGTCTAATCCAGCTGTAACTGAAGTACTGAATGTTGTAATGGAGATAAAAGAATTTGAGGTGAGATCTTCAGAAAAGGGAAGGAGCAAACTACATAAAAGTAAATGAGGTTTGGGGGAACAACACATACGGAGAAATGTTCAGGAGGAGGAGGGAAATTTCAGAGTAGGCAGGACTTTAACATTCATTCCAACATTACATGAATTGCTCATTGTTCAAAAAGAAACATGAATAATGCATGAAAATGAAAAATATTTATAATGCTTTGTTTTTCTTTTCTTTACTTTTTTATTAACTATATATGTGTGTACCCATCCATCCACAACCCATTTTCCCATCTTTGCCCATGTTTCTGCTGAATTTGTGAGTATAATAAAGGTGTTTAAAAGCAAAATAAAATTCTTAAGACAGCCAAGTTTCTTCAAAGGAATGAAGCCTAATGGTTCCTTGAACAGATTTAATCAAAGAGTCACAGAAAGGTACAACACAGCCAATTCAGTATGAATATAGTCTGGTTTCCAAATACAATCTCCGTTTTGTTATACACAAAGGAAAAAAAAGCTAATCATATATTCTGAAGTCTGTAATCCTAGAAATGTTAGCCCAAGTTGTCTTTTAGAGTCAAAGGAGAGGCATCAGTTAGTTCACAGTGGTTCTAAGGAGTGGCATCCATTTACAGTGGTTCTAAGGATAAGGACAAAAGACAGAAATACAGGATGTTTTAATTAAAAGCAATGTCTGGTATTAACAGATAGGACAGCCTCGTCTATTGAGCTATCTTTACAAAAACAGCAAAAAGGGTTAAAGTTTGTAGTTCTAAAACTTTTAGGAAATTGCTGAAAGGAGATCCATTTTCTAGGAAAGGAACTTCTAACGCACTAATTACACCAGCTCAAAAGGTGGTTTTGACATCCTTTCTAAAACAAAATTCAAATTCCAAGGAGAGACAATTACCCTTTTTTCTAACTAGCCATTTATTGAAAGTATTTTCAGTTTCAAGCTAACACACTAATAAAAAAATTACAGAACAACTAAATATATAAATAAGGAAACTAATATAAACAATTCACAAAAAAGAAGCAGACAATGAATGTTTGCTTGAGCCTCATTCTTTTTCTAGCCAAACATTATTAGGTCCAGCCCTGTTTTCATTTTTGTATTATCTTGTTTGTTTATTTATTTATTTTATTTATTTATTTATTTTATGTGCACGTCATACTGTTCAACTACATCATTGTGGGATAGATGGGAATATGCTTGTAGGGCATGTGAAAAGATGATCATATAGCCTACTTTGCCATTGCCATTTGAAAAAAGCCTAGTGAATATATATATGGTTGTTGGTGGTTGTTTCTGCCAGACCTGCTAATTATTTAATTATAGATAGTTAGAGTAGTTGTCTGTCATTGATGGTAAGGTTCATAGACTTCGTCAGTGAAACGTTTTCTAGTATTCCAAAGGAAAATGCTTGAGAGGCAGAAAAAAAACACAGGCACTGAGAAGAAGAATTAGTAGTACCTTGGACTTGAACATAGTTTGCTGTTGGGAGATGGAGATAAACAGGAAGAAGACCAGTAAATCTGAAATTAGTGAATAAATGGAAGACGATAAAGCATCTTATCACATTAGTGAAGTATGGTTTTGCAAGAAAAAGTGCTGAAAAACACTGGATTTTTGTTGACCTTGTTAAACTTGTGGGTGGACAATAAAGCATATACCCCACTTTATATCATTAATGTTTATAAGGACACTAAATGGGGGAAAATTAACTGCAAGTAAAACTGTTTTTATTCTTTAGTATTTGTATAAAACATTTTATAGTATAAATTGAATGTTATATACAGTACAATTGTGTTGTTTACAGTGTAGTCAGGGGTATTTTATATGTGGGGGGTCTTTTCAGTGACTCGTATGTGTTAAAAATATTAAAGTAAGCAAACATTTTTTTAAATTGTAAGAAATATAGGTTTTACAGTGTAATAAAAGAAAAAAAGACTGAACAAAAGCAAGTTTAATATTCATATGCTGTGATTTTGGGCTGCTTTGGTGGGGTGTAAAAGTGCTCTGATTATATTATATTATATTATATTATATTATATTATATTGTATTATGTTATATTAGATAAGGTTTATGGATGTGGTAAGAGAGGATATGCAGGTGGTTGGTGTGACAGAGCAAGATGCAGAGGACAGGAGGAAATGGAAACAGTTGATCTGCTGTGGCGACCCCTAACGGGAGCAGCCGAAAGAAGAAGAAGATTATATTATATTATAGTATATTGTATGCTATATGTAGAATTAGGATATTTTCTGTTTTTATTTTACAAGGGTGAATACCTAGATTATTACCATTGGTCTAAGCTGTAAACAGGTGATTTTGTATGCATTTAGGCTTTAAAAATAAGACAAAATGATGAAAGCCATGAAAATGCTAAGCTTCTTAGAACTGCAAAGATATTTGCATGTTTGTTTTCCACTGACAAATGTTCAGTGGAGTCCAGATGTCTGTAGCTGAAGGCAGCTGTGCATTCTTTTCTGAGTGAAATTTACAGACTCATTGCTCAGTACATTTCCATGGATACAAGGTGTCTGCATGTATGAGCAGTTAATCTTGAGAATTTTTAGTATTCTGTGCTAAGGGAAATGCAAAATTTAAAGATACAGTGGCAGCCGTTCAGTGAAAAAAAATGAAATTATGGGAGGTGAATAAGAGATAACCTCACTAGCAGCTTTAATACTTTAATGCAATTAATAGAACAATGTACAGTTTAGTTTTATTTAAAGATAGCCAGTGCACTTTTTCTTAGTGCTAAATGTTAGTTTCCTGAAGGCATACAAACTGTTTTTCATGTCTGGGAGGGGAAGAGAGGTAAGAAACACTCAGCAATCAGTTTAAGTGGGAGCACAGGTTGTAGCATGCTCTTTAGCATGGGTAACCTTAATTTTAGGTTAGACCATGCCTGTAGGTGCAGCTGTCAATTTCGGGCATTTTTTTCCTTTCTAGAGGGTTAAACTTCATGTTTTGAAGATTTATATAGTTTTGTGTGTTTGTTCCAAGTTAATAGGAGATTGGAGTGTTTGCATTTACTTTTTGTTTGATGGTTTTCTTTAAAAAATCTTTTAAAATGTGACATAGGTTCAAATGGAAATAAGAAGAAACAACTCTACAAAAGATCAGCCTGCCTAACCTTAGTATATGCACATAACAAAAAAAGCTGGAAATGCAGATTCAAAAAAGCTGTCATGTATGATAGGCAGGAACAGTAGGTTTTTTTCCTGATGGCAAAGCTGTCTGGATTGTCCTAGAATGTAAATGGTCTTCAAGGTAGAGACAAAAAGGAGAGTCTTGAATTACATTAAGAAATGAAGAGGAGCACAAGCAGCAATGCTACAGGAGAAGCATTTGGAAAGAAATGAGTATGTGAATTTGACAAAGAGAGGATTTCAGAATGGATATTCAGCAGAATATCAGGGACCAAGGAAAAGAGGAGCAATTACACTAATTGCTAGAGGGCCACCAATAGTGATGGATGAGGAAAAAATACAGTAATGATAGACTTATGGTAGTAAGGGGCTATTGACAAATAGTGCTGCAAGAGATGCATTTAAAAAGAAATGATTATGTGAATTTGACAAAGAGAATATTTCAGAATGGATGTTCAGCAGAATGTCCAGTACCGAGGAAAAGGAGAGCAGTTATATTAATTGCCAGAGGGGCTCCAGTAGTGATAGCTGAGGAAAAAAAGATAGTAATGGTAGATTTGTGGTAGTAAGGGACTGTTGGCAAGGGAGGATTGTTATGCTGTCATGTATTTATATTCCACCAAAACTGCTGCTATGGAGCTTAAGAAATATTTGAGAGAAATGATCCGCTTTCAGCAGAGAATATTGCTTACTGGTGGGGAATGGAACTTGATTTGCTATAGTGAGCATGTATCAAGGGGACCTAGAAGGGAAATATAGCAAAAGACGCTAGATTTCTGAAGAAATGTATGCAGATATTTGGTATAGAATATGTGAATTCAGTACTAGGACCTCAAGATGGAATTTACTTATTACACAGAAACATGCATTTAATTGAAAACTTCAACACACATCCAGTAACTGTTTCAGATCATGCACCAATAAAAATGGACATAAAAATCCAGGTTAATGAAGTAAATGTAAGACACTGGTGTTTTTCATTGTACCTGTTAAAATGAGGGGAATTTAAGGAGCGGGTAGTGGAAATTTGAGAGTTATTCGGAAAGATAAAAAATATCTTCAGAAATTATGACTGTGACCGAAATAAAATGAAAATGGAATTTAAAAAATAGGGTTGAAATAAAATAGATATATGGTTAAGAAGTAATAGAAATTATTTAGAGAGGCTGACAAAGTTTAAAGTATTCCAGAATAAGGGGAATCTCACAGAACAAGAGGCACAGCAAATGCCGATTGCTAAAGCAAAAATAAGAGAGTATTTGTATAATTTGCATGAGTTTAGAAAGACTGCTGTTAAACAACTATTTTTGTTAACTCCAGAGCACAAAAACGTCTAGCACAACAAATTAGGCAACAGAACATTGAAAGGGTTGTTGCCAAACTTTGGGAACCTATAACAAGAAAAATAACCAATGATCATGTATAGGTTTTAGAGATATACCAGAAATGTTATGAAAATTTGTATAAAGCAGAGAAGTGTGGTAATCAAGAGTACAAATGGAAATATTTATGGAATAATTATGCCAAGGTTAGAGGTGGACAAGGCTCAACAACTAACAGTTAAGATAGGAGATGAGATAAAAACAATGATGTGTAATCAATCTTCAGAAAAGTCTCAAGGAACAGATGGTATTTCTGTGGAGGTTTGGAAATTAAGAGGGGGTAAAAGTGATAAAGATCTTAAAGATTTTGTTTAACAATATTTTAAAAGGAAGGGAAGCACCAACATCTTGGAAGAAAACTGTGGTGGCTGTGTTACCTAAAGATGGCAAAGACCCTTCAGATCCAGCTTCCTATAGACCCTTTTCAATTTTAAACCATGATTATAAACTGTTTGTTATACTAACTAAATGAATGGCAAAGGTTTTGCCAAAACTGACAGATATGGATCAGTGTGATTTTGTGGAGGAGAGGTAAACATTTGACAACATTACAAGAACAGTGATGATCCAGAGGAAAGCAGAATGTAAGAAAATACCGCTGTTGTTGTGGGTCTTGATGCAGAGAAAGCATTTGACAGAGTAAGCTGGGATTTTATGACTAGAGCATTGGAAGCATTTGTATTCACTAATACAATATGAAGGATCAGAGGCAAGAATTAAAGTGGAAGGGTTCCTCTCAGATAAGTTGTGTTTGAAGAGAGGAACCAGATAGAGGTGTCCTTTCTCCTCTTTGTTATTTGCCTTATATTTAGAGCCAGTGACAAAGAAAATAAGGGACTCAGAAAAACAAGGATGTAATTGGTATAATACGGTTAATCAAGAAAAGTTGACTTTAATTGCAGATGATATTATTTTGTACCTGATAAATCTAGGAAAAGCATATTTCTGTATTGTGGGAGACAGTTTCAGGCCTTTTCGGGATATAAAATTAATGAAGATAAAACAAAGGCTGTAGCCATAAATTATGTACCCACACACAAATTGATTCAGCAATACCCATATTTATGGAGGCATGATGAGATGAAGTGTTTAGGAGTGTGGATTAAAAAGGCTTCTGTTATGGCAACTAAGGATATGTGGGAAGGGACTAAACAAAAGGTAATACAAAAATTGAGAAACTGGAAACTCTTATTTAAGGATATGGATAGCAGTAGAGTGCAAGCAGTGAAAATGTTTTGTCCCTTAAGTCTTGTATATGGGTCAAGCATACTCAATCTGAGAAAAGTAATGGACAGTAATTAAAGAAATAAATCTTGCCCTCTTTCCCTCCTAGATAAATTCAAGTGAGATAAGTTGATCCTTAATAGAACGAGGTGGTTTAGGTTTACTTGATTTGAAGGGATGTTTTGAGCTACACCGTTAAGGCTCATATGCATAACACAAGCAGAGGATTGTAATTCAGAGTGGAAAGGGATGAGGATGAAGCAAGGAGTAAGGTCAAGAAATAGTGAGATTTTGGATGTAGATCCTTAAGGAGGAGAATAACCATAGAGAATTTAATATTCATAAAGTAGCAGAAAGTATTCTAAGAATTAAGCCAGTACGAGACAGGCGAAAGATTTTGTCAATAGGGTGACTGCAAATAGGGATAAAGAAAATAGACAAGAGGGGGCTTGAATTTACTGTTGAAACTTGCCAAAAGAAGTAAGATATTGGGAGCAAGTAACTCAATCAGGAAAAGTAATATAGTGGTACGAGGCCATGAAGACATCTGGATTGCAGGATAGAGTCTCATACCTCTCAACTGTACTGATTTTTGCAGAATGTTCATATTTTTTGCCTCATATTTTTGGTCGGTTTCTCAAAAAATCTGCAGTGTTCGGGAAAATCACTGAGGACTGAATTCATTAAATAATGACAGACATTTGAGTTTTAGACTTCATATCCTTCAGAAAATGCATGCTAATGCAAAGCCTATTATTCTATCAACTTTCCAAGTTTATTGCAGCAACATTTACAGTTTGATCTTTTGGGCCATTGCCCCCCATTATTTCTGGCTTTGTTCAGATTTTTTGGTCTAAGAGGTTGAGAGGTATGGGCTAGACTGCCTTCCGTACTAGGGCTTGATCTCAAGAGTACAGGCAGAGAGATAGGGATACAGGACTGTTAAGTGAAAGACCTGCTCTGGCAGAGTTTTTCGTTGACTCTAGAACAGAATCAGCTGTTAAAAATGAGATAATTAGTAGGGCATATAAAATATTGCATGATAATATAAGAATCAATCAGAAGAGATTAGAAAAGATTGGGAAGAGAGACTGGAAAAGCAATTTACAAGAAAACAATGAGAAGACATATGTATGGCACCAAAGTATGCAGTGAAGTCCAGAAGATTTAGGATCTTTGCTGGAAAGAGTTTGTATAGGTATTTTTATACCCGAAGCAGACTTCAAAGAATTTTTTCCTTAGGTAAATAGCAAACATTGGAGGTGTGATGGAGAAGAAAGTTGCAACTGGAATTGTATGTTTTGGGACGGTAATGAGCTGGCAGCTTTTAAAAATTCCCTACAGAGTATTCTGTCAGAAGTATTGAGTGAGGAAATGGCTGTCAGTAAGGAAATGGTTCTTTTGAGCTAGGATACAGGATCTGAATTGCCTAGACATAGTAAGGCCTTAAGTTTAATTCTGTTGGTTGCCAAAAAAGCAGTTACTAGAAAATGGAAATCAAAGTCTACACCAACTGTATTTGAGATGTTGAATATTATAAAAGAGGTAAAAGAACTGGAAGAGGGATCTTTAGAAAAGGGAAGGAGCAAATTACATAGAAGTAAATGGAAACTTTGTGAACAATATATGCATAATTGTGTTCAGGAGGAGGTGGAGTGAGGTTTAAGGGAAGGCAAGAATTCAGCAATTTTTGTAATGATGGACTGATGATGATAATAGCAAAGAAAGTATTTGTGGTCTATATTGTAGTTAAATGGAAACATGTTAAAATGGTTTTCTTTTTTGTTAATGTATATTTGCCTGTGTCTTAAATGATTATTTAATAAGTGTTTACAATAAAAGATTAATGTATTGGCCATTTCTGTATGTCTGGCCATGCATCCTCCTCTTTCAAGGCAATCTTATATCAAAATGTTGTAGAAAGGGGCCTTGCATAAGAAGCCTGTAAGTAAACTGGTAGCCCGTCCCTGTGATCTTAGTTTTGTTAGAGAAGTTAACACTTTGCTCTGTTTGAATTAGCTCATCTGGCAGACTTGAGGTTCTTAATGTGGAAAACAGTTTTACTGATTGCTCTGATCTCTGCAAGCATGGTATCTGAGTTGCAAGCTCTTATGATGAGTTAACCCTACGTCATTATCCATAGGGATGAGGTTTCTTTGAGAACTAATCCTTTTTTATGCCTAAAGTATTATCCTAGTTTACTTTTGGACAAACTATCCATATCCTGTTTTGTTTTCTGAAACTAAAAATGAGGGAGGAAGGATACTCCATACCTTTGTACTATCTTGACAGAACCAAATCTTTCAGATCAACGGATCAGTTGTTCATTTCTTGTGAAGGTAAGAAGAAGGGACAACCTTTATCAAAACAGACTATTTCCAAATGGTTGTCTAAGGTTATTACTTTTTTGTTATACTCATCATGACAAATCTTTTCCATACAGGGTTAAGGCCCATTCTGCCATAGTATTGGCTTAATCTGTGGCTTTTTGTAAAAGGTTAGATTCTAGAAGTATCCTAGAAGCTGCTGCCTTGTCCTCTGTACATACTGTTACAAAGCACTATAAGCTTGATTCCTTTTTTAGGTCTAGATCAAGCTTTGCTAGGACCATTTTCCAGGGGCCCCTGAACCCTTCTCCTTCCACCTCTGTATTATAGTTAGCTATAGTAATGTACCCATTTAGCTAAGGCTGCTGCACAGTGATCAATATGAAGAACATACTATAGCTGTATAAGTTGAACTTGCCATAAAAGTAGATGTTTGAATGATCACTGCTGCAGTAGCTGCTCTCTCCCTCCATCCCCCTTGTTTTTTGGTGTGTTTTTTATGATAGGGTATGGGCATTTCTTTTTTGTTATTTCTAGCATTATCCTTTCAGGGTACAGCCTCCCACTGTCTGATAGCAGAAAAGCTCTGAGTGGCTTTGCACCCAAACTTGTCTTTTAATCAGCTCAGCTCAAGCTGTTTGACAATTTGGACATGTGGAAGGTGCCCTGAAGCTTTGGAAGCCTGCTTTTATATCCTTGTCAGAATGTGACCCACAAAGCTAAGGCTACTGCAGCAGTGATCATTCAAACATTTGTTGTTATGATAAGTTCAGCGTACACAGCAGTAACCCCCCCCCACCTTTGGGCTCCTCTAATAAATCATCTCCATGTGGCATAGTTATCTCTTTAAGTATTAATCCAGACAGTCAAGAAAGTGGTATCCACTGTTCAGAAATGATAGCCAGTGGGCAGTCTGTTTTCAGAGACTACTTCTTAAATATTATGAATTACCAAGGAGTCATAAACGGATCCACTAACATATCATGGTGAGTGCCTTATGCAAGTATTCTTGAAGAAGAAACTGAAATATAAAACATTTAAAGACCAGTAATGCTGAACATTCTGATAAAATTCCAGCTCGATGTTATAGAAAGTATTAGATGAAAAGGATTTGAAGTAATATTTAAGGAAGTCTGTTTGATCTGGAGTATGATCTGAGTAAATAGTGTATTGCTTATGTTTATTCTGGAAAAGAACTTGGGAAGGATTAGTTATAAGGTGTTTGTTAATAGTATTTTGAATGAGGTATAGAATAATGCAGACTGTTATGATCAGGTCACCAATCATAAACTGTTTTATTATGTTTGAGACATGGATGTCAAAAAAATTCTCCTTGAGAGCGAAGCTTGACAGGTGAATCTTAACATCCATCAATAACCCATATTTAAAGGTTGTGGTCATAGACCTGATTGTCATTCCTTGTAGAGCATGGAGCTTTATCTCTCCATGATGTCCTTCAAGGATGCATCTGCAGTCCTTACAAATGGGTTGTCCTGTCGTCAGGCAGCCCTTCGGTCGGCCGGATTCCAAAGTCTGGGTCTGGCTTCGGCTGGTGTCGCGCTTCACCCGACGTCATAGCTGCAGTTATTCGGGTATAAAGGCATCAGCCGATGCCATTTTCCTCAGTCTTTCTTGCCGCGTGGCGCCCGAAGCAGAAGCTGTTCGCAAGTGCTGGTCGGTCAGAACCAGAGATTACTACTACCGAATACTACTTCGAAGACTTCTAAAAAGCTAGTACCCCGTTGGGGACTCTTTCTTGCCTCAGCCGATGTCAGAAAAAGTGAATAACTGTTTAACTTGTGGGAAACAAATACCTCATAAAGATTTCCACTCTTACTGCTTACCTTGTTTAGGCCCAGACCACGACGTAGCAGCTTGTCTAGCCTGTGCTTCTTTTAACCGACGGACGCTTAGACGCCGGTCGGAGTTTGCAGAACAGTTTTTCGGCTCTGATTTTGCTTATATCATGCTGTCGGATCCTCCGACTTCACAAATAACCAAAAAATGCAGGGAAAAGGACCGACACTTGCGGTCCGCGGTTTGTTAAGCCAACCACGAGTGTCTCGGTTTCGGCTGAAACCGAGCAAGCGGTTCTTTCCCCAGCCGAAAACAGGCCTTCTACCGAGGCCTCTTCTAACCTGGTGGAATCGGCTTCGGAAATCCAACCTGCAGTTGCGATTTCTCAGGAATTATCAGACACTATTCCCTTGGATATTTCAACCCCTGCACGTGGAGCTGCTAGGCCTCCTGCAGCCATGTCTATTAAGGCCTTTGCCAGGGCTAAAGCAGCTAAAGCTTCAAAAACGGTGCCTGTTAAGCCCCCCTCTCACAGGCCCAGCACCAGTTCCCATATGCTTTCTTTGGCTGAGGATCTCATTTCTTTAATTCGTGGATCCCAGCCTCATCCAGACAGGACCTCTCATCCACCTCCAGAGAAGAGCCCTAGAGCCAGTATCCACAGATGATTCCTCTGATGACTCAGAACATACAGACCCTCCTGAGGCTCCTTATTCTCCTTACGAAGACTCTGATGCTGAAGAGTCCATTCCTTCAGCCTCTCCACCTGAGGAATTTTCCTTTGGGGAAACCTTGCATGCTATGAGGGAACAATTTCAGTGGCAGGGCCAAGATTTCTCAGACTCCAGAAAAAGGCTTAGAACCTTTCTACATTTGCCACAGCATAGGCCTTTAGCTATACCTCCAGTTCTTTCTGTTGTAGATGATGCATTTAATGATGCTTGCACTGCTCCTGATTCATTACCTCCGGCCCCTGCTAAGCCTGATAGGTTCTACAGGGTCCCGGACACTCATCACCATTTATACAAGGCCCCTTTTGCAGATCCAGAGACTATCTCCCAGGGACCTAAAGCTGTAGCAACTACATCTACTAAAAACTCCCTCCCCTCTGAAAGGGAATCCAGGTCCTTAGAGCGATGGGGTAAAAAAGTTTACACCTCTGCTACTTTGTCAGCTAGGGCTTTGAACTGCCAATTTCATATGATTCAATATCAAGAGTTTATGCTAGACCAGTTAACTAAAAAGCTGTCCTCTGAAGAATCTTTAGATAAGAAATATGTTCAGGAAATGGTACATAACATACAGCAGGTTAGTAACCATTCTTTGAAATGTGGCTATGATGCACTGGAGGCTTCCTTTAGATCAGCCATGACTGGCACAGTTATCAGGAGACATGCATGGTTGAAAGAGCAGGCATTATCAGACCATGTCAAATCAAAGGTTTTAGATGCTCCCATGGACAAAGTCGATTTATTTGGTTCCCCTGCACAGCAGGTACTAAAAAAGATGGAAGAGAAGGCGAAATCTGTACAAACAGTGAAAGATTTCTTACAGGTTCAACCTCCAAGGTTTAGCAGGAACTGGCCCTCCAAGAATTGGTCCTTTCCGGACTCCTCTAAGACACAGAGAGGCAGGAATAGGCGTTCAAGAGGCAGAAACCAATCCAGGGGTGCCTACAGGGGACGCCAGTGGCAAGGTAACAACCAGCGAGGCACAGACGCAGCCACCACCACTACAACAACACAATCACAGTGACTTGGCTGTGGCACCGCCTACCAGGGAACAACTGGAAGCACCCTTAGGCGGAAAGCTAACGTTATTTTCAAAGAACTGGCATTGCATCACAAGGGAAAAATGGATTTTGCAAACTATAGACCAAGGTTACAGGTTCCATTTCCATACTCTACCAGCAAAGAGAGGAATGCAAAACCTACCACCTACTCAAAGGGCAGAAGCTCTAAAGCAAATATCTCAATTATTAAGAATTCCTCATTGTTCCAAAATTCAAAATGCTGACCCTACAGCAGCTCCTTCCCATGCTGGGCAAGGAGTCTTGGCTGGTAACTCTAGATCTCAAGGAGGCATACCTGCACGTCCCCATACGACCAAATTGCAGAAGATACCTCAGATTTCTTGCAGGATCAGAGCATTATCAATTCTCAGCATTGCCCTTTGGCTTATCTACTGTGCCCAGAGTGTTCACGAAATGCCTGGCATCAGTAATTGCTCATTGCAGACTTCAGGGAATCCAAATTTACCCCTACCTGGACGACTGCCTGATACAAGCGGACAACAAAAGCAAGCTAACAGAAGACTTACAAAGAGTCATTTACCTGCTGCAAGCCCTGGGATATACAGTCAATATAAAAAAGTCAAGGCTGATTCCATCCCAAAGAATAACCTTTCTGGGTGCAGAGCTGGACACATCAAAACAAATGGCATTCCTAACTGCAGAAAAGAAAGAGCAACTACCTCTCTACTTCTTGGCATTAATAAAGCAGAACCATCTAACTGCAAGGAAAGTACTACAAGCCCTAGGCTTCATGGCATCCTGCATAATTCTGGTCCCTCATGCCAGGCTGCATATGAGAAAGCTACAGTGGTACCTAAAGAATTTATGGTCTCAACACAAGCACAGCCTAGAATCCAAAATTCCAGTAATCCCATGCCTGAAGCAAGAGTTCCTATGGTGGGCTCAGGCCTGTCAGTCAAACACAGGATTGCCCTTCTGCAACAGTCAACCAAGCCAAACTATCACGACAGATGCATCAGACCTCGGTTGGGGGGCACACATGCTGGACAAGTGCATACAAGGCTTATGGACTCAAGACCAGCTGCGCCTGCACATAAATCTAAAGGAAATGCTGGCAGTAAAATTGGCAATCCAGTCATTCAGACCATTTCTCCAAGAAGGTCAGTTGATGATAAGGACAGACAACACCACAGTTATGTGGTACATCAACAAACAGGGAGGCACACATTCATACCCTCTATGCCGGCTGGCACTGGACCTATGGGATGTGGCTCTGAGCTACAACATTCAGTTACAAGCAATTTTTGTACCGGGAAAAGAAAACATTCTAGCAGACATACTAAGCAGAACTACCACGGATGCCCACGAATGGATGCTGCATCCGGACATCTTCAAAGCCATCACAAGAGAATGGGGGTTACCACAAATAGACTTATTTGCATCCCCACTCAATCACCAGCTAAAAAGATTCTGCACAAGGACGTACCACCCACTTGCTTGGAAGGTGGACTCCCTATCTTTCAGTTGGAAGAACCTGACAGCATACGCATTCCCACCACTTCCTTTGATGCACAAGGTGCTTTTGAAGATCAAAGAGGAACGTCCAAGGATCATTCTGATAGCTCCAGACTGGCCAAGGCAACATTGGTACCCATTGCTGAGGAGCATGTCTCGGGAACAAATATGGGCACTACCTCTGATCCCATTGCTGTTAACACAGAACAACTACAACATCCTGCATCCAAACCTGAAAACTCTGCAGCTATCTGCCTGGAACATTACATAAGAACAATTAACCCAAATTTATCCCAAAGGGTTAAAGACATAATCCTTGAGGCTCGTAGACCTTCAACAAGAAAGAATTATGCAGCAAAATGGAAAAGATATCTCATTTGGAGTACTGCAAAGGGAGAAAATGTGGCACTGGTAAACATAGCCAACATCCTGGAGTACTTGGCAGAGCTCTTCCATACAGGCCTGTCCTATTCTTCCATCAAGATACATGCATCAGCCATTTCAGCAGAATACAGCTTGGATCCTCCTGTCTTCTCACATCCTCTGCTCAGGCAGTTTCTGAGAGGAATTAAAATGTAAAACCTCCCAGGAAACCACCATTGCCAGCATGGGACTTGAACTTTGTGCTAGAAAAATTGACACTTTTCGAACCAGCAGCAACAGCAGAATTACAATACTTATCCTGGAAGACTGCTTTCCTGCTGGCAATCACCTCAGCAAGAAGGGTCTCTGAACTACAGGCATTAATGGCAGTGCAACCCTTCCTGATCTTCCATCAAGATAGAGTGTCCATGAGAACAAATCCTACATTTATGCCTAAGGTGGTATCCAGAGTGTCTTTAAATCAGGCTATCCACCTACCTACATTCTTCCCCAACCCTCAGAACAGGGGAGAAAGACTGTTGCATACCTTGGATGTACATAGACAATTACGGTACTACCTGGACAGGACCAAGTCCAATAGAAAAACTGACCAGCTTCTGGTAGCATATGCAACAGGAAAGGAAGGAAAACCAATTTCAAAACAGACAATCTCCAAATGGATAGGAAATTGCATTAGATTTTGTTACTCCTACCATGGAAAGAAAACTCCAGAAAACATCAGGCCTCACTCCACAAGGGCTACAGCCACTACCACAGCTTTCTTACGAGGAGTGGCTACCAAGGACATTATAGAGGCTGCTACTTGGACCTCCGTGCATACATTTGCCAAGCATTACAATTTACCCTTATACTCTAGATCCCGAGCAGGTTTTGCCACTGCTGTTTTGCAAGGGATCCTAACTACACCATAATTTTTCCTTTTTTCCTCCTCCCCTAGTTTAGCTATGGTATTCTACCCATTTGTAAGGACTGCAGATGCATCCTTGAAGGACATAGTACAGTTTTGTACCTACCATAAATGTAGATGTCCGATAGGAATGCATCTGCAGTCAGGATTACCCACCCACCTTCCCCTCTGTGGTACTCCTAGGGTATTTGCCATCCTTCAGCTAGCTTGGGGGGGATCCGTTATGGTGTATTTGTTTGTATATATGTACATACATGCTTATTTTATGTGTTTGCTCTCTACTATTTGGAAACATTGGCATTTATCCAAATTTAGCCATCCAAGAGGGCACCTGGCATCTGGGGCAAGAAACACTGAGGAAAATGGCGTCGGCTGATGCCTTTATACCCGAATAACTGCAGCTATGACGTCGGGTGAAGCGCAACACCAGCCGAAGCCAGACCCAGACTTTGGAATCCGGCCGACCGAAGGGCTGCCTGACGACAGGACAACCCATTTGTAAGGACTGCAGATGCATTCCTATCGGACATCTACATTTATGGTAGGTACAAAACTGTACTTTCTACTAGTTACAGAAAAGAAAAAAAATGTGAAGTATTTTGCCAGCTTTTAAAGCCATAAAGGACTTGGCGAGCCAGAATAACAGTGTAACACAGTCCCTTATGCTTACTCTCACCTTGCCATGTCTCTCAAATGTCCAGATTTTCTGCCTTATACGGTTATCTGTTTCTCATAAAATCTTTGGTTTTCAGACAAATCTGTGAGAATTGAAGTCGATAAATAATGACATAAATTTGAGTTTCGGACTTTGTATTCTTCAGAAAATGCAGGTAAACATGCATCGTGTTATTTTAGCTACTTTCTAAATTTATAACAGGTAGCCAGGGACACATTATCTGTACCGACAGCAGGCAGAAACAAATCTGTTGTCTTTTGCTGGTTAGTACTGGCAGATTTGACTGTCTAGCGTAAGACCTGACCATAACAGGTTAAACAAGGGGTGCTTAAATTATGTTAAGAACCGGTTTTGTTCCGTAGTAGCACTTAACTGGTTTGTCTTTTTTCCAGATATGGGCACATAATCACCACGGTCCATGTACTTTGAAATAATACCAAAGAACTGGATGTGTGGTATTAAGGGAGCATAGTTTGTCAGAATTAGGTTTTCTTGGGAGAAGTTTATTTTTTTACTTGCTTAAGCTTGAGCACTTTCATGTTTGAGGTGTAATGCATTTGGAGCAGTAAGAAACAATTGATAAAGTTGTTATAGGTATATATTGTTATGGAGACGGCTAGGAGTGTGTGTGAGTTTAGTAATAAAGTTAAAAAGTTGCTTGATAGCCTGTGGTGGTAGTGTTAAACAGAGCAGGAAGAACAGAAGGAAATATTGTGGTCTTGAAAGGTTGTCCTTTGAGGCCTTTCCTGTAAGTCATTAACAAGAATTATTTGTTAGCAACCGAAGAAAAAGTATGTTGAAAGTGAGGTGTGTGCAGACTGAGATTTGCTCTTATGCTGACAGTGTCTACAGTGTATGTTTAAAGATATAGGTTCATAGGTTCATAGGTTCATACTAGGCTATCTGCCCTAGGGCATTTATAAGCCTAGCCAGAGCGTGTTTGGCTTTCGCCACCCATTTTAAATTAATTTTGCCATGCCTTTTTTTGAGGTTAGTATACTGTGCCTCTGTCTAACAGTGACACAGAAATGATAGCCGGGGTAAACCTACGATCTCCCATCCACTCATCAAGATTCCTCTTGAAGAGAGTCAATGTGGGACTCTGCCTAACCTGGACTGGGATTTTATTCTAGAGTGAAGGGAGCCTCTCAGTTATGAATCTGTCCCTCCAGCATGTCCTATTTATTTCAGTGCTGAGGTTCAAGTCTCTCGGGCGTGAGCTCGATGGGATTTGGATTTTCTGAGGTGCAGCATGTCCATTAATTCCGGGTTGGACATGGCTTTATACGTCAGGCACAGATCGCCTCTGAGCAGGCAGTATGCCACTGAGTAGAGCTGGAGTTTCTTTAACCGGGCAGCATATGGCATCTGTTTGAGCCCTTTGATCCTCTTGGTGAGGTACTTTTGGGGTCTTTCCAGTTGCTGCAGGTGTCTGGTAATGTACATCCCAAAAGGGGCATTGTACTCAATTATGGACCTGATGAGGAATGAGTAAAGAGGCACGATGACCTCCCCTGATCTAGATGTGAATCCCTTCATGATTAGGTGGGCTATATAAAATGTTTTTCTAACCACTTTGGCCACGTGGTTGTCAAATGAGAGATTGCTATCAACTTGGGTCCCCAGGTCCCTAATGACTTCTTCTGTACTTAATGGATTACCACTTTTGTGGTAATTTGTGGGCAGTTTGTTTTTGCCAAAGGGGATGACTATACACTTTTTGGCGTTTAGCTTGAGGCCATGGCTCTGGCACCAGTTGCCTGTTTCTATGAGGCCCTTTTGGAGGATGCTTGTGTCGGCTGGAGAGTTGATTGTGGCGCCCAGTTTGCAGTCATCTGCGAACTTGGTCAGCCACAGTCCTTCCGTGTTGGCCTGTACCGCCGAGAAATATATACCGAACAAGAGAGGTCCCAGGACTGAGCCTTGTGGGACGCCACTTGTAACTGGTTTGGAGTCTGACATGGCTCCAGCAATTCTAACCATGTGGGTTCTGTCCTTGAGCCAGTTTGCAACCCATCTAGTGACATAGGGGTTTATATTTAAGCTGGTGAGCTTATCTATAATGCCCGAGTGGGGTATTGTATCGAAGGCTTTTGTGAGGTCCAGGTAGGCTGCGTGGACCACCTTCCCCTCGTCAATGGCCTTAGTGACTGTTTCAAAGAAATCGACCAGGTTTAAGAGGCAGGATCTGCCCTTAACAAAGCCAAACTGGGTAGGATCCAGTGTCTGTAGGTCCCCAATATCTTTATTTATGAGGTCTATGATGATCCTTTCCATAGCTTTGCAGACCAAGCTAGTCAGACTTATGGGGCGATAGTTTCCAGGATCCGTTGAGGCACCACCTTTGTGGAGAGGGACCACTGTTGCTGTACGCCACTCTTTGGGTACATATCCTGTAGTAAGGCTAAGATTGAACAGTAGTTTTATGTTTGGGTTTAGCTCTTCTTGGAGTTCATGTAGGACACAGCCCGGGACACCATCTGGTCCCATTGATGCTGTGTTTTTTGCTTTGGAGAGGGCGGCTCTTAACTGAGCATCTGAGATATCAGGGGGGCAGCACTCTGTTGGGATAGATATTTGCCCTTGTGGTGGGGAGGGGGGGAAGAAGTTTGCACTGAACCTGTCAGCTAGGATGTTGGCAATGTCTGTGGGCTCTGTGTATTTTTTGTCATTTTGGACTAATTCTGAGCATATCTGGGAATTCCCACCCAGGTTCCTAACATAACTAAAGAAAGCCTTGTGATTATCCTTAGTGTCCTGTGCAATTTTTCTCTCGAAGCTGCCCTTAGACGATTTTATGAGTGCCCGTAGTTTTTTGCTAATACTGATCAGTGATGCCTTCCCTTTTTGGGATTTTGCTCTATCATGTAGTAGCTTCCTCCTTCTATTGTATAGTTTGTTTATGGCTGGGGTCCACCAGACAGGACATCTGCCTTTGGAGGATTGGGTCTTGGTTTTATTTGGGATTGCATGATCCATGCATTCCTGAAGGTGTTCATAGAATGCGTTTATAAAGGATTCTGCGGTCTGGGCCGTATTTTCCACAGGCCCGGGGGCTTTGAAGGATTCCGCCTCCATTTTGAGGCGTGTGAAATTTGCTTTAGAGAAGTTTTTCACTGTGGTTTTCAGGGCAGGGGGTGGGGTCGGGATGTGAATATCCAGTGAGATTAGTTTATGGTCTGATCTTACCAGTGAGGGATACACTTCTGGTCTGGAGCATAGTGTCCCCATGTTGGTGATGATCAGGTCCAGTATGTTTTCCCCTCTTGTGGGAGTGGTAACAAGTTGTTCCATAGCATTTGAGTTTATAAATTCTAGGAACCTTTGGGCTAGGGTGTTGGAGCTAGAGTAATGCTCCCAGTCTATGTTTGGGTAGTTAAAGTCACCCAATGTAATGGTGTTTGGAGAGACCTTCATATTTTCCAGTATTCTCAGGAAGGCCGAGTGGGGTTCCTGTGTTTGGGAGGGTGGTCTGTAGCAGACTATAAACTGGAAGGCAGTTTTACCCACTGTTAGTTGCACATGGATAGTCTCTGATGCTTCGTGCTGTGCCACCAACCTGGAGGTGTGGGTATCTTTGGTGAATATTGATACTCCCCTCCTTTTGTGGTTCGGTCCAAGTTTTGGGGCCGAAAAGCATGGTATGAGGTATAACCTGGTAGTGCTGGGGTGCTCTCGGGAGCCTTGAACCAGGTTTCTGTTACTGCACAGATATCAATGTTCTCCATGCTAAGGAGAGTTTCGAGTGCGTGCATCTTGAGGTTTAGACTTCTGGCGTTGAGTAGCATTACTCTTAGTTTCTTATCCCTTGTGATATTAAGTTTTTAAAGGAAGTTTAGAAAGTAGGAGAAATGTTTGAATAGGAGATAAATGCTAGTTAGTTAAAAATGTTTGTATGAACATTCTACTGGGCTTTACATTCTCTTTAGTTAACAGGCTTAAAATGTCATTTTTAAGTAAGTAAGTAAGAGGATAACATGTTAAGATGTTGGGATTTAATTTGTTGCCGTGTTTTTTGATTGCCATTATGTTAATTTGGCATTTTTATTTTTTTTTTATTTTATTGTCACTCATCTCATTGGTCCAATGTTAGGCACAATATAGGTGACTGCAATTACACTGAGAAAAAGTACAAACATTAATATAAACAATTGTATGCATTACATTCTGCAGAACCCTAATAAAATACACACACACAGACGGAAAAAAAAAAAGATTTGAAAAGTGTATATGTAAAATAATTCTAATTCTGGCCACATGGAGGTGAATAAAAGGCTTAGACAGATGTACGTACATACCTGCTCTGGAAGATTTACTATCCTGCATCACCCTCAATATATCAAATGAAACCATCATTCTTGGCGACACAAATATAAACTGGCAAACTCTTATCTCTGACCCCCCAGTAAATAGTATTAACTTGCACAGGTTTACTTAACTCATCTCTAACCCCACTCGTAAGGTAAAAAAACAAACAGAATCTACCTTAGACTGGATACTCGTTTCGCACCCTCATAAATTCACCAAGGCAGGGACCCTACCCAATTCCTTTAGTGACCATCTTCCTGCCTATAATCATAGAACTCAACTTCAAATAGACAAACTACATTGTCTGAGAACAACTAGGAATCTTACCCATTTCAATGAACAACTATTCTTAGAGTTTCTAAAAACCCACAACTGGTCTGCTACCAAATTTCTCCCACTGGATGAAGCAGTCAGCTACTTCAATAAAGTCTTTTTAGATATTCTAGACAGTCTTACCCCCACACGTACCAAAAGAGTAAAGCCTAACCATGCCCTATGGCTAACTAAACAAACTAAACAGTTAACTTACCTCCAGGGATAAAGCCTGGAAGAAATGGCATAGAAATAGCACCCCACAACTTGAACTCAGATATAAATAACTCCTTAACAATGCCAAAAAGCAAGTCATCAGTGATAAAAAAAGCTATTTCTTTACTAAATTCACTACTCAACAAAATAACCCTAACTTGTTCTGGAACTCTTGTTTCCTCTCTACTAAATCCTGGTATTCAACACAACCCCTCCCCATCTCCTGACAAAGACCCTCAAGAAATTGCCCAAGCCTTCAATTCTCATTTTATTGATACTATCCAAAAACGTGTTAATAATTTCTCTCCACAAACTAACAAAGTTATAATTGGCAACATAAACGACAATACACTCCCCCCACATCAATTGCAGTCAAAAAACCATGCACCCCTGTATTTACATTACAACCAGTACCCGCCTCTCTAGTTTGTAAACTGCTGTCAAAACTAAAACCATGCTCCCCCTCTTCCGATGGCCTTCCAGCTCTTCAAATTAGCATTCTCATTAACCAATCGGTCTCTGAATCATGTGTCCCACAACTATGGAAAAACTCAGTTACTCCCCTTCACAAAGGCGGTAACACTAGTGATCTGCCTAACTACTGGCCATCTCCATATTTTCACCTCTGTCTAAAATTCTAGAAAAGTGTGTTCATTCTCAATTGCTAAAACATCTCACAGGCAATAACCTACTCACACCCACCCAACATGGTTTTCGGCCAGCACACAGCACAACAGCAGCCTTACTGTCATTTACCAGCACTGTATACAAAGCTCTTGATGCAGGCCTACTAACATCAGTGATCCTACTAGACCTGTCAAAAGCTTTTGATACAGTGTCCCACTCAAAATTACTTCTACAGCTTGAGATAGTAAACTGCTCCCCACACACACTGTCTTGGTTCCATACCTATCTACACAACAGAAAACATTCTGTTAGATGGCAGAGTAAGCAATCCGATTACCTACTCAACAACACAGACGTTCCCCACGGGCCTATTCTTGGGCCCTTGCTTTTTAACATATTTATTAATAATCTCCATAAAGCATCCCTGCAGAGTACACTCATTCAATGTGCAGATGATTCGACAATAATTACATCCTCTAACAACATCTCAGATCTCTTAAAGTTAACACAAAATGCATTTACTTCCTTCGAATCTTCGCTTAACGAAGCTCAACTGCTACTTAATCCAAAAAAATCAAAACTTTTACTCTTCACAACCAAACCCGTAACTCTAGACTTTAAAATATTCTCTCAAAACAATACAGAAATTGAAATTGTAAAAACAGCCAAACTACTTGGCATCACAATTGATGACAAACTATCCTTTGAGAATCATATACTCCGTCAAAAAGACCCATTTTAAGCTTGGTAAACGCTATAGGCATAAACTCTATTTGGGCAAGTCTACCAAGTTGAAACTAGCTAATAGTCTACGTTTACCCTCCCTCCTCTATAGTTGCCCCATTTTCACTAACCTACACAGATCTCTCCTGAGCAATCTGCAGTCGTGCTACTATAAAATATCTGAATTTGTCTCCAACATGCCAACTTCCACACATCATTGCCTGGCCATTAAATCTGTAAACTGGTTTGAGTTCCCTCATTACTTACATTACTCCCAACTTATTCTCACCCATAAACTGCTAAATAATCCAAACTTCTGCCCACCCTTTCAGACTATAATACAAACACACACCCCTACTTGGCATCTTAGGTCCTCTAACAAACAACTCTTAACCATAACTAAACCCAACAAAAGAGTTGGACAATATCTCTGTTCCCATGCCATTGCCAAACTTTGGAATGAGCTCCCTCTCTCTCTCTCTTACTCAACTAGACTCTTTAAAAACATTAAAATTTGCACTAAAAGAACACTATCTCAATACCCTTGTCTGTTCTTGTAGTCATATGTTTAAACCACCTTAAATGTTTTGGCCACTATACACTACAAATACCTTTACTAACGTAATATAGTTGCAATTTACACTATCTGTCTTCATATCCAGTCTCTCTTGATTTCTTTATTTCTGTGGCTGATTAAACATAATTTATTAAACAGTATTTTTCTTATGAGAATATACAAACAGAATTACTAAAGATTTAACACACTGGGTTTATTTTCTTGTATTGTATACCTCTGTAATATGTATTTGTCTTGTATATTTCAGTTTGTATTATGTAAAAACTTACTTGACTTTCAAAGTTAAGCTGATGTTATGTAAAAATTTCTGTGATTGTGTGGAGCTTTTCTCCCCGGGCCTCCACTGAAAATAGGTTGTTTGGGCCCAGTGGACTTTCCTGGTCAATAAATAAGTAAATAAATCAAATGCGGCCAAAACTGTAATACATATTTAAAGAAAAGGTAAGGCAGTGGAGAAACAGAAAATGCAGAGAATCAGAATTTGCTTTTGCATATAATTTGGAAATTCTGTTTGTGTGTTATTGGTGAAATAAAATGATTAGACCCAAGGGCTTACTCGTCTTTCTTTATGTGCCATAGAATTTTCACCTTCAACCTAAGCTACTTCCAAGTCAGATGATAGCTCAGTTTGATGTTTCCTCCAAAGGATGGCAGCTCAAGAGTGCAGGAACCGTTCATTCTTCATTTTTAGTGCATTATTGGAACATTGAATCCAAGCATCTTGTGTGAGGAGAGAAACCATGGCCTTTTGATCCCCTCCAAGACAAAACTGACTTCTGGGTATGGTGGTAGAAGGGTGGGGAGTCAGCTGAGTGATGTTTGGGGAAGCAAACAGTATACTTGTCATATTGTGGGTGCTGATGTTTTTGTAATGTGGCCTACTGTCCCATTCTTCCCCAAGCTGGACTCAAATTTGCCTTGCAGACATTTCCAGACATCCATTAAGTACCATTTCATTTATCTTCCAAGTTTCATTTTGGATACTGCAGCAATAATATTCCCCAAATCCTTCTGTTAGGAAATGTGAACTGTCCTTTGGCTGTTGTCTCCCTCCTACTCGATTTGCAGTGCCCTGAGCACAGACAGTGCAGGAAGATACACTGAAGCAGTGGAATGGTGACAGTGAGGTCCTATTTTGAAGGTATATTTAGTACCATCCAAGTCAAGGAAAAGTAGCCAGAGGAGCCTGTTACCTTTTGTCAAAGGTAATTTCAGAAGGCTTGATACCTCAGAGCAGACTTGCCATAGGTTATGGTAATTTCCCTCACTGCTCTTGTCCTACAGTCATAAGAATATTTTTTGTAGAAGGATAATTCATATCTTTTGTAGTACAGAAACAGGACAACAAATGAAAGTCAGTACTGGACCTGTCAAACCTGAACATATACAAATATTTTTTAAGCTGTTCCCTGTGATAAGCATGGTTTCACAGAGAATAAGTTTGAATAGTGAAGATGCTTTTAAACACAAAAAATATCTGCCCTTTCCATAGGAGGTTCACTGGGATCCAAGTGGCAGTTAATTGTCAGTTTATATCTCTTCCTTTTGGCCCATCCTGTACTCTAACTTTTTTTAAGGAAGTGCCTGTCTCCACTGTTTACATACATAAGGGTAAACCAGTCCCATGCATCTGCATTTGGATTGGAGCCCATACCTCTCAACCATGCCGAATTCCTCGGCATTTACCGGTTTTGAGGTCCAAATAATGGGGTGCCATGAATTACCGATTGGCCCCCTTTATTCCCAATTCTTAACCATCTTTATTTTTTTTCTCCTCGGCAGTTTTCACTGATGTCATCACATGCAGAGGCATGCGTGATGATGTCAGTGACGTAAGCTCCCTGCTAGCCTGTTGGAATTCGGCTGAGGGCTAGAGGGGTCAGACTGACTGACTCATTGGCTGTACTTTATGTTTGGACCGCAACGTGTTTAAGAGTAGCGTGCGTCTCAGTTGGACTTATGCAGCAACTAAGTTAATGGTAATCGCAGAGTGCTTGTTTCAAATTACAGAGGTGGGTCGGGTCCAGAGCATACCTCTCAACCTGGAAACATCAAAATCTGGACAGAGGCACATGAAAAATAGGTACAAATCTGTACGCTGATTAACACAAAATTTGCATGCATAATTATGCAACCCCACCCACTCCAGTGGAATTGTGGGATACCAGCATTCAAAAGCAAATTGAACAGATAAAATATTAAGGATGAAATATAACCAGAACAATAGTGTTTTATTTATATTAACGTTTGAAATTGCATCAAACTTTAAACTTGTGTAAAAAAACTAAAATACAGTTATTAACTATGATGATTGATTATTAAACACAACAATTGCTTATTAACTAAGCATTTTTCCCATTTGGGACTTGGCATATAGTTACCTCATTCTGTACAGCTTTTTGTATAACATATGGATCTGTACTGATGGCTTACACAGCGTGGTAGGAATTAAATCCTGGTAGAAAGGGTGTTTTTTTTTGCAATGGAAGCATGTTTCAAAAATAATGCAAACTTAAATATATTCTAGGGTTAAACCACAAGCAAAAAGGATTCTTCACACTTTGGTGCTGCTTTTGTTCATTATTGATTCTTTTGACTTTTATATTCTAGGGTTAGACAAGCTTTTAAAGAGGGCACTTTCATACTGAGGCTTCTAGCACCGAGTAGCATCATGTTTATACTATCCCAATTTGGTTTGGCTAAGTTGGCAAATAGAAGAGACTGACACTACCTAGAAAATGCACTATAAGGGTGGAGAATATGGTTAATTCACAGCAGTAATAAGCATAATTCAAAGCAGCAGACCTGGTTAATTCACAGCAGCAGAAATGGACCTGGTTAACATACACACACACACTGCCATCAGTAGTAAGTGTAATTCAAATTCACAACAGCAGAATGAACCTGGCAACTGCTCGTGGCAGAACACACACACTTCACTACTTGTTAGATCACTTCAGTGTAATTGCAGAACAGACCTTGTAAATGCTCATGGCAAAATTCAAATTCACAGCAGCAGAACGGACCTGGTAAATGCTCGTGGTAGAACACGCACTTCAATGCTTAAGAATAATTCAAAGCAGGCAGCAGCAGACCTGGTTAATTCACAGCAGTTGTTGTTCTTCTTTCGGCTTTTCCCGGTTAGGGGTTGCCACAGCAGAACTCCGGTCCACTAATGATTGGCAGTAGATTTTTTACGGGTGCCACGGTGCCAGCTCGATACCCAACCTTCAGCGAAGGCACGCCCATTTTACACATGTCTTTCGAATGCCACTCGACCTCGGGGAGGACATCATAGAAGTAGTAAGCGTAATTCAGTAATTTAAAGCAACAGACCTGGTTAACTCACAGCAGCAGAATGAACCTCGTTAACACACGCAGTTATTCATTCTGTGTCATCCATGTAAACAAACAGACATTTTTTCTTACAAGAATTGTATTTGGTTACCACACCAAATGTTTTTACAGCTACAGGGCAAATTAATTATATTGGTTAGCAATTCTTTTAATCTTTTTACCTGTTGGAGGAGCTGGGGGAAAAAGTAAAATACTTCTTCATGTCTGATTGCACTCGCACTATCACTCTAGCCCGAGTCTGACTGCTGCCGTCTGGTGCCCTGCTGCACTGAAGTCTGATATGTCTGAAATCAACGGCTTGCATGGGGACGGGGTGGCCTTGCCAGCTGTAACTTTAAGTCAAGCCTCAGGCTCTAAATTAGTTTAAAAACAAAACACTGTTGGGTCTGTTGCTGCTGTCTCGCGGTCCGACTCCGCCTACCCACCAATCCCATTGATCCCAAAATTTCCACAGAAAGCTGTCAGGTTGAAGAGCAAAGTCATCCTCATTGCACCATACTGGCTTTGAATGATTTAGTTTATTTTCTTTGGCCTCACTTACTTCAACAACCTTGGAGTCTGGATCTGACAGGCACGATCCATCCCAGCATCTCAGATCAAAGTCAGATGGCCTGCTTTCTCCAATTCCATTAATAGCCAGACAGCTGATGCTCTCTTCCCCTGTCTTGCATATTCTTTTATCTTTCCGTAAACCTTCAACAAGGAAATGGAAAATATTTGTTTGCTAGGCAGAAAAATATCATGTTGAGCCATTTTCAGCTGTTATACATAACACATTTGAGATTTTAGTCTTACTTTTTAAAGAAAGGGCTAGTTCCTCAACCATTAAAGTTCAATTAGCAGCAATATCGAATTTTCACATTGGATTCAAAAGGTTCATTTGCCTCTCACAAATTGTGTAAAGCTTTCTTGCGAGGCATCCTACTTTTGAGGCCCCCTTTTAAGGACCCTATTCCTCCATGAGATCTCAATTTGGTACTGCAAGCACTAATACATTCCCCCTTTGAACCAGCCACTAAATGTGACCTTAAATATCTTACTTGGGAATACTATTTTTTTAGTAGCCATTACTTCTGCTAGACAAATTTCAGAGATTCAAACCTTGTCTGTAAAACCTCCATACTTGATCTTTCACAAGGATAGAGTGATGCTTCGAACAAATGCGCCCTTCCTACCTAAGGTGGTGTCACAATCTAATATTAATCAGTCCATTAATTTGCCAGTATTCTTCCCTAAGTTTGCAAATAAAGGTGAATACATTGTTACATTTATTGGCTGTTCACAGACAACTATAGAACTGAAGTAGTTAACTTCATTTGTCCATCAACCTGTGGGTATCGGATCCATATCGGATCCGAGCCGGCAGCTTCAAACAGCTAAGATCCGAGCTCCAAGCCCCCCCTTGCCCATAATCCCCTGCTATCCTTTCCTGACCTCAGATCTCGTTTGCCGCGGTTCATTCAGTAGCTCTGAACGAGTTCCAGGCGTGGGAGTAGATCGTTTTTGTGAGAAAAATCCTTTTCTTTTTCTATTATAGCAGTAAAAATTTGTGTGTGTGTTGCTCCTTAGTTAGTTTCCAGTTGTTAACTGTTTTTGTAGTTAATTTTAGTTAAATTACCTCCCCCCGTGTGTGTGAAGGCATGTCTGTCTTTGGGCCTAGTGTAATTTTGTCCCTAGTCATGTCTGAGGCCCCTAAAGCCTTCTTTTCTAAATGCACCGAGTGTGGCCATAAGCTGTCCCCAGTGGATGGCCACACTTGGTGTGTTATCTGCCTTGGGGTTGACCACCTCTCCTCAGGCTGCACCATTTGTGCAGCCTTCAACCCCAGGACTTTGAGGGACAGGAGGTCAAAGTTGATTCTGGTGGGACTGTTGCCCCCGGACTCGACTTCGTCCTCCTCTCCCTCCGTGGCACCTGCCGCGGCCGCAGCAGTGCCACCTTCCATCCCTGCTCCCCTGGCCGGGACTCACCCTTTCACCTCAGGCCAGGAGGAGAGGGAAGCTAGGAGGGAGAGGAGAAAAGAGAAGCACCACAAGTGGCGGGCCGAGTCTTCCTCCTCGGCTCCGCCAGCCAAGCAAGCAACTTCTCCCAGGGCCTCTGGGTCTTCTCCTTCCCGGCTCCATTCACCCCGTTTTTCCCCGGAGCTGGAGGAGGAGGAGACCCAGCCGCCTTCGAGGTCATCGAGGCGGCACTCCCGGCCGGCCTCGGTGGCCTCCTCTAGGTCAACTCAAAGCTTGTCCGATGCAGACATGGACCGGATGATACGTAGGTTCCTCCAGGCCCAGCTGCAGATGGGAGTGCTCCTGCCTCCCCCCTCGGGGGGGGGGGGGCTCGACCCCCTTTTTCGCCCCGATTGCACCTTCTCCGACCCACTTCCGGGGTTCGGAGCCTTCGGAGCCGGGTAGCATGGGAGCCGGGGGAGTGTCGGCGCCAATAGTACCTCGTACTTCGGCGCCGACAGCACCCTCGAGTTTGTTGGGTCCATTTTCGGATCCGAGCTCTCAGAGCCGAGAGCTGAGCTTCAGATCCGGAGGTGTCAGTGTGTCTTCGGCTCCATCTCAGTTGGAGCATACTGGCCCTTCGGAACCGATTGCTTCGGCACTGGCTCCGATCCACACATCGGATCCAAGGGGACTGCTCTCGGATCCCAGAGAGAGCAGTTCTCCTTCGGTGTTCGATGTCGTGGAGAGGGTATTGTCGAGGGATTCGAGGCCCCAAGCTCCTGCTATGGTTCCACCCTGCACTCCCTCTCAGACGGGCCTACCTTCCATCACCTGGCCCTAGGGACAGCCTGCGCCTACATCCCAGATAGTTCCCTTGGAGGAACAGGATGTGGTTGGTGAAGCCTCTTCGGACAGCCCCCCCCGAGGAGGTTCCTCACAAACTTAAGTGCAAGAGGAGGCACTTGGACTCACCTGAGTCCTTGACAGAAGACACAGACTTAGAGGAAGGGGAAGGTTCCCCAAGGTCACCTCCCGAAGACGTCTCCTTCGGAGACATCATGGAAATGCTTCGAATTAGAGGGGGGTGGTCAGCCCAAAAACCTTCCTGTGATGAGTCTGTGTTTCTGGAGGTGTTTGACGCAGGCCCATCTACCTCTTGGGTGTCCCCTCCCACCGATCCCCTGGTAGACCTGATTACTACCAGGGCATGGAAGGAGCCGGACACTGTGGAGCCCATTCCAAAGAG
The DNA here is from genome assembly GCF_019279795.1 of Protopterus annectens. NCBI lineage: Eukaryota > Metazoa > Chordata > Ceratodontiformes > Protopteridae > Protopterus > Protopterus annectens. The sequence goes on from NC_056751.1 coordinate 830,389,671, forward strand.
ACCAGATAAAATTCTCAGCCCCCCTTCTGATAGGACGTGATGGAGCAAGGGTACTTCTGTAGATGCCATGTTGGTGGCGGCCGCCACCAGAAAGGAACTAGCCCAGGAGAGTTCCTTGATCCATCCTCCAGACAAGGAGTCTCGGACGATGGACTGCCTGGGGAAGCGGATGTTCGCTTCAGCCACCTTCTCTGTAAGGTCGCTGAATTATATGGCACACATGATACGACTCCAGCGGGATCTCATCAAAGAATATGCCGGGTCGCCCCCAGAGTCCATGTCGGCCGAGGATAAGAAAGTATTCTCAACCCGAATGGCCACTCTCAAATCCATTGCGAACACCTGTATGTGGCTCCTCTCCCATGCTACGGAAGGAGCCGCTAGAGCTAGCAGAGCGGGCATTGTCTTATGACGGCATGCTTGGCTCCGCCATTGCAATTTTGCGGAACCCTTCAAGGTGTCTTTCGCTAATGCCGCGTTTGACAGTTCTTCGCTATTTGGCAGGACCGTACGTGACACACTGGTCCAGAACGAGAAAGACGGGAAGACGTTGTCTGCCGTCGGAGTCCGCTTATCTGCTCCCCAGAGGTCCTTCTCTAGGAACCAAAAGAGACAGAAGAAGATGTGATTCCAGAAGTCTCAACAGTCCCGTTTCGCTCCGGACCCCTCATCCTTCAGAGGCAGAGGAGGACAGGGTGGACGCCGGCCCAGAGGCAGAGGGGGGCTGAAGAATTTCGGGTCAAAAGAACCCTTTTCTGATCGGCCTGCGCAGCAACCCTGAAGGGTTACCCGACTGCTCCACTCTGGAGGCAGTTGGGGGGCGTTTCTCGAGGCACCTAGCAGTTTGGGAGTCCATTACAACAGATTGCTGGGTGTTTCAAATCATATCCAGAGGTTACAAGATCCCCTTTCTCAATCTCCCTCCAAAACCCCGGAGCCTCCCCGATGTTCCACAAAATCAAAGGGAGGCAGCAGCCACAGAAATACTCCAGCTGCTAGAAAAAGAGCAATCCAGCATGTCCCCCCAGACCAATCCAGATCAGGCTTCTACTCCAGGTTCTTCTTGGTGCCAAAAAAGATGGGGGACTTAAGACAAATCCTCGACCTATCCTTTCTAAACCTGTCATTGGCCAAATAAAAGTTCTGGATGGTCACCATTCAATCCACTCTCCCACTCCTGCAGGAGAACGACTGGATGTGCTCTATAGACCTCAAGGATGTGTACTACCACATTTTGATGTCAGGCGATCAAGAAGGTTTCTCCTCTTCTGGCTAGGAGCCAGCCACTACCAGTTCAGGGTCCTTCCCTTTGGTCTCACCACAGCCCCCAGGGTGTTCACCAAAGTCTTGGCAGTTGTAACGGCCCACCTGAGACTCCAGGGAATACAGGTCTTTCCGTAACTGGACGACTGGCTCCTGACTGCCCCCACCAGGCATCTACTATGTTCAGCCAGAGATTACTTCCTCCACTTGGCCTCCCGACTGGGAATCACAATCGATATCATAAAATCTTATCTTCAACCAACCCATATCTTGGACTTCATTGGGGCCAGATTAAACACAAACCTTCTGCAAGTCTTCTTAACTCCGGACTGGCTTCGAACACTAAAGCTCCATGTGCTGGCCCTTCTACACTCCCCGACTCCTCCAGCGGAATTGGTCCTGAGGGCTCTAGGTTCCATGGTGGCAACAAACAACCTGCTACCCTTAGCGTGCTTGAACATGAGGGTACTACAATGGACCTTGCAGGTTCAATGGTCCATCCTGCAACATCCACTGAGTTCACCCATCCCCCTCAGCAGGGTTTGCAGGAAAGCCCTATTCTGGTGGCTGCAGTCCCCGGACCTCCAGAAAGGGCGCCCCTTCTCTATGTCCCCTCCTCTAACCACAGTGACCACTGATGCTTCTCGTCTCGGGTGGGGGGGGAGCACTGTATGGGCAGAACCGTCCAAGGCACGTGGACCCACTCAGAGACCTTGTTGCATATCAATGTCCTAGAGATGAGAGTGGTGCTTTTGGCATTGCAAGCACTCCAAGCCCTTCTTCCCTTGGGGACAATTGCAGTTCAGACAGACAACATGTTAGTAGTCTGGTATATCAACAAGCAAGGGGGAACCAGATCCTACCCACTTTGTCGAGAGGCCATGAGAGTTTGAGAATGGGCGATCTCCACCAACCGCTTTCTCATAGCGACGCACATTCCGGGCCGGTCGAACATCTTGGCAGACAGGCTGAGTCGAACCATCCTTTCACCGTACGAGTGGTCTCTGAACCCGAGAGTAGCGAAGCATATCTTCCTCAAGTGGTGTCAACCTTTCTGCGATCTCTTCGCGTCTCCTTCGAACGCAAAGTGCAGCGACTACTTCACCCTAATTCCCCCACCAGGGGAAGCCCCCAGAGACACTCCGGTACATGTTTGGCCACCCGATCTACTTTATGCTTATCCACCTCTTCCCCTAATGCTAAAATTCTTGCAGAAAGCCCGTCGGTTGGGGAGCAGAGTGATCCTCATAGCCCCATTCTGGCCTTGTCAAGTGTGGTTCCCATGTCTATGGTCTCATGTAGTGAATCCCCCATGGATTCTAGATTCCACTCCGGATCTGATCTCTCACCCACTAGGATTAACAACCCCGAACCTGGACAACCTCAAGCTTACAGCTTGGTTGATCCAGTTCCAGTAATAGCTAGGACTCCTGGTATCTCATCCTCTGTTAAGGCTATTCTAGTAGCCGCTGACAAGCCTTCTACGAGAAAGGTTTATAATAGAAACGCTTTTCAATTTGGGCTGAGCACAGAAACTTAGACCCCTTTACAGCTCCGTTACCAGCAGTGCTAGAATTTTTGTCAATCTTATTCGACCAGGGTGCTAGCTTCTCTACGGTCAAAGTCCAGTTAGCCGCAATCTTCCACTATCATGTGGGAAGTGATCTCGGTCCCTTGGCCTCTTCCAAATTATGCAAGACCTTCTTAAAAGGCACTTTCCTCTTGAGGCCTCCTGTTAAAGATGCAGTTCCTCCATGGGATTTAACTCTTGTTCTCCAGTCTCTGACAGCTCCTTCCTTTGAGCCTGCAGCTTCGGTGGATCTAAAATACTTATCTTGGAAGACTGCTTTTCTTATTGCCATCTCTTCGGCCAGAAGGGTTTCGGAGCTTCAAGCCCTTTGCGCCAAACCACCATACTTGGTTTTCCATAAAGATAGAGTTTCTCTCAGGACCAATCCCTCCTTTTTGCCCAAAGTTGCTTCGGAGCCCAATATCAATCAATCTATTAATTTACCAGTATTCTTTCCAAATTATCAGAACAAGGGTGAATACAAGTTACATTCTCTGGGCATACACAGGCAATTGAGGTTCTAATTGCACAGGACCGCTGACCACAGGAAATCTGAGCAACTCTTTGTATCCTTTGCTAAACCCTCTTTGGGAAAACCAGTATCAAAAGTTACATTGTCCAGATGGATCTCCCAAAGTATACTTCTTGCATATAAGAGTTCTGGCCGACCTGAACCCGAAGGAGTCCACGCCCACGCTTCTCGATCGATTTCTACCTCTGCTGCCTTTTGGTCCAGAGTGTCATTGGATGACATTTGTTCAGCAGCCACTTGGGCATCATCTCATATGTTCATTAACCATTACAAGTTGGATATAATTTCCAGAGGGAGAGCATCCTTCGGCTCTGCAGTGCTCCGGAATATCCTTCCATGAGGACCTCCCAAGGATTGGGTAGCTGGGGACTCTGTCCCACAGGTTGATGGACAAATGAAGTTAACTACTTCAGATAAAGAAGTTATGTACTCACCATAACGTTCCATCTGAGTAGGTAAACTTCATTTGTCAGCAACCGACCCCCCCTCTATCCCCCTAATCTATAGTGCGTACTAAAAGGATTCCTTGCCCTTTGTTTCCGGATAACTCTGGGTTAGGATGTGCAGGTGATCCTTTGTGTTGTAATGCTCTGTGTTACTAAGCAAATTCGATCTGAGGTCAGGAAGGGATAGCAGGGGATTATGGGCAAGGGGGAGGAGCTTGGAGCTCGGATCTTAGCTGTTTGAAGCTGCCGGCTCGGATCCGATATGGATCCGATACCCACAGGTTGCTGACAAATGAAGTTTACCTACTCAGATGGAACGTTATGGTGAGTACATAACTTCTTTTTTTACCTACATAGAACAAAAACCATCAGAAAAACGAACCAATTGTTTGTTTCCTTTGCAGAATTGAAATTGGGCAAACTAGTCGCAAAGGTAACTTTAGCAAGACAGATAACTGAGTGCATTTCATTTGTTTATAACAAATTGGGTATTACCTTATCACAACCAATACGAGGTCATTCATCTAGGTCCATGGCAACTTCAGTTATTTTTTTCTAGAGTGTCCATGGATGACATATGTGCAACACCAACTTGGGCTACTCCCTATACTTTTATTACTCATTGCAAACTGGATCTGGTCTCCAGGGGTAGAGCATCAGTTGGTTCCGCTGTGTCAGGAATATCCTTCCTTAGAGTCCACCCAGGATTGTAGGTAGCTGGGGAATCTGTCCCATAAGTTGAGGATAGAATGAAAATTGACAACATCAGCCAAAGAAGTTATGTACTTACCATAATGTTGCATCTGTGTTGTCCATTTCATTCTTTCTCAACTTCCCGCCCACCAACCCCCATCCTTTCTAATTACAATTTTCTGGAAGAATGAGCTCTTACAGGGACATCATTGCTGTTATATTGAGCTCCAGATATAGTTTCTTTCTGTATTGAGTACATGCAGTTTTATATCTCCTATATTTATGCATTTTAGATATTTCCTTTTTGGTAAAAAATCAGCAAACATGATCTGAGGTAACTTGGGGTTGGTGCATTATGGGTAAGGTAGAAGCTTAAGAGTTTTTTGATTGCCATGAGCTTTAGTAACGGCTGAGTTAGATCCAAGGATCAGATCTGAACCCATCAGTCGAGGAAGAATGAAAATGGACAACACAGATAGAACATTATGGTAAGTACGTAACTTCTTTTCATGCTACATCTGTTTTGAATGTACTACTGTTTATCAAATGGATATCATTGTTTGTGCTAGAAATTTTTAAAGCAGTATTAGTAGCACAGTAGGTAGCATATTTGCTCTTGATACAGAATTCTGTGGGTTCTACTCCCACACCATGTTGGTGGATTGCTGGTACTGTCTTGTACTTTTAAGTGGGGGTGTTGCTGCAGTCCTAAGTCTGTCCTCCTTTGGATGAGATGTGTAGTAACTGTGAACCTGCTGTCGGTTTGCCATCCATTTCCTGTTGCTATATTAGCAGCTTATCATTTTTTTTAATGTAGTATAGGAAGTTTGTTTTTCAAGGGCAGCAGGCACTGAATTTGTAGATGAAACAGTGAAATATAAAGTTGTTAACCAGCATCAACCTCTTCATTAGTTACAGATCTCTGTATTGTGGAATTTTTCAGATGACGTTTACTTCTGCAGAGATTGTGCATATTGACTGATATTGTTGGATTGTAATGACAGGAATTTCAGTGGCTTTTTATGGTTGAATTGTTCTGAAATGGGCATTTTTGCCATTATTGTGTCATACATTTTATTTAATTGCTTAATAGAAAAATGTGAAAAAATGCAAATTTAAAACACACTCTAACAAGTGGTGCTGTATTATACAAGGAATATAATTTAATACAATCGGGAAGGTAAATCAAAGAGCACATGCATGTATGCATGGTCCTAAAAATTTGTGCAAGGAGCCTATGGTTTGAAAACATCCCAGAGTTAAACTTAATCCACCATTGGCCAAGATGCATTTTCTTTGAATATGGGTTTCAGTGTCATTTCAGTGAATGTGAGTTTCAAGGGCACATAAATTTACTGTTCATACCAAGTCTGTTTTCATTGTGAGACTGTACTGTTTTGTTTAGAAAATGGCTGTCAGTGTTTGCGCTATAAAATCTGAAACAAAAGTTTTAAATGAAATCCAAATATCTGTAATCCTTGTAGAAGTAAAGAAGAAAATAATATGCACTCTGACAGGTTTGAACAGAGTTTATGGTAATTGGGGAGAACTAACTAACTAATGGGATACTGGAAAGGCTGGAGGGCTGCTCTGTGTGTGTGTGTGTGGGGGGGGGTTGCTGCTGGGGGGTGCTTTGTGTGTGGGGAGCCCCAATTCATTACCGTGCCAAGGGTCCCATTTGACCATGATCTGGCTCTGCATACCATTCATATTTGAAGAGCAGATTAAATTTGTAGGGCACAGACTGTATAAAACTGGAGTCCATATGACTTAATTAAGAAATGCTAATATAGCAAGGTATAAAAGCCTGCAGTGAGATGTTTGGTCCCATTATTGCCACAGACAGCAAGTGGTCCATGTAGTCTTCAAGTCACATTCCCAAAATGTTCTAATGTTCAGGAAGAACTTCACTCTGAAATTCGTGCATCACCTAAGTGTGCTGATGGCAAATCCAGTAATTCCCAGAGAGTGAACCAGAGCCATGGTTTAATGAACTAACTGGAAGTATGAGCAGAAAGCTGGGCCTGAAGCAACAGTCATGAGTGTAGTTGCAGTACTGTAACAATGAAGCATGTCAGGAGTAGTAAGTAACAAGTGGTATAGTCAATGTAAGAGAGTTGCACTGAAGTACTAATACAAAACTGGAGTATCTGGGCAGACTAGATTCTAGAAGTTAAGTTGTTAAGTACTCTGAGACTGCAGGTGTAGATATAATGATAGAAAGTGACAGTAGTGTTGCAGTGACAGCCAGCTGCTGCCTAGATGCAAGGTAGCTTCAGATGTCCACATCCTTGGATTAGTTAACTAGTATGGCTCGGAGTCTGTCCAGTTGTTATGCTGCTGCAGGAGTCCTACCTCACAAACAGTAAATATGTTGTGTGAGGTACTTACTTTAACAATGTATCTTAAAGGGGTAGACTTTAAAGCTGTTCATATACCCTTCTATTTTCCACATTGGACTGGAATGAATGTCTGTATATGGCCTTTCTTTTTTTTAAATGTACATAGTTCTGTGCTTACAGTGTTGTAACTGTTAGATTTTTGTTAGTTGCTGTATTTTATTAGAAAAACTTTCATAACAGGGCCCATACAACTGACAATGGAAAAATAGCAGTAGAAAATAAGTATTTGCACAGAGGAAGCTTCAGCTTCCAGAAAAAAAAGTATGAACCATGACTGAGAGGGAGCAGAAACCTAAGATATGCTGCCGTGGCATGGGTCTTGTACAATGGTTCTTTTGAAAAGCAGTTAGAAACTACTGATGACGTGTTCATTGATTTACATTAAAATATTTAAATCTGTGGTATGTATTCTGAAATACTGTGTGAAACTACATGCATTTCCATTAATTTGATTGATTATTTACTTGCAGACCAGTGTGCCGTAAAGGCAATGTACGTAAAGTATGTATAATTCCATTTGCTGTTGTAATTTTCTGTCACTCTATCAGTAGAGTTAGTTATGTTACATATTACCATATCAGCATGGAACCCAGTGCACATATTTTGAAAGTTACTAAAGCCATGCAGGCATCTTTTGCTGAAATCCTTTGCAGTCCCTTAATAAAGAGTAGAGGTTTGTGTCATCAGGGTTGACTATGCAATTTTTTTTAAATTAAAACACATTTTTGTTTTATCTTTTTGGAAGTCTTTTAATACTTTTTTGTCTTTCCTTCTTTTTTCTGAAGCTTTGTATGCCAAAAGGGCTTTCCTTTAGAACACAAGCTGACTCCAGGGATCCTCAGTTCCATTCTTTTATCATCACACGTGAAGATGGTTCCCGGACGTTTGGATTTGCATACACATTTTATGAAGAGGTTACAAGCAAACAGATCTGTACTGCAATGCAGACGCTGTATCACATGCATAATGCTGAACAGTATGACATTCTCCATACTACTTCTACAAACTGTAAAGAAGAAAACTCCAGCTTGGGAGACTGCCCTGCTTCCATATCAAAATTACAGCGGTTTAATTCATATGATATTAGCAGGGACACATTGTACGTCTCCAAGTGCATTTGTCTTATAACTCCAATGTCTTTTGTGCAAGCCTGTAAGAAAGTTCTTGAACAACTCCATCAAGCTGTAACCTCACCTCAGCCACCTCCACTGCCCTTGGAAAGTTACATTTACAATATCCTTTATGAGGTTCCCCTTCCACCAGCTGGAAGATCTTTAAAGTTCTCAGGAGTGTATGGACCAGTTGTTTGTCAAAGGCCAAGCACCTCTGAGCTTCCACTTTTTGACTTTCCAATTAAAGAAGTGATTGAGTTATTAGGCCTAGAAAATGTCGTGCAGTTGTTTACGTGTGCACTGCTGGAATTTCAGATACTGCTTTATTCACAACGTAAGTACATAAAATTCTGTTTCGTCAGTATTTTTGTCTTGCATTTTGTAAGTATTTTCAACATTTTTGGCTTAGAGTACAAGTCATTAAGCTATTTATTTAGAAAAGCTAAGTGTTACAATGGCATTACTTATTCTGTAGATATAAACTGGCTTCCATATACTGAACGATTACTGTCCCACTTGTGCAGTTCAACCAAGGTTGTACATCTCTGGAAAAATGGGATTTGCACAACAAAGATGAGTAAAACCCATGTGAATAGTATACCATGCTATAGAAGTATGGAGACAGTCTAACTGCTTATGATTATGGGCCTGTGTTGTGCAGAAATCACCTAAACAAGAGAACTACTTTAATCCCTAATAAATGTTTCACTATGAAGCGAAGCATAGAATATATACAGTAATTAACACTTTTTTCTGGTTTTGCATTAAGCTGTATAATTAAAAGAAGCATTATGCAAGAATATTCTGTCACATTTGAGCCAAATATTAAATCAGAATTTTTATTTGAGTATTCACATACTGCAGAATTTTTTCCTCAAGCAAAGGGTTTCTGTAAAGTGCCATAACTATGGTTTGTGTAGCATTTACTAGAAATTTCAAACAGCACCTCAGAGAGAGGAATAGTGGTAGTACAAATCAATTTAGTTTGGAAAAAGATAGAAGTGAGCAGAAATTGTTAGTCTTTAAGCAGACCTTTGTGAAGAAAATTGTCAGGTTTGTAATATTGAACCAAATTATATCTTGTACATCATATCAATGAGAGAAGTGCTTGATGAATTGATTTTTTTCCCCTGATGCCCTTCAGCTTGGTCATCAGCTGCTTATTTCTTTCATGTGGCTCGCATCCTCCTCTGTGTGCTCTCTGAGGAGAGGGAAGAGGTCTGGGAAGCACACCAGTATTACCAAATGCAGACTCCATACTTGTAAGCACAGGAAGGCAGAGCAGAGAGCCAGAGATTACAGCATCATGTATATTGACCAGCATGCCAGAGATTGTTTTCTAAGCCCTACCCCAAGCATGCTGATATGTTTATGTTAGTCTAAACAGGCAGTGAGGTATGACTTGTGTGACTTGAAGACATAGGTTCATAGGTTGGTACTAGGCTATCGGCCCTAGGGCCTATGCAAGCCTAGCCATAACAATTCCCTGGATATTTCTTCCCACAGTATGCCTAACCCATTCCTTTAAGAATGCAAGACCTTTTTCTTTCCTTTCTGCATAACCAGCATAGCAGTCTCTGACTTCCAGCATCCACCGGGACGCAACAGAAATTATCCTCATTTCATTTTGATTCTCTCCACCTGGGATAGGAGCACCCATTTTTTTTCACAAGCTCCATCAGATGCCAGAATAACTAATTAATCCTAGGTTGCCTGAACTGTAGTCAGGCCTTTGTCTGTCTGTGCTATCAGGGCTGGTATATTTTGTTTTATTTTATTTTATTTATATTTGTTTACTGGAGTAGTGCACTGATGTCAGTGGACCAAATGCAGGCACAGCCCAGGTGAATAGGTTTACATAAGAAATGAACGGAAAATATTTACAGATAGGATATGCTAAAAAAAACTATACATATTTACAGATACAAGAACATGCTACAATATTTAGTTCAAGACTGTTCTTTATTTTTTATTGCTTTTGACATTTAAAATACTGAATTTGTGAAGTAAAATAAATGTGAACATAACTTTTGCAGTTAGGTGAAAGCTACTTTTTAAAATAGTTTTATATATGAAAATAATGGATCTGTGACCTTCCAATTCATAGTAGCAGTATTAAACATGTTACAGGATAGATTATAGCTATAATATAGATACTAAGTTCTTAAACTCACACTTTATCTATGTAGGGGTGTGAGTATGTATGCTTCTCTTATGCCGTAGATGCTGTGGGTTACTCTGCTGTGGTTGGCAGATGCTGTTTGTTCCTTGTACTATTCAGTCCTTTTCCCTGGTCCCTCTGGTGTAGCTAATATAGCCACAATGGGATGGAGTATTTGGTGGGCTGGGGGAATCACCCTTGTTGGTTTCAGGTGGAGGGGCAAGTGAAGGTTCTTCACTTAGCTGTGATAGGAATCCTGAACCTGGGATGAGTATGCCTGCTAATGGCCAGTCGTTTTCCAGGGAGTTTCCCAGGAATAGAGAACACAGTGAAAAAGTCTTACCTTCTCCTTTTTTTATATTTTTGCGGACAGGGAGTATTTGCTAAGGAACTCATTTCTGCCATTTTGTTGCATTCCACTTCTTAGGAAAAGAAAGAGCACTCTCTTTCTGACTTGTATTATCAGTCAGATGATAAGGCATTGCATTGGGATGTTTGGATTCAAGAGTTTCTTTTCAGTCTGAACAGTCTGATTTTTAAGAAAGTAGTGAACCATGTGTTCCTTTGAGGATTGATCTCTTTGTGAGTGTTTTTAAAGAAATTCTGCTAAAGGATTCCTTGCAAACAGGCCGGAAAGACACATCCTTTCCCACTGCCATGGACAGGAGTGGTCGTGTATGCTTTTCTGCCCTTTCCACTGATATCAAAGGTTCTTCTGAAGATCTAGAAGAACTCCCCAAAACTTGAGGTGGTGACTCCTTTTTGGCCTGAGCAACAGTGTTTTCCCCTTTTTTCAATCTTATCAAGTGCAATTACCACATGCTTCCCCACAGATTGGGTTTACTAACATAAGACAGGAGTTGTTTGAAACACCCTATCCTGGAAACCTCTTCATTTAACTGTCTCAATGATGGAATTTGATATCTTTTAGGGACCTTATTTTCTGAGCAGATGCAACAACTGCTGAAGGAGGCAAAATAATACTGCTACTAGAAAATCATATTTAGGTATGTGGAAAGGCCCAACTGCCTCTGGTTCTTGATTACTGTCATAGTGCAAGTTACAGTCCTGTGGCCATTGTTGTTCCTCTGTCAAGGTTCATTTGTCACTCATGTCTGCTTGTCTGTCCATAGAATACCCTCTTTTGAACCATCCTCAAGCTAAGCAGTTTTTGAAAGGGATGTTGCATGTCCTACAACTTGGAAGGCAGGTGGCACCCTATTGAGATCTTAGCTTTGGGCTTGAACGGCTTATTTTTTGTTTTCATTTAAACCAGCTCATCAGGATGATTTGAGGTTCTTAACATGGAAGATTGTTTACTCTTTGCTCTGACTTCTGCTAGGAGAGCATCTAAGTTACTAGCACTTAATGTGAGTCAACCATACCTCATTTTTCACAATTTTCCTTCAGACAAACTAAACTTTTAGCCTCCTTGTCTTTTTTCCTGAAGCAAGAACAGGGGAAAAAAGATTCTTCACTCTCTGGATGTTCTCAGGCATCTTGGATACTACAGAGACAAAACTGAAGCCTTTGGGAAAGGTGATCAGCTGTTTGTCTCCTGTGAAGGTAAGATGAAAGAACAACCAGTGTCAATGCAGACTATTTCCAGATGGATATCTCATGCTGTTGCTTTTTGTTATTGTAACCATAATAAGCCACTTCCAGTCAGGGTTAGGGCCCATTCCACTAGGGCTTTGACTTCATTGGTGGCTTTCTGGAAAGGGGTGGACTCCAGAAGTATTTCATAGGCTGCAACTAGGTCCTCGGTACATACTTTTACAAAGCACTACAGACTGGATTCCTTTTCCATGCCCAGAATAGGCTGTGCTAGGACCATATTGCAGGGACTCTTTGATTCTTGTTTACTTTCCTCCTCCCTTATTTATTAAGCTATGGTAATCTAACCAAATATCTTAGGCTACTGTAGCAGTGATCTAATGGTGAACATAGTAAAATGATATAAGTAAACTTAGCATTACAGTAGATGTTCTAATAGATTAGTGTTGTAGTAGCTTCCCATCCCTTCCTGTAGACCCTGTCTTAGTTTTCTTTTTTGGTATTACTAGGATGTGGATATATCTACCTTTACGTGTATGGTTTATGTTTCGGTATGTTTCCTAGTATTGCTGCTTTAAAGGCTGTTGCCTCCCTTTCTGGGTCTGTAAAGCCTTGAATATTTTGAAGCTCTAACAATCTTTTTGTATGGAAGTCTTCTGAAGTTCTGGACAATTAGAGTACATGGAAGGTGCCCATTAGCTTTGCAAAGCTAAACAGTCAGTGAGGGTAGGACCCAAATAGCTTAGGCTATTGCATCAATGATCTATTAAAACATGTAGTGTTATTGTAAGTTTACTTAAAGAATTGTACTTTCCAGGCACAAAACTTCTGCAGTGAGAGGCCAAGTTCTCTGATTTTCAAGTCTGTTGCCATCCTTTTTATTTATTAAACTATTGGGTAATTGCTTGTTACCAGCACTGCTTAACAGAACCTCTCTACTAATACAGAGACATAAACCCATATTTTTCTTAAAGAGTAATATAGTATTATTGAAAAAGTATTGTTTTATGTTTTTTACAGGCTTATGACAAGCATGATTAATGAGAATTTATTTCAGTATTTTGAGGTGAAGCAGCCTCTTGTTTCCATGATTTATGGTTTGCCCAAAGTTCATAAAAATGTTGAATGTCCACCCATGCGCCCAGTAGTATCTGGGAAGGCCTTGGTGACAGAACCACCTTCCATTTATGTGGAAAAGAATTTGCACCCTTTATTGGAAGGGTGTGACACAGTCCTCAGAGATACTAAATCTTTTTTACAAAAGTTATATGTCACCACTTCTAATTTAAATAATGATTACTGTCTGGTAACCATGGACATTGAGTCCCTTTTTACAGTGATTCCCAATGCATGAGGGGTTGAGAGCATCAGGAACTTCTTGAATATTAATCACTGTTTTACAAATGAGAAGACTAATTTATTATGTGCTCTATTAGAGCTTGTCTTAGAAAATAATGTCTTTGTGTATATTGGCGTAGCCATGGGCACAGCATGCGCCAATAGCTATGCCAACCTTGTGTTAGTACAATGGGAGAGGGACACGTTGCTGCAAGCTAATGAATTTTGTGGACACATAGCATGGTATACATGTTTTGTGGATGACATTTTTCTCCTGTGGAATGGAATGATAGAGACACTAGAAAGGTTCATAGAACATTTACATCATTCCACAGATTTTTTAAGATTTACATATAAATATTCCATAGAAGAGATAGAGTTTCTAGATGTCATGGTTAGAAAAACAGAGCTAACTCACTTAAGAACTAGCATGTATAGGAAATCAGTTTGTAGGAATAATCTATTACACAAAAGCAGCATGCATCCTAGACATGTTTCAAAAAATGTAATTAAAGGACAGCTGTACAGAGTAATGCGATTGCACAATGATGATGGACAACTGGAACTAGCGATTGCATCTTTGAGACAAGAATTTTTAGATAGAGGTTATCATGAAAAAGAGGTAGACAGCTGCATTACATATGCATGGAAAGAAAGAGAAGGGAAATGCAGACTCTATTATGCCGAGGCAGTAGTTGGAGAAGATTGCATGGTAGAGAAGGTCGGAGGGACCCTTAGGTTCCCTCTAACATATTCAAGTGATATAAATAGGTTTTGTGACATTATAAAAAACAACTGGAATATTTTGAATACTATTGATGAACTGAAAAATGTTATAGATACTACATCTCTTTCAAAAATGAAAAGACATATTTGCTATAACTCATCTAATTTGAATGAGAGATTGAGATCATATAGGATTGGAACTTACAAACGTAGGAACTGTGGAGCATGTAGATATATTCATACAGGAGCCAATTACATACATCCCCGCATTAAGTTTAAGATAGAAACAGATTTCTATGCAAACTGCAGGACTAGTAATATTGTCTATTTTAGCTGTTGCCTAAACTATCATGCCTTTTATATAGGTAAAAGTAATAGGCAACTGAGAGAGAGAATTTTAGAACATTATAGAGACATTTGGAATGGCAAGGACAACAGTGCTCTGGCCCTACATGTTATGGATCATGGTATAGAACATAGTATTAGGTTTCTGATACTAGAGGTAATAGTGGAAGGAGATAAAAGGAGGAGACATTAAAAATCGGACAGAATTAGCAGAACAAAAGTGGATTCTCCTCCTTAATGCAGACAGAGCTCCTGGTTTGAATGGGGTTCTTTCACTAAAACCTTTCCTTAAAGCACATGCCTTGAAACATTAATTCAGAGTGGACATAATTTTTAATAGATTTTAAACAGTCAGAATGCACTTATGAAGTTTTTATATTTTAGAATTTGCATTGTTCCATATATAACTGTGTATATATGGAGTATCTAAGAGTGTATTAATTCTGGTTTAAGCACTTGGGTTTTGGGCCAGTTATTCTACATTAAGAAGGTGTGGTCTGCACTCTTGTGAGAGGAGAGGGTAAATTCTGGCCTTCTGAGCTGCGAGTTTCTGGTTAAAGGGTTATTGTGCCTGCTTATTTGAACTGTTTCTTTCTGAAATTGGTATGCCTTGTTTGCTGTAGCATAGACTAAATTCAGACCTGCTGAATCTAGCTTTGTTTGTATAACTTGAGCACTAATCCAGATCATCTCTTTTTGGAGAAGGTTCCCCTGCACCCTAGTGGCAGGAGTGTGCAGTTAGAACTTGTCTGATCGAAGACTGCTGGAATGGGGCTCAGTTTTTAGCTTTTTATTGGTTAATTTGTTTAAATCAGTTTGCTCATTTGCTACTGTTATATATAAAAAAAAAAAAATCCACTTTATGCATCGTCGCTTAGCTAGGGTTAAACTGTTCTTGGTGCCAGAAAGTCTGCTCTTCAAAGTTTCCCTTAGAACTAGCCAGTTTTTTAGTTTTAGCACTCAAATCTGTTTCTTTGAGCTCAGCACTTGTTCAGAACCCATTGTAGGCACTAAATAAGCTACAAATTACTACAGCACTCAACTTTCCTCACTTGTCTAGAGGAAAACAGTTTTTAGTACTTAATAAATAAGCACCTATCCAGGCATGTCTAAGGATCAGCTCCCCGTGTTTTCTCCTGTCTACCTGATGAATCTGGTTATCTTGGGGCAATGCAGCAATTGCTTCATGTACACAGACAACCCTCTCCTCCTACCACCCAACACTACATCCTGTGAGAGAGATGCACTTATGTAGCCAGACTGGAAGCAAATCTTTCTTTACCCAAGACTGGACTAGACAGTCAAGAGGAGAGGGTAAACACTTGCACCACACCACACTCATCACATAGTCCCTCAAAACGTACACCACCAAAATACACACATAGCAACACAAAACACATGCCTACATTCGCGGAGGCTCTCAATAAAAATCTGCTCAAGCAACAGAGATCTCCAAAGCAGAAAAGCATGCAACCTCCACCCCCCAACACAACCCAAATGACACATAGCCCACAAACTCAGTGTGCCACTCAGCCACAGCCCATAAGACATAACAGCTTACCCAACACTATAGTCATAGGTGATTCTATAGTCAGGCACACTGATGTTCCACTCACCAGGCTAAACAAGGAGAAAGTTACTGTCAGCTGCCTGGTGGGTGCCAGTATCCGCCACATAACGCATGCACTCAGGTCACTCCACAACAAGTACAAATATGACTCTGTCATTGTCCATGTTGATGTGAATGACCTGAGATGTACCTCCCTGGACTGCATGAAAAGAAACATGGAGGAGCTCTCCGATCTTGTAGCCCAGGCAGGTA
This sequence comes from Protopterus annectens, assembly GCF_019279795.1. Taxonomy (NCBI): domain Eukaryota; kingdom Metazoa; phylum Chordata; order Ceratodontiformes; family Protopteridae; genus Protopterus; species Protopterus annectens. The sequence continues at coordinate 830,405,638 of NC_056751.1, forward strand.
TGACCCTAGCCCTGAGTAGCATCCTGCCATCACCCAGAATGATACCACAGTACAAGGACAAAATGATTGACTTCATCAATTGGCTAAGCTTCTGGTGTCATTCTAAGGGTATCCAGTATCTGTCTGCCTGGGATGACATGATCAACAGACCACTATGCTTTGCCAGAGATGGCCTGCACCTGTTGCCCTTTTGATTCCGGATACTGGCTAAGGCTCTTGCCACCCCTATAGTGCCTTTTTTTAGGCAAGGTTCAAATGTCAAATTCAGCATTTTAACAGGTACATGCAAGCAAAATCTGAGGGTAATGTTACTCAGTGCTAGAAGTCTAAACCTCAAAATGCATTCACTCAAGGCACTCCTTAAAATGGAGAACATCGACATCTGTCCAGTGACAGAGACCTGGTTCAAGGCTCCAGAGAGCACCCCTGCATTACCAGGCTATAATTCATACCACACCTTTCGGCCACCTAACCTGGACCGAAACACTAAAGGTGGAGGCGTGTCCATATTCATTAAGGATATCCACACCTCCAGGCTAGTTGCTCAGCGTAATGCATCCGAGATTATCCAAGTGCAACTAACTCTGGGCAAGACCGCAATCCAAATTGTAATTTGTTACAGATCCCCCACCATGCCCCAAGATCCCTCCCCTCATTTCTTGATACACTGGAAAATATTAGGGTACAACCCACCACCCTAATAATGGGCAATTTCAACTACCCCACCATTAACTGGGAAAAGTACTCATGTACCACCTGTTTTGCTCAACGTTTTCTGGAATTCATAAATTACAATGCCTTGAATCAACTTATCCACATCCTCACCAGGGGCAGCAGTATCCTAGAACTGGTCATTACCAGCGTGGGCTACCGGTGTTCCACACCAGAGGTCAGTTCCTCGTTGGTCAGATCGGACCACAAGCTAATCGGCCTAGACATCCATATTCCGTCCCCACCCCCCATTAGGGAAACCACCGTAAAACATTTCTGCAAAGCCAACTTCACGCTTCTTAAGACAGAAGTGACAAACTTCACAACACCCATGCAGATGGACAATAGAGCTACAACTGCTGAATCCTACACAGATGCACTTTATAAGCACTTACACGAGTGCAGGGATTGTGCTACCCCTAACAGAACCAAGATGTTATCCTCCAAAAAAAGGAAGCCAATCTGGTGGTCCCCTGCCATAAACAAACTCTACAACAGAAGAAAGAAACTGCTGCAAAAAAAGAGTAAAATCCCATGACTGGAAGAACTCCTTGGTCAGCCTCCTTAAGAAGCTGAGATGCCTCATAAAATCCTCCAAAGCTAGTTAGGAAAACAAAATCACCACTGATTCCAAAGACAACCACAAAGCATTCTATAGCTATGTCAAAAATCTCAATGGCAGCACTTAGATCTGCTCTGAGTTACAGCACAATGGCACTAAATATACAGAACCAACTGATATTGCCAAAATCCTGGGAGATAGGTTCAGTGCTAACTTTACCCCCCAAAGGGCCCATCTCTATACTGGAAGAATGCAAAGTTCCTGTAATCAAGGCTGCACAGGTAAAAAAAGCACTCTCCAAAGCCAAGAGCACAGCATCCATGGGACCTGACAACATCCCAGGTTGCGTTCTACATGAACTACAGAATGAACTGGCACCCCACGTAAGCACCATGTTCAGTCATAGCCTCACCTCAGGCTTTGTGCCCACTGAATGGTGCACAGAGACGGTTATCCCACTCCACATTTCTCCTAAACCTGATAGACTTATTTGAAGCAGTCACCAAAGCCGTAGATGAGGGTAAGGTGGTTCACACAGCCTATCTAGATCTCGCCAAGGCTTTTGACACCATCCACCACTCTGGAATTATAGATAAACTCACTAAACTAGGTATAAATCCCTATGACACAAGATGGGTTGCCAACTGGCTCACTGACAGAACCCACACGGTGAAAGTAGCAGACTCCATGTCCGACTTCAGACCAGTGACAAGTGGAGTACCACAGGGTTCAGTCCTGGGTCCTCTCCTGTTTGGTATCTACTTTTCTGAAGTACAGGCTAACACAGAAGGTCTTTGGCTAACGAAGTTTGCAGATGACTGCAAACTAGGAGCCATAATTGAAACTCCCAATGATGTGGACATCCTACAAAAGGGCCTCACTGAGACAGATGCCTGGTGTCAAAGCCATGACCTCAAGCTCAATGCCAAAAAGTGCATTGGTAAAAACTCTGTACCCATGAGCTACCACATAGGTGGTAGTCTACTTAACACCGAAAGTGTGATAAGAAACCTTGAGACACAGGTGGACATTAGTCTTTCCCTTAATAATCACATCACCACAGTTGTCAGGAAATCATTCGACATGGCACACCTCATCACAAAAGGTTTCTCATCCAGGAAAAAAGAGGTCATTGTTCCCCTCTACTTGTCACTCATTAGACCCATTATAGAATGCAATGCTCCTTTTGGTATGTACCTCACAAGACATCTACAACAACTGGAAAGGCTGCAGAAGTACCTCACAAAGAAGATTACTGGCCTCAAACAGATGCCCTACGCAGACCGTCTCAGAAAACTCCAGCTTTACTCCGTGGCATATCGCCTACTCAGAGACGATCTCTGCCTAACATACAAAGCTATGTCAAACTCAGAGCTGTTGGACATGCTCCACTTAAAGAAATCCCAATCCCTTTGAGCTACACGCTCTAGGGACCTAAACCTAGTCACCACAATAAACAGAACATGCTGGAGGGATAGATTCTTGTCCCAGAGATTTCCCATACTCTGGAACAAACTACCTATCTATGTCAAACAAAGCTCCTCATTAGCACTCTTCAAGAAAAATCTTGATGATTGGATGGGAAATAGGAAATTCACCCCAGGGATTACCTCTGTGGCTCTGCTCGACAGGGGCACAGGCAAATAATTTTCTTGGGTAGTGAAAGCCAGGGTATCTTTTTGGCTAGGCTTGTATAGGCCCAGGGGCCAATACCTATGAACCTACCTATGAACCTCTATGTATTTTTTATATTCACTTGTATTTCTGTGATTGACTTTGAATAGGCATACTGCATTTATGAAGATTGTCTCTTTAAGAAGTGTGGGTTAATGTAGTCCTAATTGGAGTTAATTGATTTTAACTGTTTGTACTCATTTTACTTGTGTGCGTTTATTTAAACTGAGTTTGCATTTCACAGAGTGAGTCTGATGAAGCGATTTGAACTATCGTGAAAGTGCTTACTTTTATTCTGAATAAATTTCTTTTTGTCTAGCTGTGTTGGTCCGCACTTTTTTCTTTTATTTATGTACGAGTTTGTATTAGTACCCATCCTTTATTGGAGTCCCGTTTTTATTTTATTTGATGTTTTGTGAGACCACAATCAGTCCAGCTGCAGAGATTAGTGAAGGGTGGTTCAGATTTCCTGCGTGACTGTTCTAGAATTAAGGCATACCCCTGTACAAATTGGTGTGTAGAGTATCAACAGTTTGAGTCATTATTTTAAGTCTTCTGTTACCATCTACAATAAGGAAACTTCTTCTGAATTTTTGTATTTCAGATCTGAAAAAAAATGTGATAAACCAATCTCTGAAATTTGTCAATGTTTATGCTGTATAAAATATTTCTTTTGCTTGGAGATTTTTTTATTGCAAGGAATCACTAGATGGTACTGTATTTTCACCAAGACCTGGATTGTAGAGTTAATTTTTTTTCCGAGATTATAAAGGTTAATGTCGTTCTGCATTACTTTTTGAACTGCATGGTGGAGACTTGTTTTCCATACTTTTCTTTTAGCAAAGATTTTTCCAAGACAAGTACGTTTCACCTTCTTGCTTAACATATTGCACTTTTGTAGTATGCATGTGTATTCCTGTATATCTGACAGAATTATGTAGACTGAATTGCAATTTTTCTTTGTGTGTGTCGGATCTAGAGAGTACCAGAAATTTTAAAGGGAGGCAGTTCATTTGGTAGGTGGAGGCTGTAAAAATGGCCAACCTTCAAAGTTAATAACACAGTGACAGATGTCTTTCTATTCCCATGTTGCAGTATTCTTACTGTGGGGATTCTCCATCTCAGGTGACCCGAACGTTGGGTCCTAGACAATAGCTTAACCCTGGTTGCTGTTGGTGTGTGGAACGTCACACGCAGGGCCATAAACAAGGTGCCTTAAATGTGATGTCTGCATGCACAGACCTCAGAACTTTTCTGTCGCAGTCGAACATCAGATCGATCGCATCGCTCCTCTACTATCAAGACGTCTAAACCTAAGTACCCCACTGGGGAATTCTTAAAATTTATTATCACTTGAGCTTGGTTTACTGGTAAATGCTGATGTGGACGTCAAATTCCGCATAAGGACGCCCATTACTGTTGCATATTCTGTTTAGGCTGGCAACATGACCATACATCCTGCGCCGTTTTGCCAATCCTTTGTCTCTAAAACGCTTAGAAGCCACCTAGCCGCCCTTAGTCTATGTTTGGAAATCAGAGACTTAAAAAGTTAGCGCTTAGGATGGATCCTGATTGGGCTGCCCAGGTTGAACCACCACGAAAAAAAGGTCAAGTTTTCATGGCCTACTACCTCTGCCCCTCCATGGTCAGATGGCCCACCAGCCGCTAATATAGGGGTTGAGGGACGTCCGCTAGAGCCATCTACTTCATTGGCTCCTCTTGAGGAAGTTGCTTCTGAAGTACTGGCCGGCACATCCACGGAGGTTACTGAGACGTCGGTGTCTACCGAAGTCGAGAGGGAACCAGGCTCCATCGGATGCCCATCTGGGATACAGGAATCCGAATCCTCTTCCTTAGCTCAGGCCCCTGAAACTAGGCTTTTTCACTCTCCCAAAACTACCCCTTTAAAAAGAAAGCAAAAAAGCAAACATCTTTCTTTCTCTTCTGAAGGACTACCTGACTGGCAGTCTTTTACACAGTCTTTGATGTAGGACTTCATGGCCCTTAGGCCCTTGGCTTCCTCACCCTCCACTCTTTCATTGCTTATCCCAAGACCTGCCTCAGCTACTTCAATTCCCCCTCCCACTTCTCAGGAAGAAGAAGAGGAAGTTTTTTCCTAATCATAAGATGAGTCTATTTCTTACTCATCGCAAATAGCTTCACCCTGGAATACTATTCCCCAAATGAGGAATCCATAGAAGGGGACTCTCCTCCAGAAGACATCACTTTTGGAGAGACCATTACTAAAATGAAAGAATATTTCAAATGGGATACTTCCCAAATGACTGAAACTCAAAAAAGATATTTTGAGCTGCTGGAAGTTGAATATCCTTCACCATCTGCCATTCCCCAGTTATACCTTCATACCTAGATGCATTTGCATCAGCATCTAAAAATCCTGACTCTCAGCCACCTGCTTCTAAGAGACATGATTGTTTCTATAAGGTGCCTGATGAACACAATTTTTTTGTGAAACCCCCCTTGGCGGACCCTGCAGTGATAGATGTGGCCCCAGATAAGCAGTCAAGACTTATCCCATCCTCACCTCTTCTGTATCCTGACAAGGCTAGCAGGAATATGGACAGGCTGGGCAAGGTGGTTTATACCTCCTTCCACCCTAGCCTTCAGAGCCATTAACTACTAAACCCATATGATTAAGTATGCCTTGAACTTGGTATCTCAAGCATCTACATGTCTATCCTCCTTGCCTGACTCTCCCAACAAGACAGAAGTAGCATCAAAACTGACCCTGGCATCCCAGGTAGCCAGGCACTAGATTAGATGCAGTTATGACACAGCAGAGGCCTCTGCTAGATCTGCTGCATCTGCATCTGTGCTTTGATATTCATGACTTTGGCTACAACCATCGCCTGAAGATTTCAAATCTAAAATTCTAGATGCCCCACTAGACCATAACCTTCTGTTTGGAAAACAGTGTGCTGAACTGTTTAAGAACCTTCAGGAGAAGAGCAAGGAGCTGTAAGACATTAAGCACCTTCCGGTACCTCCTATACCAAAATACTACAGAAACTATCCAGCTAAGACTTTTGTGTCCGAAGAACCTCCTCCACTGCTACTCCTTCTTCCAGGCATAGGAAAGGTAACAGGAGGCAAACCTCTTCCAGGCCTGCCTCTTCTCAGCTTACCCACAGACAGCCCTTTCAAAACAAAAATAGTACCAACAATGTGTGACTGCCTTGCGCATCTCCCCCTTTCAGCCTGTCCCCCCCCACACACACACTGTATGCCCTTTTGGAGAACATTCACCTCAGATTGCTGGGTTTTGGCAATAGTAGAAAATGGATATTTCCTATCTTGGAAAGAATGGCCCACACCACAGGGCATTCCATTCCCCCCAAAAAAACAACTACACGTTATACAGGATCTATTGGCCCATGGAACCGTAGAACCTGTCCCCTCAAGACAAGAAGGAAAAGGATGTTCTTCGTGTTTCACTGTTGCAGTCATAACTGTAGGGTGCTCCTGCCGGCAGGCAGGCAGGTCGCCAGAATCCCAAAAGTCTGGGGGTCCCGTCGGCTGTATAAGTATCCTGGCTGCAGGGCGGCTTTGGTACATAGTCCACAGCCAGCTCCATCTTCTCTTGCAGTCTTTCTTTCTTGCTTAGTGCTTTCTACTCAAGGCTATTCCTAGTACCAAAAAATGACGGACCATGGAGGCCAATCCTAGAATTGTCTTTTCTAAAACTCTTCCTAAAAGTCCCTTCCTTCAGACCCTCCTTCCACTACTGCCCCCCCAAGCATTCATTGCCACTGTAGACCTAAAGGATGCCTACCTCCACATCCCTATACAGCCCACTCACAGAAAGTACTTATGTTTTGCTGGGCCCTGTTCTCACTTTCAATTTACTGCTTTGCCCTTTGGATTATCCACTGCATTCAGGGTCTTCACCAAATGCCTAGCTCTCGCCATAGCCTACTGCAGGACCAAGGGCATTCAAATCTACCCCACCTAGATGATATTCTCATTCTTGCAGAGAAAGAAAACACCCTAAAAAAAATCTGCAGTTTTCCATGTCTCTACTACAATGGTTGGGGTTCACCCTCAATCTCCCCAAATCATCCCTTGCACCAGAGCAGGACAAATTCTTCCTGGGATGCAGGATCTGAACAGACCTGATGAAGGCATTCCTTCCTCAGGACAAGGTAATTTCCCTAACTGACCACTTTCTCGATCTTATCCAGACTCACCAACTGTCAGCAAGACAATTCATGCGACTTCTGGGTCTTATGGCAGCCACTGTTCCTGTGCTACCACTAGCCAGGATGCACATGAGGAAGCTACAGTGTTATCTAAAGAATGTATGGTCCCAACACAGCTACCTCTAGACTTCCAGATCCCCTTCCTACCCTGCCTAAAGGCAGAGTTACGGTGGTGAATTCAACAAGTTCAAATGAACCCAGGCCTTCCCCTCCTGCCCGCCCACACCATTTCAACATATGCACACACATGCCTCAGATCTGGGCTGGGGGGCTACCATGAAGGGCCTCAAGGTGCAAGAACACTGGCAGGCACCCTTCCTGAAAAAACACATCAACGTAAGGGAGGTGACTGCAGTGCATTTAGCTCTGAAAGCTTTTCTTCACCTAGTACAACCAGGCCCCCTTCAAATCTTCACAGACAACACCACGGTCATGTGGTACATCAACAAATGGGGGGAGGACCAAGTCTTACCCCCTCTGCAGGCTGGCAATGTAGATTTAGGACCTAGCCTCACAAAACAACTTATCTCTACAGGCAGTCTGCATCCCATCCCAGGGCGACCATCAAGTGGATGCTCTCAGCAGATCATTCTCTCTGCATCACGAGTGGATGTTGCACAGAGAAGTTTTTCTAGACATTGTCCACCAGTGGGACACATCTCAAATAGACTTATTTGCCTCCCCCCAGAACAGTCAGCTGAGAAAATTCTATACCAAAGACCACTCCCCACTAGCCTGGAGAGTGGATACCTTCACCATTTCAAGGATGGGACGATTTCTATAGGCCTTTCTTCCCTTTCCACTTATTCAAAAGGTCCTTCTGAAAGTCAGGAGGGACAATCCAAAAATCTTGTTGGTGACTTCCTACTGGCCAAGGCAGCATTAGTTCCCCCTTCTACTGACCCTCACCAAGGACAGTCACCACAAGTTACCCCACAAGGTGGACCTACTCATGCTGCAGAAAGGAACTCTCATCCACCCTCATCTGGAGATGCTGTGTCTAACACTCTTGGTGATAAACTTTTAATAATCCTCAGACACCACTACTTTGAGAACATGCTTTCTGTCCTGATGGAGGCCAGGAAACCTAACACAAGGAGATCCTACATTTTAAAATGGGAAAGATTCTCCAAATGGTGTCTCCAAAGGCTTAGGGATCCCTTTATAGCTGTCACTTTGGCTTCCAGAGTACAAAATAAGTACTCCACTGGGAAAAGGTAACTTTTTTTTTTTTTTTTTTTTGTATCTGGGTCGATAGATGTCAGAAGTATACCAGGCTTGTGTTCAAAACATGAGTGGTTGAAACTTATCTATATTGTGTGATGGCTGGCTGTTCCCCGTAAGGTTGAATTGCCCCTTTTCCCTGTAGTGATGCAGACTTGGAATTGTTATTTATAAAAAGTGGGGATGAAGGGGGTCTTTCCAGCATTTTATGAAGGAAGTACCTTTAAGAGGTTCAGTCACAGAATTTTGAAGCATATGTTTGATATTTATTTTATTTTATTTAACATTTGTTGACCGGGAAAGTCTGATTAGGACAGAGCCTGTTTTCAGTGGAGACCCGGGGAGTACAGATAAGAAGTGATATACCTAAGAGTGTTAATAATGCTTTGGAAAAATATTAACAAGCATCACAGACTTGCCAGACATACTACCTAGGTTATGTGTGTGTGTGATTCTGAGTAAGAAATCCCATAACTTTGCCCCACTTACTTCATGCCATGGCACACAATTATCTATAGATGCTTCCTTTTGGCTTAAACACTTCATGTGTTCACTGTGCTTTGTTGTCTTGTAGTACCATTCGACTGTTTGAAGGAACCTAAACATTGTGCTCCCCTTCCCTTCTTATGTAACTTTATTGTGATCCCGTGTGAGTATACATTTGTATATCTCAGTGCTTCCCACTGTTTCTGCCTTTGTCGCTTACTGAGAATTTCACTGTTCGGTTTCTTTGTGAACTTCATGCCTTACTTTACAAAGTTACACATCTGTGTATCAACTTTGTGCCTTACTGATGGTTTCATGAATCTTTTTAGTCAAGGCACAGAGTAAACACTGTGATAACGGGCATAAAATGTTTGAGGTAACAAGTTTAGAACTGATGACCACTGAGCAGTTTAACCAATATGACATGTTACTAGAAATCTAAAACATTTCAAGAGAAGGCTTAATAAAGTTCCATAACTAACATGGAAAGTAAAGGAGTACAGATAAGAAATGAACAGAAAGGTGTGTAGTATGAACTGTAAACCTAGTAGTAAAGTAAGAAACTGCTGTCTAAAGACAAGTTCTTAGAAAGCAAGTACATAATGTGGCAAGTACCTAATAAACACCTGTAGCCTACATAAGGTAACAAGAGTGGAGGCTTTGTGGTGCAGGAGAGAAAGCAGATGTTTCCTTACAGGGAGACAGGTAGAGACATAATGGTTAGCTCCGTAAATGTTAAGTGCATGAAGAAGTGGAGTAAAGTCATTGAGGCAGCGGTTGGAGACTGGGGAGGTGATAATTCTTAGAGCATGCTAAGAGAAGCTTGAAGTTATCTGAGTACTACAATTTTTTCTTACCTTCCAGAAACCTGCTTCTTTACTGGCTACTGTTTTTTAAAAAAATCTTTGTTTATACACACACGCGTGTACACACACATACATATGTGTGTGTGTGTGTGTGTGTGTGTGTGTGTGTGTGTGTGTGTGTGTGTGTGTGTGTGTGTGTATCAAATTTGTCTCATGAAGTATCGAACACTTCAGAGTAGACAAAAAAAAAACAATAATTTTAGAGCAAATCTACAGTAATCAAAAACAAAACACCAAGTATTACTTCATGCAGGTGAGTCAAGCCCTCCTGCACCTGCACCTCAATGATTATATACATCAACTCCATGATCACACAAAAGTAAGGTAAGGGCAAATTCCTAGACCCTGCTGTAATGCAGTCTTGTACAGAAAGCAGCTGGCAGGCTGAAAAAACAAGTCTGTTAAAGCTTTTACTGTTCTGAGCATTCAAACTTATAGACTGCAACCATGTCTGTGTGTGTGTGTGTGTGTGTGTGTGTGGGTGTGTGTGTGTGTGTGTATATATATCTACAGACACAAAAATACCTAATCTTCAAAATATTAATAGTTAAAAATACATAAACACAAAATACTGACAGTTAAAAAGTACCTAAATACAAAACATTGACAAAACCTAACCACATCCCAACTCAGTGTTTTTACAGTGGGCAGGCCCCTCACTTGCACCCCCCACACCCCGGCTAATTATATATACCAACTTCAGGATCATACAGCAGTGAGGAAAGGACATATACCCTTCCCTGGCAACTTAAATTTTGTCAGTATTTTGTGTTTAGGTATTTTTGACTGTCAATATTTTGAACGTTAGGTATTTTTGCATCAGTATTTTTGCTGTCAGTATTTAGATCATTTAGACAATTGCCATATATGCACACATATATATTTTTATTGTTGCTGTTGTAGTCTGGGATGTGGTTCTAAAGGGTTCAAACTGACAAGTTCACTTACCCAGTGAAATGATGAATAAATTGCATTTAAAAATGTAACATTCCTTTTGTCAGTAATATTGGCTGGTAGGTTTGATTTTGTAAAGAGTCTTTGCAGATTTAATCTGAGCCTTTTGGGAAAAAAAATGGCACTCCTTATATATATAACAGAAACACATCCCCAGGTGGTGAGCCCACTTTGGGATTTTTTTAACTTATGTTGAGGCCCGGAGAAAGTAATTGCACTAATTTTGTTGGGAAAATTAATTCCATATTGCGATTCCATTTGGCATCATATCCTAGTACTTAGAACTGAACCAGACTAATTATTACATGGAGATGTGCATATATTTCCCATGACACTGCATAATGGCTTACATGTAAACATGTTATTTAGGATTAGGTCTGTCCAAGACTCTCTGTGATAATTGTTTTGTCAGTGATGTTGCTTCAGTCCCTGTTTATTTTGTGCATGGTTTAAAATTTCTTTTTAGTAGGTGATGCTGTCATGTTTCAGGTGTTGTAGAACGGTTCTATATTAGAACACCGAACATTTAAAATGTCGAGTGTTCTAATATCAACCCATTTTCAGTGAACGCTGAAAATATCGAAGAAGCAGAAAACTGAATTCTTTCCTAGGGAAAGAATTTGGTTGTCCATTTATGTTGCTTCGGTATTTTCAGTGCTCTGTTGGAAAGTTACGGATTGGGTTCAGGTAAGTGTGTGATTGAGTGCAGGTTAAGTATGTGTGCGATTGTGTGGAAATGAGGGTTAGGGCGGGTTAGGTGAGTTAGGGTTAGGGTGCAGGGTAGGTATGTGTGCGATTGTGTGGACATGAGGGTTAGGGCGGGTTAGGTGAGTTAGGGTTAGGGCACGGGAGAGGTGAATGTGCGATAGTGACGGACCTTAGGATTAGAGTTTGGGTTAAGGTAAGTGGATAGTTAGTGGTGTGTGTATAGTTTAGTGTAGAGTTAGGTGTAAGATTTTAGGTGTATGTGTGTGGATTGCTGTTTGTTTGGTATGCTTGTGTTGTGTGTATGTGTTTTGGAACAGCAAATTATTTCCCTAGGAAAAAAATTGCTGTTCTGAATGTTCGATGTTTGGTATTTTCGATTGGTAAGGTTCGATATTAGAACACTCGACATTTTGAATGTTCGGTGTTCTAATATAGACCCTTGTAGAACTACAGACTGGTTCCTTGTATGTTCCAAGACACTTGTATGATGCAATGATCATAAGCACCTGTGTAGTTGTGGCTTTTGCAGGTAACATGGAGAGCCTTTATGGTTATGCTAAAAACTGAATCATACTGGAAAAAAATCACAATGGCCAACATAATATGGTCAGCAATTCATTTATTAGAACTTATCTGCATACAACATACAGACCGGTTTTGGCTACCAAGCCTTCTTCAGTGCCAAAAACTGACCCTTTCAAAACTGTTTTGTGACAAAACTAACCCTTTCAAAATTGTTCTGTGGCAGTCAGTATTTATTGATTATGAAGATTTACATTTTGGAACATTTTATTTACTTATGTTAATGTGCATTTATAATGTTTACATTTTTTAACTGTACTTTTTAGAGCCATAGCCTTTATAAATTTTGAAGAGCTGGATTATTTCAAGATCCGACTAGCAAAACAAAAAGTAGTTTCCTAAGACATCCTAGTTCACCAAAAGGATATATGTGCCAACGAGGCAGTAAGTTAATACTGAATTTAAAGTGCCAGGCTTGCTGCCCAGATAGAGCCAACCACAGATTAGTGTATAGCAGAGCAAGTATCAAAACAAAGACAGATGATTATGTGTGATGACAGAGTGCAAATTGCATAAATGGCTTCAGACGTAATATCCTTATAGTAATATTTAACTATGGGTTGCTGTTTTAGACTTGGCTACTGATTTAGACTTGTTAGCCAAATGTGTAGAGTTTTAACTCTTGCTTATCTTTGCTTTTTTTAAGAAGTGCTGTGTGTATCAGTCTTCTGTGTATGTCATACTCCCATTAATTGACCATTTGATGATTGATTAATCCAACATCTTGTACTCTTCTTTTTTTATTGGATTCCTGCTATTTTATCAAAAGCAGCATAGTTAAATATGCTTTTGAGTGAAGAATCTTGCCAATAAGTCCACTGCATTGAAACTTTTGAACTTAATTTTCTGTAGGTGTCTCCCCCCCACACATGTAAGAGGGCATATCATCTTTACTTAATTTAACCAACTCTAATGCCACTGGCTTGTAAAGGCTTGTAGAACTTTCCCATTGCAGTATTCCAATTTCAGTGAGCCATATTTTTAGTGAATTGGTTGAAAGTAGGTTTGAACATGTGGATTCCAATAACTTGGATGACTCCCATTTTAACTATGTTATAAGTATACCAAGATGAAAGATTCAAAGAAGGACTACCTAGAGCTTAACATATGTGTCAGGGTGCCAGTCAGAGACCCTTTTGTAATAGTTTTTTTTCCTTTGGAAAGGCCAGATGTGATTTTGGTCCTGCACGGGAACTGACATTTGGTGGTATGAGCCTTGAGTATAAGTACCACTGGCATGTCTCTTCTGCAGTTCTTGCAAATTGCTAATCACTTAATTGTGTATTTGATGTCAGTTTTCATTCATTGCGAGAGACTTACCAAGCTAGTTAAAAAAACAGAAAATGAGCTCAGTGCTCTTCACTTTAATACCGTTTAATAAGGGCCTTAGTCTTTTCAAATCAGACTTTTTCAGATCTGAAGAAGTCTGTGATTGGAAAAGACAAAAGCACTTTTTAAGTGGTATTAAATCAAAGAGCACCACATTAATTTTCTGTTTTTTTGCCAATTTTCATTCATTCCTCACCCACTGGGTTTGGATCCGAACCTCGGAGCCGACTCTGGTTTTACTATAGCTCGTGGCTAACTGAAAATTTCGAGCTCCTCACTACCCATAATGCACCAACCCCAAACATACCCCAGATCTCATTTGCCACTTTTGTGTTTAGACGTGGTCAGCTTTGCTCTCGAGCATATTAAGAGATAAGTGAGTTTTCCTTCCAAATTTGTTCTTTAAATACATATACTCGTGTATTCTCTTTTACCATTGCTGGTATTTTTCTGCTAACTTTCCTTTTACACATTCCTGTATTCTTCAGTACCATTGCTGGTATTTGTTTACCCTTTTTCTTCCTCTTTACCCTTTAAAAAAATCTGTGTATCTTTTTCACAGTTAGTTAAAATTTTTTTGGGGGGGGTGTCTGAAAAAGTATTTAAAAAGTGTAAAAAATGCAGCCATAAGCTGCCTTGTTCTGACACCTATGACCTTTGTGTCTACTGCTTGGGCCCAGAACACCTTAATGTGAATTGTGAAATATGTCAAAGTTTTAATCCATGAGTTATAGTGGACAGAAAAAACAAATTAATATTAAAAGGTCTACTTCTGATTTCCTTTTCAGAAACCATATCTGCTGCTCACCCCACTAAAATGGCTTCAGAGGACTGTCCAAAAAAGTCCCCGAAAAGGTAATTTTTTTCAGCTCCATCTTCTATGGAGTCTCCAAGATGTACTCAGTGTCCCCTAAAATGTCCTTGGATCAGAGTACTTCGGCTCTGAACATTCTTCCTTGGGTCCAGTACTCCCCAACTCTAGATCCAGTTCCTTTTAGAGTTCCTTCTCCCTTACTTGAGAGATGGCAGTCCAAGTCGCTATCTATTGTATCGTCTCATTCTTCCAGGATTCTCTCTGAAGCCGACATGGATAGAATGATGAGGAAGTTTCTGTCAGTGCAGTTAGATAGGGGCTCTCCTGGCTCCTACCCTCTCGGGTCAGAAAGTCCTCACTGGCTCTACCCCTCCAGTATCGGCTCCTTCTCCAATCCAACACTTTGTTTCAGAGTCCTTGGATCCGAGTTTATTGAAATGTCTGGTTCAGGCCCACTTTAATGGTGTCCTCAGATCCAGAGGTTTCTCTGAGTGCCCCGGCTCCAGCAAGTTCAGAGTTGAGTAAATCTTGGAACCGAAATGCCCCAGTTGGTCCGAAGTGTTGGAGTCAACTCTGAAGTTTTCTGAGCCGTGTCTGCCCCTTGGAGCCTCAGCCCTGGACAACTTGGCTCCTGCCTCTGCCTCAGGTAGATTGCCTTTGGGGCAGATGGAGCCGATGGAACAGAAGCATGGCTTCTTGGCTCCATCGGTTTTCTTCTCCCTGGGACGGTCTGTCTATGAGAAAGTGGGGAGAGTTTTCTCTGCTTCAGCAGGAAGGGTGGTCTCTCTCCTCCCTCAGATCTTCTTTCAGCATCTCATGTGTATATGCTTCAATAGCTTCAATATTTGACTTCACAGGGGTAGCCAGTCCAACCTCTCTTGGCTACCCAGCAGGGTATTACCCTGTCTTCTGACACTTCCACAGAATATTCCACTGAAGAATTACCCCGGAAGAGAAATTGCAAAAGGAGGCACTTAGATTCCTCTCAGGAATCTATCACAGAAGACACAAATTTTGATGAAGGGGAAGAATCCCCCAGATCACCACCCGAAGATGTCTCATTTGGAGACATTCTGGAGATCTTCAAGCAACATTGTGGTTGGTCCTCCTAGAATCCTTCCCTTGAGGAATCAGTGTTTCTGGAGGCATCTGGATCTGGACTGTCTATCTCTTGGGTAACTCTGCCTGCTGATGGGCTCATTGATTTGACCTTTCAGCAGGCATGGAAGGAGTCTGA
This sequence comes from Protopterus annectens, assembly GCF_019279795.1. Classification (NCBI taxonomy): domain Eukaryota; kingdom Metazoa; phylum Chordata; order Ceratodontiformes; family Protopteridae; genus Protopterus; species Protopterus annectens. Next base: position 830,421,005 of record NC_056751.1, read on the forward strand.
TGTGGGAACCTATCCCCAAGAGACCAGACCAAATTCTGGCACCTCTGACAGGAAGGGAACAGTGGAGCAAGGGAGTGCCAGTAGATGCCATGGTTGTGGCAGCAGTCACAAAGAAGGAACTTGTAGAACAAAGTTCTACTGTTCATCCCACTAATAGAGAGTCTAGGGCTTTGGACAGGTTCAAGAAGCATGTCTGTGCTTCAGTGAACTTTGTTCTTAGGTCACTGAATTACCTGGCACATTCATAAAGTTTCAAAGAGATTTGATTAAGGAGTTGTCAAATACTGTTTCAGGGACCACTACTGCAGAGGTTCAAGCTTTGATAGCCTCGCAGTTGGCAACCATTCAGTCCATCTTAAATTCCTCCATGAGGCTCACCTCTCATGCAGCTGAGGATACCTCAAGGGAGGTGGGTTCAGGCATCTCAGTAAGGAGACATGCCCGGATGCACCTTTGTGAGTTTGTGGAGACCTTCAAGTTTTCTCTCATCAATGTTGTCTTTGACAGATCTTCTTTTTTTGGCCCCAAAGTGAAAGACACACTCCAGGTGTGAGAAGCATGGAAAGACTCTTTCTGCTGTAGGAGTATGTTTTTCGACCCCCTCAAGGACCTTTTCGAGAACCAGTGGGGGGTGGAGTGGAAGATGGTATTCAAAAAAACTCAGGGTCCTTTCCAAGATCCATGTGGAGATGGTTCCCCCAGAAGCAGAGGGGGGAATGCTAATGGATGGAAGATGCTCACGTGGCAGAGGTGGTTCACAAAACAAGGGGTCTAGAAGACGCTTTCTGTGACAGGCCCTACCAGCGCTCCTGAATGGAGGCCCGATTTTACTCCTCTGGAAACAATCAGGAGTCATTTATCCCTGCAATAGAGAGTCTGGCTAGATATCATAAAAGACACTTAGGTGCAGAGAATTATTTCCAGAGGTTATATAATTCCCTTTTTCCTTCCACCTCCATTCTCACAAACTTTTCCCTATGTTCCACCCATTCAGAGGAAAGCAGCAGTGCTGGAAATACAAAAGCTGCTAGAAAAAGAGTCATCCAAGAAGTCCCAGCAGACCAGAAAGGATCCAGAACTTACTCGGTATTCTTTTTCGTGCTAAATAAAACAGGAGACTGGAGACCATATCTGGATTCTCGACAACTTGAACAAGTCATTTTAACACTCAAAGTGTGAGATGGTCATGGTTCAGTCCGTTTTGCCATTTCTAAGCAAGGACAATTGGATGTGCTCTCTAGACCTTCAAGATGCATACTATCACATAAAAATTAACAGATAGTCCAAAAGGTTTTTACAGTTCCATCTGGGAGCCAGTCATTGCCAGTTCCGAGCCTTGCCCTTTGGTCTCACCACAGCCCCTAGGGTGTTCATCAAATGCATGGCAGTGGTGGCAGCTCACTTGAGACTGCAGGGATTCTGGGTGTTTCTGCTTTTGGATGACTGGCTCATTACAGCTCCAACCAAGCATGTAATCATAATGGCGAGAGACCAGGTACTCTAAACTTCATCCCCTCTGGGAATCGCAATAAACTACAACAAATCTCAGTTGCATCCATCACAAACACTGGAATTCATAGCAGCAAATTTCAATACAGCATCTGCGATAGCCTCAGTTTCCCTAAATAGAATACAGACATTAACATTCCTGGTCGCAGTTTTCAGCCTGATTAATTCCTCAAGCCTTGGGGTCAGTGTCAGCAGTCATGATTCTTGTTCCCCTTGCAAAATATATGAGATTTCTTCAGTGAATGGTTTCATCACAGTTGTCAAGTCTTTCTCAAAGGATGTCAGTTCAAGTAAGGATCACACAGACATGCAAGAAGTACCTTTGGTGGATAAGGTTAGATTAGCTTTTACAAGGCTGTCTGTTCATTCTCCCTCAACCTAAAGCCATACTGACCACGGACACATCCCAGATTGGTGAAGGGGGGAGGACACTTCCTGCGGAAAACAGTCTAAGGCACTTGGTCCCTTGAAGAGGCTAATTTAAATATAAATGTTCTGAAGATGAGAGCAGTGCTTTTTAATGTTGCAAGCTTTTCAGGATGCTCTACCTCTGGGAACAGTTGAGATCCAAACAAACAATATGTCAGAAGTTTGGTACTTCAACCAACAAGGAGGAATCAAGTCTTATCCCCTGTGCCAAAAAGCCCTCAGAGTGTAGCAGTGGGCATTCTCATCCAACCGCTTTCTGATGGCAACACACATTCCACGAAAGTCCAACATGATAGCAGACAAATTGAGCAGGTCCTTTCTTCTACATCATGAGTGGCCTTTCAACAAGAAAGTGACTGAGGCAGTTTTCTATCAATGGGGCTAGCCTTGCTGCAATCTTTTTGCATCACCCCTTAACAACAAGTGCAGCAGCTTCTTTGTCCTAATCCCCCTAGCAAAGGAATCACTGAGGGATGCTGTGCTCTACGATTGGCTCTCTGGTCTTCTGTGCTTATCCACCCTCTGATTCCCAAATTTCTTCAAAAAGCTGTCGGGTTGAAGAGCAAATCTATCCTCATTGCACGTTATTGGCCTCAACAGGTATGGTTCCCCTTCCTTTGGCCTCAACTTCTTTACTCACCTTGGTTTCTGGATCCGTTTCCAGACCTACTGTCTCACTTGACAGGCGTGATTCATTCGGACATCTCAAGCCTCAAGCTAACCGTGTGGTTTCTCCACTTCCTTTAATAGCCAGACAACATATGCTCTCATCCCCTGTCCTTCATATACTTTTTTCTTCCCATAAAGCTTCCAGTAGGAAAATCTACAGGAATAAGTGGAAGAGGTTTGTTTGTTGGGGGTCATCAAAAACATATTGATCCCTTTTCAGCCCCTACACAAAGTGTACTAGAGGTTTTGGCAGAATTTTTTAATGAGGGAGCTAACAACTCTACCATTAAAGTTCAATTGCCTGCAGTTTCTGACTTTCATATAGGAGTTGACATTTCTTCCCTAGTTTCTTATAAGATATGTAAGGCCTTTCTAAGAGGTACTATTTTACTTAGACGATGTTATAAAGATCCTACTCCCGCACAGGATTTGAACCTTGTTCTGCAGGCCTTAATCCATTCCCCCTTCGAACCAACTGGAAAATGTGATCTTAAATTTCTGACCTGGAAGACCATATTGTTAGTGGCTACTACTTCTGCAAGGAGAGTTTCAGAACTTCAAGCATTATGCTCTAGACCTCCTTATTTGATTTTCCATAAGGGTAGCGTGACATTAAGAACCTCCCTCTTCCTTCCTTCCTAAGGTGGTGTCAGAATTCATTATCATTCAATCTTTTAACTTGCCCGTTTTCTTCCCAAAATTTGAAAACAAAGGTGAATACATATTTAATTTGCTGGACTTTCATAGACAGTTGCATTTCTACTTACACAAAACAAAAGTCATTAGAAAATCTGATCAATTATTTATATACTTTGCAGATAACAAATTGCGCAAATCTGTTACAAAGGTAACACTGACAAGGTGGATTACAGACTGCATAACCTTTGTTTATAGTAAATTGGGCATTGCATTAACAAAACCTTTAAGAGTTTACTCTACAAGATGTATGGCAACCTCATCAGTATTTTTATCCGACTATTCCATGGATGATATATGTGCAGCTGCTACTTGGGCTAATCCTTGTACTTTTATTACTCATTACAAATTGGATCTGGTGTCACGGGGAAGAGCAGCGTTTGTTTCAGCCCGGCTCGGGAACATCCTTCCTTAGAGTTCTCCTGGGATGTCAGGTAGCTGAGGACTGTGTCCCAATGGTTGAGGAATGAATGAAAACTGACAACATCAGATAAAGAAGCTATGTGCTTACCATAATGTTCCATCTGTGTTGTCCATTTTCATTCTTCCTCAGCTTCCCACCCACCAACCCCCAACCTGTGTCATCATGGACTTCTGGAAGAATGAGATGCTATTAAAACACCACTATGTCTTGTACAGAGCTCCAGATACTGGTTTCCTTTGTTAGGAACATTATTCTAATATTTATTATTTGTCATTTAGCAAACAAGATCTGAGGTATGTTAGGGGTTGGTGCATTTTGGGTAGGGAGGAGCTTGAGAGTTTCAGTTGGCCACAAGCTATAGTAATGGCAGAGTTGGATTTGAGGTTCAGATTCGAACCCAGTGGTTGAGGAATAATGAAAATGGACAACACAGATGGAATGTTATGGTAGTATGTACATAACTTCTTTTTTCTACACAAGTATATTAGTTTTTTGGTTGCGAGCTGTTCATTAATGGTCATTTTGTATCGTTGAGATTTTAGGATCACCACAGATTAATGAAAATATTTTATCAAGAGAGCATGTCTTCCGCTTCTAAATCATTAAAATGTGTAGTTGAAGTAGACAGATTGCCTCTATGGATTTCAGTTTTCAGGGAGGGGGGCCTTGCCAGAATACATACTTCTGAGCTTTGTTTAGAGTTTAATAAAGCCGCTAAGTTTAAGAGACTGAACCAAGAAAATAAATATTTTAAAACTCCCTGTTTAAAATTTAAATATTTTCATAAAAGAAAAAAAGGAGAAAAATGTGTGAAAAAACTGCTTGTGAAGGAGGCAGATACTGAGAAGTTTAGAAACTAAATTCTTCCCAAGCTCCATTGAGGAAGGGGCAGACACGCTGTTGGCTTCCATGACAAGGGCTCAAAAGCTGGTCACAGAGAAGCATAAAAGAAAACGGCTGCTTCTAAAATCATACAGTCTACTTCCATGTTTCTGAATGCACAGCGGAGTCACCAATAATTGTTTTATGAGTGCAAAACATCAGTCTTAGCAACAGTATTATGAATGCATTCTTTTGGAGATGGCTAAATGAATTTCTGGGACTTCATTGACAAAGGAGATAATATCTGTCTCCTCTACTTCAGAACCTAGTTTTCCCAAGTTATTCAAGTACAAGTAGTTTATCATAGATCACTTTAAGTTAATGCAGTCTGTTTCCCATCAACCCATATTATTACCTTCACAGTACCCACATAAGTTCTAGGGGCCTTTATCCATACCATCAGTGTTAGTGGAATATAAACAGAAGAGAAAAAGATCTCCAACTCTTATATATTTGGCAAAGAAGATTTCTGTATATGAAACAGAATCACTGCTAGAACCAGACACAGTTTGTGACAGTGTATTGTCAAAATCTGAAATAAGCTTTGAGAAGACTGTAAATTTAGTCACAGAATATTTTGGATGGCCAAGAGGTGCGTACATGACAAGGGTGAAATGGGAAGTGTGGTGTGACTCTTCATTACGTTATGTATTTAGTGATATATTAGACAGTAACTCTTAGCACCCTGATACACAAGAGAGCTGATAACCTTTACAGGGCACCCACAGATTAACCAGACTTGTATAAGAGCTGACCTTTCAACAGTTTATTTAGTTTTAGGACAACAACAAAGGAATAAGTTTACCTTGTTCTTTCCTCCTTTGACCAGGAATGTACAGGTCTGGGACTGGGACTAATAATGGAAGGGCTTAACCTGACTGCAGCAACTTTTCTAGGACAGTCAGTTCATTGGTTTATAGGAAAGTAAGTACTAGTCCAGCTGCCCTTGCAGTCTGTTTTAAGCCTGGTCAGTTTCCCTTTTTAAAAGTGAGACTCACACTTTTTACCTTGTGACTGAGGTAAACACCTTAACCATTATACCAACCCTTCCCTTTTACCACAGTGTTCTGCTGCCTAGGACCTAGCTGCAGATATCTTCAACAGCTTCTCAAGTCAGTCACAGAAATAGAAAATAGTCCCAGGCTATAATTCAGATCTTATCTTTTCAGTGGTATTTCAGTCTACTTCTCCAAGCCTTTTGACTTAAATTAAAGGGATATCATTTATTTTCTTTATATTTAGATAGTTTAGTATGTTTTTACTGTAATTTAATCATTTTCTTTCCCTCCCCCTGAGTTGTATGACACTACTGGTTTTGCTGTGCTGTCCTTTTTTAGATAACTCTGTTATATCTGTTTGACTTTGTTTTATGGCAGTTTTGTTTTGATTTGTGGTAAAGTTGCTGTACGTTTGCAGTTTTTTCTCAGCATTTAGGGCTTGGTGTTGGCAGTTACTATTCTGGTTAACATGGACAAAAAAGGCAGTAAGGAATTCAAAAACTGTGTTATGTGGAGCCAGCATTCCTTCACAGGACAAGCATTCTTAATGCGACAAGTGTCTTTGGGTGACACATTTTTCCAGAAAATCTGAAGTTTATAAAAGAATCACAAATCCTGACATAGTGTGACACCTGTAAGACCTTAATAGAGGGCGGAATTTGGTAATGGCAGAAGAGTAAAGCAGCAATCGTCTCCACTCTGTGTGGGGATACTAGTATTCGGTAATGGGTCTATATCAAAATTTCAAAGAGGCATTGCAGCGAACGCCTCTTCATCGACGTATACAGCAAACGCACAAAACCGCGAACACTGACATCAGTGATTTCTTTCCCTGGGAAAGACATTGCTTGGCCATCCCTGTAAGTTTGCCATTTCGCCCACTGTAATGCGATCTCGGAGTTGGTATATTTAGTTTGGGGTGGGGGAGCACAGCCCCCCACTTTATGTTTGAAATTTTGTTTGTGTGTTTTTGGTGCTGCTGTTTTGAACGTTCATGGTTTAGTGCGGTCGGTGTTTAAGTGTTGCTGAAGAGGTGTTCGATGTAACGCCTCTTCGAACATTTAATATAGACCCTTGGATAATATATTTGGTGTGTAACAGTCCCACAGCTTAACTAAAGTGAGGTGCAGCAGCTCAGATAACGCAAGAGAAGCTTTCAGCAAAAAAGACAAAAAGTCTTTCATTCAAGAAGAAGAACAGCACGTGTAAGCATGATGGCAGCAGCAGAGGCTAAGGAAATAATAGAAACCACAGATGTGGATGCACCTGCCTCCCCACTTTAGAAAGTAATGGCTAAATTATTCAAAGTAGACAGAAACTTTGACAAATATATTGCTACAGTGGAGCATATACTTGAAATAAAGTCCATACTGAGCTTACATTTTCTTCTGTGGCAGAGTTGCAGCATGATGTACAGCAGCAAGGAATTCTTATAGTGGACAACAGTGTTCAGACTGAATAATTTGAACAAAGAATTGTGGACCTTGAGGACAGGGCAAGGTGTAAAAATCTACATTTATTTGGTATCCCCAAAAAAGTGGAAGGAAATGAACCAGTACAGTTTGTGCAGAAGCAGCTAGTTGAATGGACAAGCCCGTCTCAGTAAGAGATAAGTATCTGAAGAGCCCATAGGCTGTTAGCACCTGGAAGTCTCTCTATGGCGAAACATCCCAGGCAATTTATAATTAGGTTTCTTACATTCCAGGTAAAAGAGAGATGTTTGTCACTGTTGTGGAAACTGGAGATAAAATGTTTCCATAGTTAGTCTCTAATGTACATTGCAACAAGATTTTAACTCCAAGGCTAGAAGGCTGAGAGCAAAGTTTATTCTGTCTGTGTAGCAGTGCACAGTAAAGAACTAGCTTTTCAAAGTGCATTACCCTGCACTTTTAAGGTCTTTTTCCCCTCTGGGAGTAAAATAATTTATGGACCCAGAGGAATCGCAGACAATAGTCTAGCAGACATCACAAAGGTTCCCAACAAAATTGAGATGACATAAGGGGAGATGGGGAAAGGAGAATGGCTGAGCAGAATGATCCACTGCCTAGAGTGATCTGGGGGGGTAGCAATAGTAAATCACAGTCTTAAGCACAAAAATATAGATGCAATAAACTATTTAAAAGAGAGGTATTTTGCACATAAAGTTTGGATACTGAGTAGAATATACAAGATTCATTGTATTTTAAGACCACCATAGTCCCACTTAGAAGAATTAAGAGATTCTCAAAGAAATTACTGACTTTGTGTGGGAGGGTGACTTTTAATACAATTACTCATGTTGAAAATGTAGAGTGAGTGCCACATAGATTGAGGGCTACTTGAATAGGCAAGTATTTAGACAATTTTATGAATCGTATAGGTATGAGGGGCATTTGTGCTGGAGTAGAAAAGAGGAACACTTCATATACACATTATTCTAAAACAGTAATGCATTCTTTAAGGGTAACTAGGATACACATCACAAGGGTGGGTGGTCATTTGATTCATGAATGGGAATTATATTCTGTAATACATTCAGACCGTACTCCAAAGATTCTTTGGATAAAAACATAATTAAGTAGACCAATAATGCATCAAAGGTTTCCTATACTTTACAGTTAGAATGTGCCTTTCAACCATTGTTGGAAGGGAAGAATAGAAAGGGAGTGAGTAGAATTAGACCTAGTAGAGGAAAGAATAATAGTGAAGTGGGAAATGCAGAAGTAAGAATGGAGAAATGACTTGCAAGAATATTCAAGTAAGAAACAGAAACAGAAGGAGGAGGCCTTAAATGAGTGGCAGGTATGGCTTGGGGAATTACAGGATGGGCAAACCAAGAGGGGTAATGGGGCTAGAAGATGATATACAGAAAGCACAGATGGAAGTAGAAATGCTATTGGAAAAACAGTGACAGTTAAACTGATATAATATAACTTTGAGGTAATTCCCCCAGAGCACAGAAGAGTTGAGCTATAAAGCTGAGGCAAGTTAAAGCAGAAAGATGGATTTATTTAAATAAGGATGAGAGAAGTGGGATAAGGGAGGAGGACTTATGCAGCTATGTTTGCAGACTTTTTTGCCAGACTTTGAGGCTAACCTGAACAGAAAAGAACTGCAAGAGGAAATGCAGGATTTTTTATGTGGCATAGACCTGCCTGGTATAACAAAGGAATAGAGTATGGGGCCTGATGAGACCAGTTAACTTAGAGGCACTTCAAAGACAAAGTCAACACATGGCAAACCGTAAATCACCAGGATTAGACAGTATCCCAAATAAACTATATAAAAAGAGGGGCAAGAAAATATTAAGGTTGTTGGAGGTATTGAACTTGGTTATTCTAAAACATTTAATCCCTCAGCTTGGAAAACAGCTGTAATATCTGTCATATTAAAAGCAGGGAAAGACCATATTCCTGAACGATGAAGTTTTTATGGTGATTTCTATCTGCACTGCTAGCTTGCATTCTCCTGGGCCTAATACATAATGACCAATATAGATTTGTGAGGGAAGGCAAAAATTTGACAGCCGAGAAGACATTCGGTAGGGTGAGATGGGAGTACTGGTTTGAAATTTTAGAGAGGATGGACTTCCCAAGAGGGTTTGTTGACCAGATTTGGAATGTACATAATAGTGCCTCTGCCTAGGTGAAGATTAACATGGAGTTATCTTACACATTTAAAGTGTCAAGAGGGACAAGACAAGACTTCCCACTTTCTCCCATATTTGCTGTCTGTTTAGAATCTATAGTTCTGAAGGTAAGACATTCAAAAATACAGGGAGTAGTAATGGGACAAAAGGAGATGGTTGGCCTTCTATGCTGATCAACCCATCCACAACTAATTTTCCCATTTTTACACATGGGATTAGGGTGCCACATCAACAGTGGCTGAAGCCCATTTAAATCAGTTGTTCTGAATAAATTTGGAAACGTGGTTATAAGGTAAAATTGAACAAAACACAAGCAATGGCAATAAACGTTCAGCTGTCTAATTCCCTGAATGAGCAATATCAGGAATTATGGGATTATGAGATGGTGAAATATTTACGGGTGAGGTTAACAAGAACAGTAGAGGAAACAAAGTAACATGCATGCATCTCAAAAAGGAAAGTTTTGCCTTAGTAAAAAATGGAAATTACTAGAATTAGATGTCAGATAAAAAGTGCAGGCTCTACAAATTTGTATCCTACATGGGTCCTTATTATTTTATTGAAGATGAACATCATCGAACAGCATTTTGAATGGCATTTAACTGAACATGCCTTTCGTCTAACGATTCTGATTGAGACCGCATTACAGTGGGGATCAGGAAATTTGCCCTTTCCCCACTGTAGTGCAATCTTGGAGTTGGTATATATAATTAGTAGGGGGTATGGGTGTTCAATGAATGGTATTTATGATGAAATGCTATTCAGTGGTGTGCATCTTCGATGATACACTATACATAGGATGGGTCTATATTATATTTTATTGAGGCACTGCCTTTAAATCCTGTTTTTTTCTTTTTTTTACCAGTTTAAAAAGTAGGCCGAAAAGTTTCATTTGGGGTCACGACAAACCAAGAGTAGAATCTTAAAGTAAGTTATTGTCTAGGGAGTGGGGGGGGGGGTGTCTCTGATCTGACAGCTTATTGGAACATCTCAGTTAAATTTTTCTTTGAACTGGTATTACACCTCTGATCAAGCTAGATGGGTTGCTGTGGTTAGACAAATATTACAGTCACAGGACTTGGATTTGGAAACATGTATTTGGAGGTGTCCAGGCCGTAGGTGTCAGAATATCTAGATGTAAATACCAGAAAGCCATGAATGACTGATGACTCTGGAAAATTAAAGGAGCTATTCTCTGGTATGCATCGAGATAGGTGTAAGGGAAAAAGAGGGAGGTAAAATTTAGATACGTGAACAAAAAAATGGCTGAGAAGTAGAACCTGGGAGCACCTGGATGAAGTGCAGGCCTTTGTAACTTGGCACAGGTTCAAAGAAATTTGTGGTGCAATAGGAACTGATTACATTAAGTTTAGGGGTTAAGGAGAATTTACAGTACTATAAGAAAAGATACACTGGGACAAAATGCTGTGAAAAAGAGGGGATAACAAATAAGAGTATGATATCAATAGTATATAAAACAATAGAGGGAACAAAGATAACCATAAAATTGAAAAGGGATGGTAGAGAATTTTAAGTGTAACTCTGCAGGAAAGACACTGAGAAGAGATCTGTAGAGCCTTAAGCTGGTGTGAATTAGGAACTTCCAGATATTTGCTTGGAAATACCTGTATAAATGTTGATCCAGTGTTATCTTTTCCATCTGGATTCAGTCTGAGGTTTATCGGGTCTGACTCAGATCCAAGACCAGCCACATACCATATACTTCAGCCCATCGAGGTTCACCTCTTCTATTCATAATCCCTTGTTCCTCAGGACTACCCCAGATTTTGTTTGCTGACATTCCTGGCTAGCAGCATGGTTGATTGCTGTGTCAAGGTGTATCCTTTGCTTAGTGTTTAACTTTTTTTTAATAGGTCCTTTGCCCTTTTCTGTGTGTTATTGTCATTGGTGAGTGTAGTGATTTGTAGGGTTTTGTAGTTTAGAGCAGGTTAAGCTAGGTCTTTGGGTTACGGTTTAGTTGTTAGCGGGCTTTTCCTGCTTAGTGCTCTTATCTTTAAAGTTAGTGTTTTTAGAGCATTGTGTAGTGCTTTTTATCTTATTTGTGGAGTATTGTATAGTGTTTTATTTTTTCTTATATACTGTTTTCCTTATATTGTGGTGTATTCTTTAGTGTTTAGGTTAGTCATGGATAAGGGTTTTAAAAAATTTGCAGTTTGTGGGCACAAGCTCCTGTCACAGAATGCACATGACTGGTGCATATATTGTTTAGGGGCTGCATATCTGGATTCGCGTTACTCTATCTGTGAGAGTTTCTGCACCCATGCCATTAATGAGAGGAGGGCCAAGCTGGTCCTGAAGGGACTTCTTCCAGCTGGTGATTCCTCTTTGTTGTCCTCCAGCAAGGGGTAAAGTCTGATTGTGTTTGCAAGAGCTCTAAGGGCCCCAAAGCAGCTAAGGGAGATAGAAAGCATTTGGCTCCTTCCTCATCTTGTCCGTCACATCCGAAGATGTTGGGGCAGAAGTGTCCAGGTCATATTCGATCCCTTTTTTGGGGTCATCCCTCCCACTCAGGGCCTCTGCTCTGGATAATTCTGCTTCATTCTTGGTGTCATGACAGGCTGAAGCAGCCACTGCATCTAGTGCATCCTTAGAATCTTTGAATCCTACGTCCGCCAGCTCTGGGTAGCCTACTTTGGTTTATACCTTTGTCATGGAGAGGATGCTCTCCCACCAGGAGAAGTAGTGGTCAGGTACAGCCAGTGTCCCCCCTTTGACGTCTGCAGCAGTGGACATGCTTTATTAACCTGTTTCAGGACAGCTCACTTGGGTGGTCTTCAGTCTGTCCTTCATTTAGGGTTCCTGACCTCTGCCATTTCTCCCCCAGGTTCTCCAGGGCAGGAAGTGTGAGGCGAGATGCAGTGCAAGAAGAAGCACCTGGACTGTCCTCAAGAGTTCCTCACCAAAGATACTGCCCTCAAATGAGAGGGGTCTCCAAAATTCCCCTGCGAGGATGCCTCCTTTGGTGACCTTTTCAAGCTGCTTTGTCAGCATGAAAGGATGGATTGCTGAACCCTCATCTCCAGAGAAGTCCGTATTTGTAGAGGCTTTCACTGTGGGCCCATCCTTGTCCTGGGTGATTCCCCTTCTGGACTGCCGTATTGACCTATTGTCCTGATACTGTGTAACTGATCCCTAAGAAGCCAGACAAGATTCTCAGCCCTCCCAAGGATTGGCAACATTGGTATAAGTGTCTAGCTGTGGATGGAGTTGTTTTGGCAGCAGCCAGTAAAAAGATTTCTTAGAAGTTCCTTAGTTCATCCCCTTATCCCTCAAATAGGGAATCTCAGGCATTGGACCAACTGGGGAATTGATATTATGCTTCAGCCACCTTTGTATTGAGGGTGTTGAACTATGTTACTCACTTAACTAGACTTCAGCATGACATTTTGTCAGAAGTGTCAAGGGTAATTAAGGGTCAGCAGACTCCAGAATCTCAAAAGTTTTGGACACTCAGATGTCAGATTGCTAACCTGTCCATGCAACTACTGTCTAATGCAGCTGATGGCGTGTCCCAAGCTGCTGGCACTGGCATTACCATGCGATGAGGTTGTGTAATTTTGCAGACTGCTTCAAGGCTTCTTGTATTAATGCCCCTTTAACAGCTCTTGTCTTTTTGGGCCCAAGGTTAAAGACACTTTGATCAGAAGTGAGCAAGATGGGAGGATGCATTCTGCTCTGGGAGTACGTTTTGCTACCCCTCAATGGATCTTTTCATGAAACAAGAAGGGGGTAAATTTCTCAAGAATGTGCAACAGTCTTTCCAGGAATCACCTTCTGTGGGCTCCCTTCATGGCAGAGGGAGTAATCCCCATAGATGCTGCCTGCGCAGTAAGGGTGGTGCACAGAATCAGGAGTTTGCAGAACTTTCTCTGAGAGGCCCTGTCAGCAATCCTGAAGGGTTGCCTGACTATTCGGCCCTAGAGGCAGTTGGGTGTCATCTCGCTATACACCCAAAAGCTTGGGAGGCCATCACCGTGGACAAATGGGTGTTGCGTCATATCCAAATGCTATACAGTTCAATTTCTGGATACTACAGATTTAAATCCTAAACATTTCCCAGACGTGCCACCCCATGAGAGAAAGGATGTGGGAATTTTTGCAGTAACATTTTGCTATGGCCAGAAGGGGCATCCTTACTCCAGTTAGCATCTTTTTACAATACCCCTTTTGAAGTCTGGATGCCAAGTGAAGGAGCATTAGTGGGCACTGTAATGTTAGCAGGAAAAAAGATAATTTCCAAGAGATGGAAAAAGGGGGATCCAGTGACCAAAAAAGACTTAAGCAGACTGGTACAGGTCATAGAAGACCATGAGAGGTTGATAGCAAGGGATGAACATTGGTTAAAATATGAAAGAAAATGGTGTGAATGAATTAGAAGTATGGGGAAACGGGATAAGAAAAATTAGAGACACCTTGGAAGTTGTAGAAAAAAATTATTTGAGAGGAGAAATGAATTGGTAAGGCTGGCTTCAAAATGAGGGAAGAAAGCATGTTGTAAACAAGAACAGCACATTGTTACAGTTTGTTGTATATTTTTGTCATTGTTTTTCCTAGATCTTTTTTAATAAAAACATCTTTATTGGATTACCATAACTGTCTTTCTTAGTTGTTAAGATCAGACTAAACGTTGAGTTTTATGTAGATAAAAAATTAAGCAATTGGAAAATTTTGAACACTGGTTCTAGGTGGGTCCAAATGGAAGATAACGGGGCAATTATGTTAAAGTAGGGTAAGTAGCAGACCCACCAGCAGTGAAGACACTGTACACCTTACATGCAGTTTGTGCCAAATTTGTACAGGTTATTAGGTGGTAATAAACAGCATTTAAAAATGTGAAGTTTGTCACTCCTTCAAGCTTTTTACCTTAAGAGATAGGCAAGCACATCTCAAGCTTGAAAAGCTCAAAGCCACCACATTTCCCAAGGCCTTAAATGCTTCCCCTTTTGTCTTGGGCTAGCTAAGATTTCTGATTTGAAAAGAAAGCCAACTTCATCTGAACAAGAGGCAGACATCCCCTCAAAAAAATAATCATCCCGTAGGAGTTTCACCTTCCCCTGCTGGGTTCACTTTGTACAGGTTTGTCCTTGTCTGACCCAGTAGCATAGTGTCATTGGCCTCAGAGCGAGAGTTTAGTGCGCCTGAACCCCATTCTGTTGGATATGTTATGACTAGGAGATTCTTATCTGTTAATCTTGACAAAAGTAAAATGTGTCTGGCCATTCTCTTGATGGACCTTATATGGTCCCAGGTTTCCTCTGTTTTTGAAATAAGGGTGTGACGCCCCTGCACTGGCCCAGTAATAAAGGAGCATCAGTCATCACCATTGGCAACAGTGGGGAATGTACACACTGGGAGGGTGACAAGAACACACACAGAAAAGTGCAATTTCCCTTAAGAGTATACAGAGATCACTGTCAGTATGGGGTTCGTTTCTCCCTCTTTCTCCAGCTGATCAAGGGCTTCATCTGTCCTAGGTGTGGGGTAAGCATCTGATTCTGTGTGACTATTTAATTTCCTATAAGGAAGGAGGCCGAGGGACTGCTGGACTCCTGGATTACCCCTAGTTTCAACATTTCCTGCATCTCCTCCCTCAGAGTCTCTTTGACCCTCTCAGGCACCCTATAAGGGGTCCTGTATCCACACGGTGTTGTACCAGGTGGGTGCACCCCCTGAAATGACTCCTCAAATCACAGGCAAAGGCATCAAAGGAGCTTTCACCTTGTCTCCTGCCTTGCCTACCCTTTGGCAGTGTTCACAGGTCCTGCATTACCCTGTTACATCTCTGGAAATCCCAGGCCAATAAAAGTTCTGCATAATATGTCTCTATGTATGTTTTATGCCCATATGACCTGCAGAGGGAATATTGTCGGCTATGGCTAGAAGTGCCAGACAGTAGGCTCTAGGCACTACCAACTGCTGTATTCTCTCACCCTGTAGCCCTCCCTCAGGGATCCACTCTGTATGGAAGAACGCTTTGTCCCAGTATACAGATTCCCCCTTTTCCTTGACAATCAGATGCCTCACTAGCTACCTCCCTCAGGCCTTGTAATGCAGGGTATGAGAGCTGAGCCTGTCTGAACTCTCTCTTGGTAACCCTTCCGAGCTCCGCTTCCACAGGAAGTCTGGTATCCTCTGACAGTGGTGCCTCACTGTCAGCTTTGGTGCTACTACTCACCCCTGCCCTTGCAGTCACAGAGAGCATAATTTCCCACAAGCAGCTGTGGCTCACCTTCAGTCTCACTGCTATAGGGTAGCTCCCTCTCTGAAGTAACCACCTCACCAGTCCTGGCTGCAAGTGTGCTGTCTGTCTGGGTCTCCCCCAGGCTAGCAGACCCACATGCTTGTCTCCAAGCCTGACTGCATGTAACTGCATGCCCACACGATACTGCATTATCAAAATCATTCTTTATCAGGACATCTGCAGGGATATCCTCAAACAAACCTACTTGCTTGTTTCCTTTTCCACCCTGCCAGACAGGGTGAACCCTAGCCAAAGATATTTGGAATGGGTTCCCTCCTAAAGCTCTGACTGGAGGAGACTGCCCAAGCAAGTAGTGGTCCTCTTTAACCATTGCAGGCTTCACAATGGTTAGGTCAGAGGCTGTATCTTTCTTAACACTGGCCTCTTTCCCAGCCACTAAGATAGGATATAACTTCTTGCTTGTTGTCTTGAAACAACTTACTGCTGGCATTTTGTCATTCCCACTTACTGGCTCTCCCACCATTTGTTCCCCGCCTTGCCTCCATGGGCATCTGTATGCTACATGGCCCCACTGGTTGCATTTAAAACATTTAACCCTTGGTCCTGGATGTGTACCTGGACTAGTGGCTTCCCCTGCTACTGGCGGACTGTTTTGGGGCAGTCTGGGCTGCCCAACATGGGTTCCCTTAGACCCATGAGCAGCACTGTGCAGTGATTCCCTTCTTGCTAGGTATAGGTCTCCCTTCTTCCCCACCTCATCTGCAATGTTACATTGTCTATCAGCTAACCAGACTCTCATTTTCTCAGGCAAAGTGCTAAGGGCTTATTCCCTCACAAAAGGTCTGCCAGCCCTTCAAAAGTGGTGAACTGACATCCACTCACCCACCAATGAAAGTAAGTGCTTAGTTCAGCAACATATTCACACACACTTTCATCTGCCTTGCGTGTATGCTCACAAAACTTTTTTCTGTAAGTTTCAGGTGTTAACTTAAAACATTCTAAAAGACAGTTGTTCACAGTATTATAATTTAAGCAGTCAGTATCAGACAATTTAGAAGTAGCAGTTACAGCTTTACCATGGAGTAAGGGGGTCAGGAACCATGCCCAGAGCCCTTAGTCAACATTATACTGTATATATTCCCTTTCAAACACGTGACTGAAACTATAAAAATTATCCATCTCTGTAAATTGTGGAAGAAATTTACTTACCTTTGTTGCTTCTGGGGTTCGGTTACTCCCTTCCCCATTAACTCCATGACTGTGGCAATGAGTCAGAATCTCTTTCTCATGTTGCCTCTGCCCCTCCTTCTCCTCAGCCTCTAGAAGTCACACTTTCTCATTTTCCTCAGTCTCTAGACATCTCAGTCTTTCTGCTGCATCTATTTCCAAACGTTTGGCCTCCAGTTCAAGTCTGTTTAACTCCAGACAGATTTTTAAGTCCTCTGTGGAAACGTTGAACTGTCCATTTTCTGAGAGTTGTACATCTCCAAGGCCAGTCTGGTTATCCTCCTGATTGCTTTTCTGCGATGCAGCTGCTCCCAAGGCTACAGTAATTTCTGCCTTAGTCAGGTTGGCATGCACCAGTCTTTTAGCTGGCACATAGCCAACTGGCTCCTTGTCAGCTTGCCATACTCCTCTGCTGACATGCTTGCCTGCTCTCCCTGACTAACTAAGGTAACAAAAAAAAAATAAAGCAATTGTGATATGAAACTCTGAATGTTAATATGTGATGTGGCTATCCCACCATGCCAACCAATTAATGCCTCATGCCCCTGCACTGGCCCAGTAGTCAAGGAGCCTCAATCGAACATACACACTGGGAGGACAAGTACACACACAGTAAAGTGCAATTTCACTTAAGAGCACACAGAGATCACAGTCAGTCTAGGGCTGGTTTCTCCCTCTTTCCCCAGATCCCCAACAAGACTCCTCACTGGTACAGCTGTAGGGTTGAGATCTCAGCTGAGTGGCCAAACCAAGATCTCCAGTACCCTCTCTGTCCAATCAGTGCTTCGTATCCCTGCCCAAGTAGCTGCCACACACACACTTTGAGATTTGATTTGTCTACAAACACACACACACCTGGGAAGGGTTGGCACAGGTTTACTAGATATGCCCCCTTCTGCCCAAACTGTAATGTAGTTCCAGCTGCTACCAGCCAACTCTTTATCAGTTACTCTAAGGCCCTTAACAAAGGGTGGCCAGTCCTACTATGTAATGTTACTAATAATACAAATAGTAGCCTGACCAAGAGCAAGGCTATTTAGGAGTGGCTTGTACAGTGTCACCAAATAGATATGCATGTACTTTTAAGAGCTTAAATATGTCTCACAGATAGCCGCAAAGATAGGTTTAAATATATTTAATAATAGATAAATAGCAAAAGAACAAGACAATACTCTGTAAGTAATCAGTTATGTCAGAGTTCAAAATCACAGGAAATATTTAAAACAACATTGCAGGACAGTCTCAAATAAAGAAAACATCTAAGCTATACTTTACTATATTCCTGTCTGAATCTAAAAGAGTTACTATGCTCTAAAAACTTACTTACAGCAAGGCAAGTGCAGAAGGTGATGATGAGTGGATGTTTCCAGGTCAAAGACAAAATATAAAACCACATTCTCTCTCTGAGAGAGTTCTTAAATTAATATCAAATATTACTGCTGGGTTAGCTTGGATGACATCACTTTTTGTCACGTGACTTTTAGTTCCCAAGCTAAACCCCCTTTGTCAGAAACTAACAGAATGTAACATCTCTGTGTGAAAAATGCACCTTTCTCAGATGTTTGAAGACCTTGGAAGTCATAAAACAATAAAACACTTCTGCATCTCAAATCTAGTAATTACTTCTCTTCCAAGACAATACAAAAACTTCTAGTTCTAGACGTTGTATCTGCTACTGACCTGAAACTGAGAGATATATTTTATAGCACAATCGTAAAACAATTTAATTTCAACTTATTTTCTTGAAGTTTTGCAAGTTAACCCTCTATGTTCTCGTTTCTGCTGTTAAAACATGTACATTTACACAGTTACAATAGTTTATATACATTTCTATTCTAAGCCAGCAGGGCATGCTGTGGTTATATTTTAGTTCAGTACTTTACACCTTTACACACACTTCTGTATGAATCATATCAATATTCACAAATGACATAGAAATATTTACAAAATTCCAGAGAGCTGGGCTGGCAGTATTTCCTTTTGTGACAAAGGGTAAGTAAAGTACCTTCCCTGTTTGATTGTTCTTGAAAACAGAAAACTTCATCAACTGGGAAGGAACTGATGAATGTACTGCATAGGTTAGGATGCCTGATTCCTGACATATTGTCTATCTTCTTACATGGTATGTCCCAGGAAAAGAAAAACAATGAATAAATAAAGTTACTCCCCGTTTCTATTACTGTGGTCAGATAATTAAGTTATGCTTTTAATATTTTAAATCATGTTTCTTCATTTACTTCAAATAGAAAAAAATCTGTTGTATTGTGACGCAGAGTCTCAGTCAGAAGAATGTGGAATGGAGTGGTTCTCTCCATACGATGAGGAAAGCGTTACTTCATATTTCCCTCAAGAACAGCTGCTTTTTCTGGGAACTTGAGTAAAATGAAAGATGTTTTTTTTCTGTGGGAACACAATGAAATCCATATTTACCAGCAAAAGTATTATGATTTGCTGCAGTTGGATATGCCACTGTCTGCACCTGTGCCTCCTGTTTTGTCAGCTTTAAAGGATGTTGTTTTACTGTGTGTAGCATGCCTGATAGTCAACCTGTTACTCATAAAACATCTGACAAGATTCACAAATTCTTCTTTTTGAATCCTAAAGCAGACCCTGAACTGATTTCCTTATGTAAAACTTCTAATGTGAAACAGATTGTTAATGCTAACCGCATATCCTTTGACAAGAATGGGAAAGCATTTGACAGGTTGGGAAAGAAAATTTTATTCTTCTGCTACTTTAACTTTCAAAATTTTGAACTGCCAGGATCACCTGTTAAAATGTTACTGGCTACTTTTGAGAAAATAAGAAAGTTAACTCTTAACCTTCCCTTAATTGTACCTGCTTCTCATGTAACCACACTCTTTAAAGCGTTATCAAGATTCTGCTGATGTCCCCAGAACTGCTGTTATGGGAGTCAGATAGGAGAACATTTGCTTGGTTACATTCTCAAAACTTAACAGAAGATGTTAAAACTAAGATTTTAAATTCTTCCCAATGTAAGGATATTCTGTTTGGCCTTTCAGCTGCCGAGGTACTTAAAAGATTTGATAAAAGAGGGAAATTGATTTAAGGGGTGGTCCAGATTTCCCAACCTTTATTTTCCAAGTTTAATAGAAACATTCTTCTAATTCAGGACCCCTTTTTTCAGAAAACAACTTAAGCAGCAAGATGCTACAAACAAGATTTTAAAAAGCAATGGCAAAGAGGATCAAAAAAGAAAGGGTAAACCACCCAGAATCAGACAGTCCAGAAAATAAGAACAACTGTTTGTTTCTTCAGTTCCACCATCTCCCCCAACAGTCTATCCCTTAGTTTATGTTATCTTCCACAGTGGCATCAGATTATCTAAGGCAAATGGGTCCTGAAAATAATCCAACTTGGGCAGAGATGGCCATTGGGAGTATTTTCCTCCTTTTCAGGGGATCCCTCCTCATCCTGCAAACAGAACATCCCTGTTTCACCCAGTTGTGGAGTAAATTCATCTCAGGAGGTCATAGAACTGGTGCCTTCAGCTCAGGTGGGCAGATTTGGAGGACAGTTCCAGACCTCTCCTTTTTCAATCTCTTTGTTAAGGTCCCAAAGTTCAAAATGTTATTTCTTCAGTTCCTGTTGCCTCTCATTATTTTACTCAGTTGTATGGTAACATTAGACTTAAAAAATGCTTACCATGACATTCTTATTGGCATAGACTTCTGATGTTGCTTAAGATTTCCTAGATTTTACCTTTTGGTCTATCTACTGAGTAAAGGGTATTTGCAAAGTGTCTGGCTGCAGTAATTGCTTACTGCACATTTGAAGGCGCTCTTTACATATTTATATAATTTTCTTGTATTTGCAGACTCTTTTAATAATTGTCAAAATTCTAACTTAGAGAAATAAAATAACACCCCAAAGGATGAATCCCTCATTGTACAATGAAAAGTATAAATAAAATAATCCAACGAAGCAGGCACCAGAGCAAACATGGGAAGGAACACTCGTAAAATAAAAACGTTTATTGTACCAAAGTAAATGCACATAAATGCACATAAAAAGGTAAGTGCTTTCACTATTCATCTTCTTCAGACCTATGCAGTGCATACCCCATTTCCCAACTTAAATACCCAGTACAACCAATCAAACATTACAATTAAATTGAGCTGTTCCTGTAACAACATTTATAAACCACCAAGCATAAAATACATAGTCAAATCCAACTACAACCTAGTGCATACTTTCAGTGTGCCTCAAATGATTAAAATAGTACAGCAAAAAACACAGAAATAAAACATAAAACAAAAAAATATATAAAAAATAAAAACAAAAATAAAAATAATAATAAAATGAATTAACTTTCAGGCGCCTTGATTTCAAAACTGGTTTCAGGGAGGCTTTTTCATTCAAGCCCTTCCCCCTATCTGCCCGAAGCCTGATAATCCATCTCCCTTCTTTGTTCTCAGTACAGTTCCTGATGCCACCCTCTCGTATACTTGGAGTAATGCGATCGATCACTAGAAAACAGAATATATGTTCATCTCCAGCCTGCATCACATGTTTAGATAAAGAATTGTTATTGCATCATACCCTTATGTCATATAGATGTTCCCTGATCCTGTCTTTGAACATTGTGTCTGTTTTGCCAATGTAGTAACATTGACATAACACACAATGGGCAGGGTAGACAACGTAAGGTAAGGCAGTTAGCAGATACCTTAAACACAAAAGTTTCTCCCTTGTCTGGGTGGACAAATTGTCCACTTTCATCAATAGTACCACAGTAATTACATCTCCCACACCGTTTGCTATATCCATCAGCAGTGGTATTGACGGACATAACTTTAGGTTTACACAATATTCTTGTGTTAGGAAGTCAATAAGTAACACCCAACATTGCTCTGAAATTATTCATAATGCCGCCTCCACCAACTCTGACCTGGTAGACATTGCCAGTATACTAGCAAATAAATTCAGTGTGAATTTCACACCAGAGGCAACTATTATCAGTAAGGAAGATGTGCTAAAGGTGCCTTTCAAGACCAAAAATACGTTGTCCATAGGACCTGGTAAATACGTAGCTGTTAAATAAACAGTATTATACAAGCCATGAGCTTTGACAGAGCCACTTCTCAGACTGTTTAACCTGATTAGTTTCTGAGGTTTGATGCACATCGGTAATGATGCCACTCTAAGAGGGTGGCCCCAGCACTTATCCTAGTAAACCAAAAAACTGCACTTCCTCGACCAAAGTAACCAAAAGCCAGCAAATGCAACTAAAAGTAACTGCCAAGGACTGTAAAATATCATCAATGCTTGAACAGTTAAAAAGAACCATAAGAGAGAAATACCACTTAATAAAATAAAAAACATACAGCATAGACAATACCCAATTTCAAAATGAGAATGTTAGGAACCTTGGAACATGAGTTGATAATTCCCTCTCCTGCGATCATCATGTAGTGACAGTAGGCATAAAGTCCTTCTGCAAGGTACAGCTGATTGCAAAGAAATATGCAGATCTGAAGAGGTCACTGTTCCCTATATTCCACATTGATTAGACAGATTAGTAAGTACAGCACCCCTCCCCATTTTGGGATGTATCTCATATCAAACAACTAGAAGGACTTCCAAGATGACTGCACATTGAGTAACAGCTTAATTCTAGCTCTTCCAATATGAAAACATAAACTCAGTAGAGAAAACCAGTGGACTTATCTTTCTGGATACATTTCATTAACTAGTAAGTGCACTGTCTGGATGCCAGGAAAAAGGAAATACACAGGACCCAAAAGAAAATCAGCTACAAAAGGTGTGGAAAAATCCTTGACTGGGAAGTGTACTGCAGCTGTTCAGCAAAAAGCAGTGTGAGCTTCTGACATGACTTTAGTAACCTAGAGAAAAGTATAAGACAGCTGCACACAGACCTGATTAAAATAAATGAAACATTGATGGAGTGTATCAACTCAAATAAAAGGCTGGAAAAAATGGAAGAACCTTTAAACAGATATTCAGATGAGGTGATAAAACTACAAAAATCAGAGGTTGAAATGAAGAAAAGGCTGGCTGAATATGAGACTGCTCAAGAAGTGTTGTTTCAAAAAATAATAGGGTTAGAGGACAGAGCAAGTAGGGAAAACCTGAGATTTTCTGCTGTACCAGAGAAGCTGGTAGGAACACACTGTACTAATTTTTTGAAAGCACAAATAAGCAACTTGACTGGTATTCCACAGCAGGAGTTGTTAATTGAAAGTGTATATCATGTGTATGCTCCAAACATGGCTGTGAGAAAGCAACCTAGACCTTTAATAGTAACAGTGCAGTCCTACCAGCAGAGGAAGCTGATTCTGATAAAACTGTGGCAGATGGACAGAGTACTAAAAGTGGGAGGCAGAGTGTTTGTGGAGAATGATTACTCATTGTACACCAGGCAGAAGAGGAGTACATTTATTCCACTGTTCAGAGAATGTTGAGAAGCAGGCATGAGATTCAAACTGCAGTACCCAGCTGTCTTCAAAATATTCTTTCTTGGAGGGACAAAATATTTTTTTGATGCAGTGCATGCTAAGAAGGACATACAAACGTTTGTCCAGCAAAAAGTGAGCTGTGAAACAGAAGGAGATTCTGCTTCTTGCCCTTCTGGTAATAAAGACCACAGAAAAACTGTGCCAGTGAAACCTTTTTCAGTGTTTCAAAGGAAAATGCTTGAGAGAAGTAAAAAAAAAAGCACAAGAGTTGACCAGAAGAATTGAGAGTACATTGGAAATGAAGCAGATACAGGATTCGAGAGATGGAGATGAACAGGAATAAAACCAGTAAATTGGAAATTGACAAATGTGGGATTACAAAGCAATATTTGTTTTTGTGAAACATGACAGAGTAAGAAAATCTGAAAATATTGGGCTTTTTTGACTTTGAGAAACTTGTAGAGGACTCTAAAGCATATGTCCTACTTCGTGTCATTAATAATCGGAAAAATATTTGGGAGAGGGGAAGGGGAGGGAGAAAGTTTAAGTAAAACAAATTTTTTTCTTAATAGTAATTTTATAGTGTATGACTTTCCTTGCATGTTGTAAAGTTTTTTCAGTTATTTTAAGTATAATGAGGACAGCAATATAAACAAGTGCTCCTGTTTTGTTATTTTTTTCTTTCTCCCTTCTATCTTTCTCCTTGCTCAGTTTTAAGAAATGTAGGTACTACAGTGTGAAAAATGAAGAAAAGTGTCATCAAAAGAGCATGACAAAAGAAAATTTGATGTACTTTTCTCATTCTTGCATAGGATAATGACTGGATTAAGGACCTTAGCTTGATCTAGTAACAAGTTTTAAGAGAAGACAAGTAAATTAAAAAGAACATGTAGTGCTTTTTTCTAGCAAATAAATGCATGCTTAGTAGCATCTTTGTATCTGATCCTCATGTGTCCATGGAGACAATCTGATAAAGAGAAATGACTAGGAGATAATGTTTTATGGAAGTATTCATGCGTTTTCCCATGTGTGAGAGCTATAAGGATAAGATAAAACTAGATGGCGCTTAGTATAAGCATAGGCTGTACCATGTGTCTTAGAATGGGTAACCTTTCTTATAGATTAACCCAAGTCTAAGTATGGCTGTCACTTTGACATTTTTTCCTGTTAGGAGAGTAAAACTTCAATGTTTGAAGATGTACATAGTTTTGTGTGTTAGTATTAAGTTAATAGGTTTTAAGGGGTATTGGGAGGTGTTATTTTTTGAAGGGCTTTCCTTGAAATAAAATGTTTTGTAAGATATGACATAGGCTCAAATGGATTTGAAAAGAAACAGCTGTATAAAAGAGCAACCTGCCAAACAGTGTATGCATGTAACACAAAAGCTGGAACTAGACACTTGACAAAAAAGCTTTAAATGAAAAGGTGGAATAACGTGTTCAACACAATGATGCTTTCTGTAATGCTTTTAAATGTCACTGGTCTCACAGATAAATACAAAACAGAAAGAGTAGTGAACTATATTAAAAAAATGTAGAGTGCAAATAGCTATGCTACAGGGGACACACTTGGAAATGTGAATTTGATAAAGGGTTTCAGGGTAGTTATTCAGTGGAACACCTGGGACATAGGAAAAGAAGAGTACTTAAATTAATTGCAAG
Organism: Protopterus annectens; assembly: GCF_019279795.1. Lineage (NCBI taxonomy): Eukaryota > Metazoa > Chordata > Ceratodontiformes > Protopteridae > Protopterus > Protopterus annectens. Next base: position 830,445,791 of record NC_056751.1, read on the forward strand.
TGGAGGTCCAGTAGTGATAAAAGAGGATAAAAAAGATTATAATAGTAGATTTGTAGTACTAAGGGGCTGCTGGCAGGGGAGAATGATAACACTGGCATGTATTTATATTCCACCTAAAACTGCTATAATGAAGCTTTAGAAAATTTTGAGAGAAATAATCAGCTTTCCGTAAGGAGTATTACTTATATGTGGGGCCTGGAATTAGATTTTCAGCAGTGAAGATGTGTCTGGGGGGCCCAGAAGGAAAATATAACAAAGGAGGGTAGATCTTTGATACAGTTTATGAAAATATTTGGCATAGAAGATGTGAATTCAGTACTAGGAGCTTGGAGTGAATTTAGATATTATTCCCCAATTACCAAAACTGGGCTAGGCTAGACAGAATTTACATTTCACAGTAACATGTGCATTTAATTAAAAGTCTTGATACACTCCAATAACTATTTCAGATCATGTGCCAATAATTAAAATAAAAACACAGGGTAATGCAATAAAAGTGCTTTCCCACCTGTGTGTTGAAAAGAGAGGAACTTAAGGAATAGGTAGTAGAAATTATTCAGGAGTTATTAGAGAAGATGTATTTTTTCCTGAGAATATAACTAGGAAGTGGTATAAAATCAAAGTGGAGTTTAAAAATAGGGTGGAAATAAAACAAAGGGAGATATGGTTAAGAAGTAACAAGAATTATTTAGAGGGACTGACACATTTTCAAGTATTGCAGAATAGGGAGAATCTCACAGAAGAAGAAGAGGAGCAACAGCAGAATGCTAAACAGAAAATAAGGGATTACTTCGTTAATATGCATGAGCTTAGAATAATTGCTGTTAAGCAACTGTTTTTTGATCACCACTGTAGAGTGCAAAATTTTTAGCACGACGATTCAGGCAACAGAAAGTAGAAAGAGCCATCACCAAGCTTAGGGAGCTTGTAACAAGGTAAGTAGTGAGCCAGTAGAGGTATTAGAAATGTTTTGGAAATTCTTTGAAAGTCTGTATAAAGCAGAGAAATATGGAAATCAAGACAAGGTACAAATGGAAATACTTATGGAATAATTAAATATGTCAAGGTTAGAGGTAGAATAGGCTCAATTACTAACAGGATAGGAGGAGATGAAATAAAAACAGTGATGTATAACTAATCCACAGGAAAGTCCCCAGGAATAGATGGTATTCCTGTGGATGTTTGGAAGGTAGGAGGGAAAAATGATAAAAATCTGTAAGGTTTTCCTTAATATTTTAAGAGGAGGAAAAGTACCAACATCCTGGAAGAAAGCAGTGGTGGCTGTAATACCTATAGAGGGTAAAGATCCTTCAGATCCAGCTTCATACATGCCCATTTCAATACTAAACCATGATTATAAAGTTTTTGTCTATAATGGCTAAAGAGAATGCCAAAAGTGATGTCAAAATTGATACATATGGATCAGTGTGGTTTTGTGGAAGTGAGGCAAACATTTGACAGCATGAGCATTGATGATCCAGAGGGAAGCGGAATGTAAGAAAATACCATTGTTGTTGGTGGGTCTTGGTGCAAAAAAGCATTTGACAGAGTATGTTGGGACTTTATGAACAAGGCAATTGAAGCATTTGCATTCCCTGATAAAATTATAAAGTTTATTAAGAGGATATATGAGGGATCAGAGGCAAAAATTAAAGTGGGTGGGGTCCTGTCTAATAATTTCTGCTTGAGGAGAGGAACAAGGAAGGGGTGTCATCTTTTCCCTTTATTTGCATTATATTTAGAACCATTGGTAAAAAAATAAGTGACTCTGAAATTCAAGGACATAATTGGTTTGGTAATCAAGAAAAGCTGGCTGTATTTGCAGGTATTATTTTATACCTGACAAAACCAGAAAGGGACATTACAGTGTTGTGGAACATTTTGAGACAGTTTCAAATCTTGTTAGGATACAAACTTAATAAAGCTAAAACAAAGGCAGTAGTGGTAAATTATGTGCCCACACACAAATTGGTTTAGCAATATCCATATTTATGGGGAAATGATAAAATTAAGTATTTAGGAGTATGGATTAAAAATGATTCCACTGTGGCAGGTAAGGATATGTGGGAAGAGACTAAATAAAAGATAATGCCAAAACTGAGAAAATAGAAGCTGTGTTATATGGATATAAATAGTAAGATACAAACAAGTGAAAATGTTTAGTCCCTTTAGCCTTATACACAAGTCAGGCATATTTTTGTCAACCAAATGAGAAGAATCTGATTCTTCCAGTAGAACAAGATGGATTGGGATTACCAGATTTGAAGAGGTATTTCAGAGCAACACAGTTAAGGCTCCTATATATATATATATATATATATATATATATATATATATATATATATATATATAGATATAGCACAAGCAGAAAACTATTATTCAAAGTGGAAAGGGATTATGATGAAACAGGGGAGGGTGGTTAAGAAACAAGGGGAGTCTGGGATTTTGAATGTAGACCTTTAAGGAGAGTAACAGTCATTATAAAGAGTTTTATATTCATAAAGTAGTAGAAAGTATTCTAAGGACTAAGCCAACACAGGAATGGAGAAAGGAGATTTTACCGGTAGGGATGACTGCAATTAGTGATAAAGATAAAAGGCAAGAGGGGGCTGGAATTTGTTAGAGAAAATTGGCAAAGGAACCAAGGTATTGTGAGCAAATAACTAGAGAGGGGGAAAGGTAATAGAATGGGGAGACGCCAAGAATTTATTTGAACTGCAGGTTAGAGATTGCCTTCCCTATCAAGGATTGATATCAGAGTATAGGCAAAGAGAAAGAAATGGGGGGGGGGTGTCCCAAATGAAAGACCAGCACTGGTAGAGTTTTTAGTAGAATCTAGAATAGAAGCTGCTGTTAAAAAGGAATAATTAGTAGAGCATATAATATATTGAATGATAAGTATAAGAATCAATTGGAGGAGTTTAGAAAGGATTGGGAGGAGAGACTGGATAAGCAATTCACAAAGAAACAATGGGGATATATGTATGTCTCCCACATATGCAGCAAAATCTAGAAGATTTAGGATTTTTGCTTGGAAATGTTTACATAAGTGTTTGTATACCGCATGTAGACTCCAGAGAATGTTTCCTCAGGTAGACAGCAGTTGTTGGAGGTGTGCTGGGGAAAAAGGAGGTAATTGGGAACATATTTTTTGGGACAGTAATCAGTTGGCAAACTTTAAAGATTCCCTGCAGACTACTGTTGGCAGACTTTAAAGATTCCCTGCAGACTACTCTGAGATACTGGGTGAGCAAATCAGTGTATCAAGGGAAATATTTTTTTCTGAGCTATGATACAGAATCGGAATTGCCTAGACATAGCAGGTCTTGCTGAGTAATTATGGTGGCTGCCAAAAAAGCAGTTTCTAGAAAATGGAAATCAAAGTCTAAACCAACAGTACTAGATGCAATGAATATAGTAACAGAGATAAAACAGCTGGAACTGAGATCTTTAGAAAAGGGTTGGAGTAAATTATATAGAAAAAAATGGGAATTGTGGGAACAATACATGCAGGCAAGGAATGAGGTTTCAAAGAAGGCAGGATTTGAGTGAGCTGTGTAATGCTTGGCTAACAGTGACTGGCTGGGTTGTAAGTGGTATATAATGTTTGCAACTAAAATTATTTCAGAATGGTTTGTTTTCATTTATATAAATGTATGATTTGCTGTGTTATAAGTGATAATTTAATAAAGATGAAAAAACAATGGAGAGACACTGGATTAAAAACACTAAGCTACCTGAAAATTATCCTTGCACTCAGTGTTTTGTAAATTGTTGAGGGGGGAGATTTGTGCCTTGCCTTCAGAGACAAAAGAGACACTGTGGTTCTAGAGTTCTTCTATCTATCCAGGTATCCCACAAAGACCAGAACTGTGGATCTGAATCTTTAACAGCAAATTAATGTGGTGGGGAGAGAGGTTTCATTACATAGTGCTTTCCCCACCTCTGGAATAGACTCCCTCTGTAAATTAAGCAGTGTGATACTCCTGTCTTCCTTCCATTGGGCCCTGAATGATAGGGTGAGTATTCGAAAATTCACCTTGGGCTTGACTTGCTTGGCCCTCCTCAAGAGAAGTGGTATGGTCTATGGGTGGGCACTGGTAAGGCTTAGTTGCCTTGTTTTACCTATGATCTAGGCTCAAAGAGGAGCTGAGTAAAGAAGCGTACATGTGGTACATATGTTAAATGTTTAGATAAAATTGTACATTGCTTACATGAACACATGCACATTTGAAAAAATAATAGGTACTTTAGCAGCATTTGTGATTGAGCATATTATAATAGACAAAATAAAATGAATGCGTTTGATTTTATATTTAGACACATAATAAAGATTGGTTACATACTTGTACATTTGAAAGACTATTTGGTAAGTCAGCAGACTTTGTGATTGAGCCAGTTGCAGTTAATAGTAAAAAGAAAGATAATTCATTCATTTAAGCATTTGGATAATTAATTAAAAATCAGCAGTAGAAATAAATACATGAGTGCACGTGTGAACTGTATAATCTCAGTACGTAATTGTTTTTTGAGTTGTCGAAAAAATTTATATTTCCTGATCATAGGATAATAGGAAGTTATAGGCTATTGGCCCTGAGGCCCATACAAGCCTAGCCAAGAATTTAGCCAATGTTCTGACAAGTCAGCACCCAATACCCCTGTCCAGCTGGGACACAGGTGGAATTCCAAGGGTGTATTTTCTGTTCCCCATCCAGTTGTCCAGGTTGTGCTTAAAAAGTGTTAATGAGGGACTCTGCTTGACGTGGAGCAGGAGTCTATTCCACAGAAGGGGGAGTCTTTGGGACACAAATCTGTTCTGCCAACAAGACCTAATGATTTCACAGACCAGGTTGAGGTCACGCCTGTGGGTTACTCTAGTGGAGCTTGACTTAAGGATATGCAGCAGTCCCATCAAGACTGGGTCTGAGGTTGCTTTGTATGCCAGACAGAGGTCACCTCTGAGGAGTCTGTAGGAGACTGAATAGAAGGACAGGGCCTTTATCCTAGCTGTGTAGGGTATATGTTTGAGGCCCTGGATTCTCCTGGTGAGGAACCTCTCTGGTCTCTCCAGCTGCTGCATGTGCTTTGTGAGGTACATGCCGAAAGGGGCATTGTACTCAATAATGGGTCTTATAAGGGAAGAATACAGGGATGTTATGACCACCTTGTCCCTGGATGAGATACCCTTGTAAACGTAGCTCCTCATTCACTGTCCATGAAGCAGCTGCAAGAGTGAAACTTTCTAGGTGGTTTTCAGTTTGATTTTGAAACTTTTAAGTATTTCCTTTCCTGATGTCATTAATAAAGTGTTTCAATGTGGCTAGGGCTGTTTTGGTTAAAGCTCTTTGTCTAGTTGCTTTTCCAAATAAAGGCATGATAAGAGAGTGTCCAACTGGGATCCTCTTGAACTATAGGCTTGTTTCTTAACATTTATTAGCAGCTTCAGTCAGGGTGGTACTGCAGGTTATGAATTCTAAAGAGAAGTGTTCCAAACAGCATTGCTGCTCAGACTTGCACTGGAGATCATTGGAATATTCTCAGTGCACATTGCTATGTGTATTTATTAGCTGAGAATGTAAAGCTGTTTTCAGTAGTTTTGAAAATGTGGGTATTGTCTGATGAGTTATAGATATTAAGGAATAGAGTGTACTTTAACTTTCACAGCAACACATTTCTGACCATAGCTTGTCATGCAGTTGACAAAGCAAATGAGTGATTTTACAGCAAAGTTTCTGTTGCCTTAGAATTGTTTTAGAGGTCAAGTAAGTCAGTGGGTTTAATGGTTTGGCTGTGGTGTAGTATAAGCCTTAAGTGTTTTTTTTTTTTTTTGTATTTCTTTTGGTATACTAAGAGTAGAGAGTTTCAGGAGCTTTCCAAGATGGCTGCACAGTGATTAACAGCTTAATTTCAGCTCCCCCAGTGTGTGAAGAAAAGAAACAGACAGATAAGGGCTAGTAACTCTGCCAGTTTTAGTAAAATTTAATTACTGGCTAGAAAATAGAAGAAACACAGAGAAACTAAAAGAAAATCAGCTATAAAAAGTGAAGAGAAAACATTGACTGGGAGGAATCCTACAGCTGTTTAGCAAAAAGCAGTTCAAGCTTCAGCTTTGGTATAGGAGATGGCTTCTAGTAATTTAGAGGAAAAAATAAATCAAATGTGCTCAAAGCTGATTAAAATAAATTAAACAATGAAGTATATAAACTCAAATAACAAAAGGCTGGAAAAAATGGACGGTGCTTTTTAACAGCTATTCAGATCAACTGATAAAACTGCAAAAATCAGAGGTCAAAATGAAGAAATGGCTGGCTGAGTATGAGACTTCTCAAGAAGAGCTGTTTCAAAAAATGGTAGAGTTAGAGGACAGAGCATGCAGAAAAAAAACTGAGATTTTCACTGTACCAGAGAAATGGGAAGGAGCAAACTGTGTTAACTTTATGAAAGCACAGATAAGTATTTGAACTGGTGTTCCTCAGCAGGATTTCTTAATTGAAAGGGCACATTATTTGCAGCTCCAAACCTGGCCATAAGAAAGCAGCCAAGAACTGTATTAGTAAACATGTAATCATACCAGCAGAAAGAGTTGATCCGGCCAAAACAGTGGCACGTGGATCGGAGACAGTGGAGTGTTTGTGGAAAATGATTATTCACTGTACCCCAGGCAGAAGAAAAGCAGATTTATCCCAACAATTAGCGATGTTGAGATGCAGGTGTGAGGTTCATAGGTTCATAGGTTGGTACTAGGCTATCAGCCCTAGGGCCTATACAAGCCTAGCCATAACAATTCCCTGGCTATTTCTTCCCACTCTATTTACTGCTATACCTGGATGTTGTCAGAATATTTTTTTGAGCATCAACATTATTTTCTGTTGCAGTATGGGCTAAAGGGGAAATATAAAAGTTTGTCCAACAAAAAGTGAGACATCAAACAGAGGGGGGACTCTGCTTCTCATTCTTCTGATAGTAAAGCTTATGCTTCTTATTCTTCTGGTAGTAAAGCTTATGCTTCTCATTCTTCTGATAATAAAGCTTATAGAGAGATTTTGCCAGTGAAATCTTTTCCAGTTTTCCAAAGGAAAATGTTTGACAGACAGTAAAAAGTGCATAGGTTGACTAAAAGGATCAGGAGGTCCTTGGAAATGAACCAGAGTCTGGGGTTGGGAGATGGAGATGAACAGGAAAAAGACCATCAACACTGAAATTAGTGAATAAATATGATACTATAAAGCATCAGTCACATTTGTGAAAAAATCGCTTTACAAGAAAAAGTGCCTGAAAAAGATTGGACTTTAACAAAATCAGCAAACTTGTGGGGGCAGAAAAGCATATACTCTGCTTCATGTTATTAATATTTAGAAGGACACGAAAAGAAAAAAAAAAAAAGAAAAAGTAACTGTAAGTGAAACAATGTTTTTTTAACAGTATTTGTTTAAAACATTTAATGATGTATGTTCCATGATATAAATTATGTGTTATATAGTAAAGTGTTTTTCAGTGATTGTTGTATTGATAAATGAACTAAAGTAAACAAGCACTATTTTTCTTTGTCAGTTTTAAGAAATGTGGGCATTACAATTTAAAAAGAGAGGAATGGCTGGACAAAAGCATGTTTAAGATAGTAGGCTGTAACCTTGGGCTTTTGGGGTGGGGGATAGGGAGAAAAGTGCACTAATTATAATATATGTAGAGTTGAGAGGTTTTCTTTTACTTTTGCATAGGTGAATGTCTAGAGTAATGTCATTAGTTTAATCTGATATGTTTGTGTCAGTGAGTGGACTTTAAAACAAGAGACCGCTGTGAATGTAATTAATAGTTTTCCTTTGGCTGGAAATGTTCACTGTGAGTTGAGAAGTCAGCAGCTGTGAGCAGCTGTACATTCTTTTTTTCTGTTTCCATGGAAACAAGCTCACTACAGGTGAACACAGTAAATCTTGAGACGCCTGGGCATTGTCTGCTGAAAGAAATGTAAATCAAAAGGTACATGGGCAAGTTGTTGTTGTTGTTTGTCTTTCGGCTTTTCCCGGTAAGGGGTCGCCACAGCGGAACTCCGGTCCGCTAATGATTGGCAGTAGATTTTTACGAAACGCCGAGGTACCAGTTCGACGCTCAACCTTCAATGAAGGTAGTTTAGTAAAAAATTAAAGTTTCAAATTATTGGAAGTGAATAAGAGATAGCAACATTTATGGTTTCTAAATTTTTTAGTGCATTTAATTGGACAGTGTTTAATGTAGTTGATAGACACTGTACTTTTTCATAAGGCTAAATGTTAATGCTTTCTGAAATCATATGTACTGTTTTTCACATCTGGGAGGGGAATAAGGATAAGACAAGAACAGACAGTATTTTATCGAAGTTGGAGCAAAGGCTGTAACATATCTTAACATGGATAACCTTAATTTTAGGTTTGTTAATTCCTGTGGGTGCACCTGTTGATTTGAGAGAAATATTCCTGTCAGGAGGGTTTAACTTCATTATTTGAAGATGTACATAATTTTGTGTGTTTGTTTTAAGTTAATAGGTACTGGGGTGTATTTTTGAGGGTTTTCATTAAAACAAAAAGTCTTGTAAAGTGTGGCAAGTTCAAGTGGAGATGATAAGAAACAACTGTATAAAAGATCAAACTGCCAAATAATAGTGGGTGCATGTAATAGAAAACCTGGAAATAGATATTTAAAAAAGCTGCCATATATAATAGGTAGAAACAATAACTTATCATAATGGTTGCAGTGTCCATATTGTTGTGGTACATAAATGGCCTCACAGGTTTACACAAACAGGTAAGCGTACTGAATTATATTAAAAACACAGAGGGCAAATAGCAGTGCTACAGGAGACACATTTGGAAAGAAATGAGCATGTTAATTTGATAAAGGAAGGATTTCAGGATGGATATTTAGCAGAATATCAATGACAAAGGAACATATACTAATTGTTAGAGGAGCCCCAGTCATGGTAGCGGGGGAGGGGGAACAGGGGCCAAAGATAATAATCATAGATTTGTGGCAGTAAGAGGCTACTGCCAAGGGAAGAGGATTATGGCATGTATTTATATTCCACCTAAAACTGCAGTGATGGAGCTGAAGAAAATTTTGGAAAAAATGATCGGAGTTCAGCAGGAAATATTTCTTACAGGTGGGGACTGGGACTTGATTTGCAAGAGTGAGGATGTATATGAGGGACCTAGAATGGAAAATATAGCAAAAGAGGATAGATTTCTGAAGAAATTTATGAATATATTTGGTATGGAAGACATGAATTCAGTAATAGGAGCTTGGATAGAATTTGCATATTATTCTCCAAGGTACAGTAACTGGCCTAGACTAGACAGAATTTGTATTTCACAGGCACATCAGCATTTAATCAAAAGCTTCTGCACACATCCAGTAACTATTTCAAATCATGAGCCAATAACAGCTAAGATAAAAATAACTAAGGTAAAAATGTAGGGTAATGAAGTAAAAAGGAGACACTGGTGCTTCCCCACCTACCTGTTAAAAAGAGAGAAATTTAAGGAACGAGTAGTGGAAATTATTCAAGAGTTATTAGGGAATATAGAAATTTCTTCAGGAGGTATAGCTAGCGAGTGGGATAAAATGAAAGTGGAGTTTAAAAAATAGGGTGACAGTAAAAGAAAAAGATATATGGTTAATAAGTAATGAGAATTGTATAACCAGGGATTCTGTGTAGGTATTAGAGATATTTTAGAAATTTTAAGAAAATGTGTATAAACCAGAGAAATGTGGAAGTCAAGAAAAAAAAATCACAAGTGGAAACATTTATGGAAGACTTAAGGATGCCAAGGTTACTGGCAGATGAGGCTGAACAATTAACAGTTAAGATAGGAGGAGTTAAGATAAAAATGGTGACGTATAATCAGTCTGCAGGAAAGTCTTCAGGAATATATGGTATTCCTGTGTATGTTTGGAAGCTAGGAAGGAAAGAAGATCTGGAAAGTTTTCTTTTAACAGTATTTTAAAAGGATGGGAAGCACTAGCTTCCTGGAAGAAAGCTGTGGTGGCTGTAATACTTAAAGACAGTAAAGATCCATCAGACCCAGCTTCATATAGGCCCATTTAAATGTTAACCCATGATTATAAAGTGTTTATATCTATAGTAACTTAAAGAATGGGAAAGATGTTGCCAAAATTGATAGATATGGATCAGTGTGGTTTTGTGGAGGGGAGGCAAACATTTGATAACATTAATAGAACAGTGATGATCCGGAGAGAGAAGCAGAATGTAGTAAAGTACTGGTGGTGTTGGTGGATCTTGATGCACAGAAAACATTTGGCAGACTAAGCTGGGATTTTATGAGTAGAGCAAAGAAAGCATGTGCATTCCTTCATACAATAATAAGGTTAATTACGAGGATGTTTGAGGGACTGGAGGAAAAAATTGATGTATGAGGGTCCTCTCTGATAATATATGTGTGAACAGAGGAAAAGGGCAAGATCATCCTCTTTATGCAAAAAAAAAGGGACTCCATAATTTAAGGATGTAATTGGCATGGTTGGCTTTATTTGCAGACAGTATTATTTTTTACATGATAAAACCAGAAAAAGACATCTGAGAGTTGTGGATCACTCTGAGACAGTTTCAGGTCTTTTCAGGATGTAAACTTAATGAAGATAAAACAAAGACAATTGCTCTAGACCGTGTCCTTTTATGGGGAAAAAATAAAATGAAGTATTGAGGAGTATGGGTTGTAAAGGAATCTGTTATGTCAACTAAGGATATGTGGGAAGTGACCAAACAAACGATAAAAAAAGAGAAACTGGAGGCTCTTGTTTATGGGTATAAGTGGCAAGATACAAGTAGTAAACATGTTTCTGTCCCTTTAGTTTTATGCTCAGGTCAGGAATATTTTTATCAACCAGAGGAGAAGTTATGGATAGTAATTAATAAAGAGTTGAAGGATTTTATCTGGGAGGGGAAGAGGGCAAGGGTCAAGTGGAGTAAACTTATCCTTCCAGTAGAACAAAGTGGTTTAGGATTACCTGATTTAAAGGGTTATTTTAGAGCTACACGTTTATAGCTTTCTGCTTGTGCTGTGCCTTAATTCAAACTCCAAAGGGATGATGATGATGATGAAGCGGGGGGGGTTCAAGAAATAAGGAGAGAGTGGGATTTTGGATATAGATCCTTAAGAGTAATAACAGCCATACAGCATTATATGTTCAGAAATTAGCAGAAAGTATTTTAAGAACTAAGTCAACATGAGTATGGGGAAAGAGATTCTGCAGATAGGGATGACTGCAGTCAGGGATGCAGAAAATAGGCAGGAGGAGACTGGAATTTACTGTAGAAAACTGGCAAATGAACCATGGTATTGGTGAAAATATCTAAAGAGGGAGGGAAAGGTAATAGAATGGGGAAAGGCCAAGAAGACATTTGGAATGCAGATTAGAGACTGCCTTCCCTATCAGGGATTGATATCAGAATATAGGCAAAGAGAAAGGGATGGGGGAATCCTAAGTGAAAGACCTGCATCTAGAACAGAACCTGCTGTTAAAAAAGGATAGTATAGGAATCAGTCATAGGAGGTTAGAAAAGACTGGGAAGAGAGAGTCGATAAGCAATTCCCAAGTAAACAATGGGAGGATATATGTATGACTCCCAAATATGCAACACAGTCTAGATGATTTAGGATTTTTGTTTGGAAGTGTTTGCGTAGGTATTTTATACCCCTAGCATATTCCAAAGAATTTCTTCACAAGTAGATGGCAAATGTAGGTCTGATAGGGAAGGAAGAGGTAACTAGGAACATACGTTTTGGGAGTGTAATGAGCTGGCAGACTTTAAAAATTCCCTACTGAGTTTATAAGGTCATAGGTAGGCACTAGGCTACCGGCCCTGGGGCCTATATAAGCCTAGCCAAAAAAGTTACCTGGCATTTGCTGCCCAAGAAAGCTATTTTCCTGCACCCCTGTCTAGCAGAGCCACAGAAGTGATCCCTACGGTGAATTTCCTATTACCTATCCAATTGTCGAGATTTTTTCTTGAAGAGGCTAATGAGGAGCTTTGCTTGACATGAATGGAGTCTGCTACTTTCACTGTGTGGGTTATGTCAGTGTGCCAGTTGGCCACCCATCCTGTGACATAGGGATTTGTGCCCAGTCTAGTGAATTTATCTATAATTCCAAAGTGGGGGATGGTGTTGAAAGGCTTGGCTATGTCAAGATAGGCTGTGTGCACCACCTTACCCTCATCCACGTCTCTGGTGACTGCTTCAAAGAAGTCAAATCAGGTTTAGGAGACACGACCTACCTTTTACAAACCCAAACTGAGTGGGGTCCAGAGTTTGGCGGTTAAATATGTCTTTGCTTATAAGCTCCAAGATGATAAGTTCCATTGCCTTGCAGACCAGGCTTGTCAAGCTAATGGGGCGGTAGTTCCTGGGGTCCGTGGTGGCACCCCCTTTGTGGAGTGGGATAACTGTCACTGTGTGACATTCAGTAGGCACAAATCCTGAAGAGAGGCTATGATTGAACATGGTACTTAGATTGGGTGCCAGTTCATTCTGTAGTTCATGCAGAACGCAGCCTGGGATGTCGTCAGGTCCCATGGATGCTGTGTTCTTGGCTTTGGAGAGTGCAGTCTTTACTTGTGCAGCTGTGATTACAGGGACTTTTCATTCTTCCGGTATAGTGATGGGCCCTTTAGGGGGTGAGAGGATGTGAAGTTTGCACTGAACCTATCAGACCAGGATGTTGGCAGTGTCAGTTGGTTCTGTATATGTAATGCCATTGTACTGGAGCTTAGAGCAGATCTTACTTTCGCCATTGAGATTCTTGACATAGCTGTAGAATGCGTTGTGGTTATCTTTAGAATCAGTGGCGATTTTATTTTTGTAACTAGCTTTGGAGGATTTTATGAGGGATCTCAGCTTTTTACTGAGGCTGACCAGGGAGTTCCTGCAGTTGGGGGATTTTACTCTTTTTTTGCAACAGCTTCTTCCTTCAGGTGTAGAGTTTGTTCATGGCAGGGGATCCCCAGATTGGCTTCCTTTTCTTTGCAGGATAGCATCTTGGTTCTGTTGGGGATGGCACAATCCATGCACTCGTGTATGTGCTTATACAGTGCATTTGTATAGGATTCAGCAGTTGTACCTCTATTTTCCATCTGTATGGGTGTCGTGAAGCTTGCCACGTCTGTTTTAAGGAGCATGAAGTTGGCTTTGGAGAAGTTTTTTACGGTGGTTTCCTTAATGGGGGTTGGGGGTGGGATATTGATGTCTAGGTTGATTAGCTTGTGGTCGGATCTGACCAGCGAGGAGTTGACCTCTGGCATGGAACATCAGTTTCCCATATTGGTAATGACCAGGTCCAGGATATTGCCGCCCCTGGTGGGGGTATGGACAAGCTGATCCAGGGCATTGGAATTTATGAATTCCAGAAAGAGTTGAGCAAATGAGTTGGTACATGAGTAGTTTTTCCAGTTGATAGTGGTGTAGTTGAAATCGCCCATTATTAGGGTATTGGGCTGTACCTTAGTATTACCCAGTATATCAAGAAATGTGGAGTGGGCATCCTAGGGCATGGCGGGGGAATCTGTAACAAGCTGCAACCTTGATTGCAGTCTTGCGCAGTGTTAGTTGCACTTGGATAATTTTGGATGCATTATGTTGAGCAACTAGCCTGGAGGTGTGGATATCCTTAATGAATATGGACATGCCTCCTCCTTTAGTGTTTCGGTCCAGGTTAGGTGGCCGAAAGGTGTGGTATGAGTTATACCCTGATAATGCAGAAGTGCTCTCTGGAGCCTTGAACCAGGTCTCTGTCACTGCACAGATGTCGATGTTCTCCATTTTAAGGAGTGCCTCGAGTGAGTGCATTTTGAGGTTTAGACTTCTAGCATTGTATAGCATTACCCTCAGATTTTACTTGCTTATACCTGCAATGGTGGTGAGTTTGTCATTTGAACCTTGCCTAAAAAAGGCACTATAGGGGTGGCAAGAGCCTTAGCCAGTATCCAGAATCCCAGGGGCGACAGGTGCAGGCCATCTCTGGCAAAGCATTGTGGTCTGTCGATCATGTCATCCCAGGCAGACAGACACTGGATCCCCTTAGAATGACACCAGAGGCTTAGCCAATTGTTGAAGTCAATCATTTTGTCCTTGTATTGTGGTATCATTCTGGGCGATGGCAGGATGTTACTCAAGGCTATGGTCATACCTGCCTGGGCTGCATGATCCGAGAGCTCCTCCATGTCTCTTTTCATGTAGTCCAGGGAGGTACATCTCAGGTCATTCACACCAACATCGACAATGACAGAGTCATATTTGTACTTCTTGTGGAGTGACCCGAGTGCTTGCATTATGTGGCAGATCCTGGCACCCGACAGGCAGCTGACAGTAACTTTCTCCTTGTTTAGCCTGGTGAGTGGGACATCAATGTGCCTAACTATAGCGTCACCTATGACTAATGTGTTGGGTATGTTGTTTTGCCTTATGGGCTGAGCTTGAGTGGCACACTGATTTTGTGGGCTGTATGTCATTTGGGTAGTGTTGGGGGGGTGTTGGTTGCTTGAGTTTCAGCTTTGGAGGTCTCTGTTGTTTGGGCAGATTTTTATTGAGAGCCTCTGCGAATGTAGGTGTGTGTTTTATGTTACTATGTGTGGGTTTAGGTGGTATAGGTTTTGATGGACTGTGTTGAGTGTGGTGTGGTGCAAGTGTTTTACCTTCTCCTCTTGACTGTCTAGTACAGTCTTGGCTGGAGAGCTTGGCTTCCAGTTTGGCTATATAAGTGCATCTTTCACAGGTTGTAGTGTTGTGTGGTAGGAGGAGAGAGTTGTCAATGTACATGAGGCAATTGCTACATTGCCCCACGATGCCCAGATTCATCAGGTGGACAGGGAAAATACTGGGAGCTGATCCTTAGACATTCCTGGATAGGTGCTTATTAATTTAAGTACTCAAAACTGTTTTCCTCCTAAGAAGTGAGGAAAGTTGAGTGCTGCAGTAATTTGTAGATTTAGTGCTTGCAGTGAGTTTTGAACAACTGCTGAGCACAAGGAAACAGTTTTGAGTGCTAAAACTAGAAAATTGGCTAATTATAAGGGAAAACTAGAAGAGCAGATTTTCTGGCAAGGGGAATAGTTTAGTCCTAGTTAAACGGTGCTGTGCGATGCGCAAAACTGCACAAACACGGGTTTTTAAACAGAAAGATGAAAGGGATAGAAATAGCCCAAAATGGCCTTTAAAACTACAGATTCTGATCTGAAACCACTCCTTCAGCGACAGATAGGCTGCTCAAAGCTCACCGCTCTCACTGATGAACAGAGAAGCTTCCTTCTATCTTAGTAAGGTCTGGGCAACACAGAAACTACAAAGCCCAGAATTCAGCAAAATCTGAAAACCGGACTCTACTAGTTATAGAAAGGTGGGAAGACGAGTAGAGGGAGAGGATTTTTTTTTTTTTTTTTTTTTTTCAAAAATTAAAACAGATACAGTAAAACAAACACTTTTAAAGCAGAGAAATGGCTGTTGCACTTGAGTGTGTAGCCTTCAACAGTTCAACAGTTGAAAAACACTTAAAAACGATCAGTTAAAGTGCAAACAGTATTAGAATTCAAAAAAACAGTTCAAATAAGTTGCAAAGTTAATAAAAAACACTCAGAATAGTGCGGCTAGCAAAAATAAGCAATAAAAAGCAAAACAGATGTACTTAATCCACTCAAAGTCTCCCTTTTCTCTCTCTCTCTGCTGCTGTAGAACTCTGCAAGACACCCAGGTAGGATCTTGCTAAGGTAATACAAGCGCAAAAAACGCGCAAACACTGTTTTTTAAACAGAAAGATGAAAGGGATAGAAATAGCCAAAAATGGCCAATAAAACTACAGATTCTGAGCTGAAACCACTCCTCCAGCAACAGATAGGCTGCTCAAAGCTCACCACTCTCACTGATGAACAGAGAAGCTTACTTGTATCTTAGTAAGGTCTGGGCAACACAGAAACTACAAAACAGCCCAGAATTCAGCAAAAACTGGTTATAGAAAGTCAGAAAACGAGTAGAGAGAGGATTTTTTTGTTTGTCAAAAATATTGGGCGAGGAAATGGGGGTAACTAAAGAAATAATGTTTTCAACTGGGATACAGGATTTCAGTTGCATAGACATAGTACGTCTTGTTAAGTTTAATTCTGGTGGCTGCCAAAAAAAAAAAAAAAACAATTACTAGAGGATTGAAGTAAAAGTCTAAAGCAACCGTATTTGCAGTAGTGAATATTGTAACAGAGATAAAAGAACTGGAAGTGACATCTTTAGTAAAGGTTAAGGGCAAAATACAGAGAAAAAATGGAAATTATGAGAACAATATGTGCATATTAATGTTTTGGAACAATAAGGTTTGAGCAATTTATGTAATGTTGTTTTGATGATAATTGTACAGAAGACTATATGTAATGTTTAATGTTTCAGTCAACGTGTTAATATGTTTTGTTTTCTTATAGGTATATATATATATATATATATATATATATATATATATATATATATATATATATATATATATATATATAAGTATATGTTTGCTTTTGTCTTGTGTGGAGATTCAGTAAAGGTGTTAAAATATAAAAAAAGGAGTTTCCCAGCAGATCCTTAACATAAGAGTGTGGACAGTTTAGCAAGCAATTGTGTTCAGAAGAACATTATTTGTGCCTTTGATTTACTAATGCAGTGGTCCATTTAGCAAGTTGACTGAAGTCTTTTTTTTTTTTTTTTTTTGCTATTTGCTGAAAGTCTAGTGAAGGACTTGTTGGCATGTAGGAAGAGTATGTAATAAAAGTTATGAATCAAATTGAGTGAAGTAAGATCATGGGTCAGATCATTCAGGGAGAGTGAGAATAGGAGTGCCCCTAGCACTTATTCCTGCAAAACAGCCTAGGTTAGTATGCCAGTATTGCAGAAGTGCGACTTTGATAATTAATGGAAAGTTGGATTTGATAAAATTGTGTTTTTACCAAAGCCGAATCAAATAAGTATTTTACAGGAGTTTTTATTTTCAGAAATATTGTGTGACTTACTGTTTTGAAGGTTCTTGTTATGCCTGTAAAATACCTGTTTTTATCTACTGTTATTCATATTGTTGTAAATGAGGTTGGCTACTATGTACATAGTGGTAATTGTGCTGAAGCCATTGTAAAATCCATGCTGTTCATCAAAGAGTGGTCTATAACTGTTTATGTGGTTGAGTATTTGCTTGTAAACCAACTTTTCAAATGTTTTAGAAAGGGGCAGAGGTTTGTGATGGGTTCAAAATTCTGTAGAGTGTTAGGGGAAGTAACTTTGGAAAAGGGAATCACTTGCTGTTAAGTAGTTTAATTTGTTTCTGATACCTTTTCAGTTTTAACTAACTAAAGCGTCTTTACATTAAGAAAACTGGGACTGCAATTCTAGAGGGAGCAGTAAGGTAGCCTGGTTTGTCTGAATTGGGAAACACATAAGTGGGCTTAAAGGGAAAAGTACTTGTTATAGTTAGTTGGTATATAGTCACTTTAGGCTAACCAATGTGTGTTTTTACATTATGAAGACTGGGACTGCTATTATGAAGACTAGTGGCAGTAGAAATAAATAGAAGTCATTTTGGGACAGTACATCAGTTATGAGGGAGCAGTTCAGAATTCAGATGGCAGTCGTAGGAGGACTCTGAATCTCAGAAAAGATACTGTGACCTTCTAGTTCATGGGCTCCCAAAGCTAATGGCTGTCATTCCATTTCAGGAAGCCCTTTTGCATGTTTTACAGACAGCAGCCTTGGAGCCAACCCCCCCCCCCCAGAAACATGATAGATAATAGTAGGTTCAGGATCATTACAAATGTCTGTATAAGAATCCCATTACAGATATATTGTGTCCCTAGGGAGAGTTAATGGAAGTAGAACAACTCCAAGCAGAATACTTTTCACAATGACAAGAAAGGCAAACTGCTTTACTGGTTTGACAAAGGAGTATACACGTCAGCAACTGGGACTTCAAACCCTGAATGGTCAGACTCATATTCTGAAATATCAGAAACATATAATTAAGCAACCCCAAGATAGCTGTGGGGGAATGAAAGCTGAAATCCTGAAGAAAGCTGTGATGAGCCAGACATAGAAATGTCGGTATGATATTGTGGATCAGACACATTTTAGTCTCCTGTTCCCAAATGTAATGGAAACTGCCCCTGTAAGCAAGGACAATAGTACAACAAACAGAGAAAAGGCAAGTGATCTAAAGGGGGAATAGGCCACACAGTAAAGAAAATGACCACAGCAAGACAGAGGGAGATCTGGGGGGTCTGCAGGGCATAGGTCCAAGTAGGATGCTGTTGTGACTAATTCAGCCCCCTCCTCCCAAAACTTTCACCCTACCCCGTTTAGCACCCCCCCCCATCCTTATCCCACATCACCCTAGGATAGGCAGCTGGCTAGCTTCCTTAAACAAGAATTGGCCAAACATAGCTAAGTGTAGATAAGTAGATCTTTATTTATTTATTTAACATTTGTTGACCAGGAAAGTCCGACTAGGACAGAGCCTATTTTCAGCAGAAGCCCAGGGAGAATTGCTCCAGACACGTCTTTGGAATGTGGGAGGAAACTGGAGTACCCGGAGAAAACCCACACGAATGTAGGGAGGACATGCAGACTCCACACAGAAGGCACCCCAGCTGAGAATCGAACCAGAGAACCTCTTGCTGTGAGGCAACAATGTTAACTGCTGCAGCACTGCGCCACCCTTCTTATAAATAATCTCCAGAGGTTAAAAACTGTACTTCACATCCAGACTAAAAAAGATGACTTCTGTCTGTAAAAAGACTAAAAACACCTATCCCCAACCTTTTAGCAGAAATCCTGATGTGAGGAACTATAAAACTTCTTCCTACCTGTCCAAGAGGCTGAAGGATTTTACTCCAGGTTGTTCTTCATCCCAAGAAAAGGCAGATCATGGAGACCCATTCTGGGTTTATCCCGGCTAAGCGTATCCCTGTCAGTCTGCAAATTCAAATTAATTACCTTACATGCTATCTTGCCCCTCTTGTGCCCTCAGATCCTACTGCTGCATTAGGTCTTAAGGATGCCTACCTACAATATCCTTGTTTGTAAAGGACCCTGGAAGTACCTGAGTTTTGTAGTGGGGATCACCATTGCCAGTTTACTTCTTTGCACTTTGGTTTGACTACTGCATCCAGAAATTTTACAGACCATCTGGCACCATTCATACCTCTTTGCAGGACCAAGGGCATACTCATCTAACCTTGGACCATCTGCCATATTCAAGCATAAATCCAGGAGAATTTGTAGAGGGCACTGAAGTACATACTAGACTGCCTCACCAGGCTTGGTTTATCACTGAGTGATTATAAGTTGCTTATTTTCAGCCAGAACAGGGGTCTTCCTCAGGACCCTGTCACATACTAACTCAACGTCTTACCTACCATAAGAAAAGGTAGACTCACTTTCTCTCTTCTTTCATGATGTGCTAGAAAGATCAGTGGCAACAGTCAAGTAGTTCCTGAATATTCTGGGCCTCATGGCATTTACATTACTCATGGCACTGCCATCAGCCAGGCTGCTCATGAGGAAACTTCCATGGTACCTAAAGAATTTGTGAGACCCACTCCCTGGCATATATCTTTCCAGTCCTAACCTATGTAAGGAGAGAGCTGGAGTGGTGGATACAAGAAGTCTTAAAGAATGAGAGCATACCCTTCAGACCTTGACAACAGATGCTACAGGCATATGTGTTGTGTGTACCTTGGACCTCAAAGAGCTGGGTACCTACCTTTCTGGGGATGCTAAACTGCACATAAACATAAGGGCAATGAGAATTGTTCAGGATCTCAAAATTCCTCTAGACAATCTGAAAGTCTTGGACCCTGCATACCACAACAGACAACACCATAGTTATGTTGTACATAAACAAGTGTAGTATGCCCTGCCACCTCTGCTGGCTAGTAATGCAGGCATGCAAACAGGTTCTGGAATACAGTTTGTTATTGAAGCAACTTGTATATCAACTCAGGAAAACTCCACAGTGGATCAGTTAAACATGACCTTTTGCAGATCCACACACAAGTGCTAGACAAGGGCACATTCTTAGACCTCACAAACAGATGGGGTGTGCCAGAGATGGACCTTTTTCCTTCTCCAAACAAAAGGCAACTGAGAACATTCTGCTCCATAACTCCAAACAAACACGCTTGAGCATTAGATGCTGTTTAATTTTCATTTATATGTTGGTTGCTTGGTTAGAGCACCTATCATAGCATGACCAGTTGCAGGTTCAGTCTGGGTTATCTTCAAAATAGTAGGAAAAAATTTGTAACAGTTGCAACTAACAGTGGAGCACAAAAGTAATACAAACTAGTCACATAAAATAGACTGTAGAAACACTACACCACGGTGAGGTATACATTTTGCAAGCAGAAAAGTGGAATCAGAGGAGTAGCAAGAAAACAGTGAGAAGTAGGTTTAGCATT
This sequence comes from Protopterus annectens, assembly GCF_019279795.1. Classification (NCBI taxonomy): domain Eukaryota; kingdom Metazoa; phylum Chordata; order Ceratodontiformes; family Protopteridae; genus Protopterus; species Protopterus annectens. Next base: position 830,466,246 of record NC_056751.1, read on the forward strand.
GTAAATTGTAGTGGGTAATCCAGTGCATTTATAGGACAGAGCAAGAGATAAGTAATGGTAAATGTGTAGAGTTCAAGGAGAGAAAGGAGTCCAAGAACCATGAAAATTTAAAGGTAATGATCATGGGGGGGACAGAAGCTATATACATGTTTACAGGAAGCAAAAACATAGTAGTAACCAATAGAGTGGCAGTATAAATGAGGTGACGTGTGAGTAAATTAACTTAGTGTAAAGTAGTAATTAAGAGTTATGTTCTGCATTGTGCCATTTGCATTTGTATTGCTCAAACAGATTGTTTGAGTTACATCCTGAACTTGGTGTAGTTAGTATGCTCTTTGAGATAGTGATGAAGGGGTTGTCACAGTGTTGTAGCTAGAGTCAGAACTGTTCAGTTTAGCTGACGGTATTTGTTGAGTAGGGACTGCTGTACCCTGGCTTCTGAGGATGTAAGCTGGCGTGGTAGTGTTAAGTTTAATAGCATGTGGAAAAGGGGCATCTTGGTTGAGTAATGAGTAGTTGGGAGGCCAGACATAGGTTAGGTCTTACTTATACTAGGAGCCAGCTTGCTTTGGATAAAGTAAGGTAATGGTGCTCAAGGTAATGGGAATTGTTGATGAGGTAGCATATTTTATTAGATAATGTCTGTGGTGTTTATGTGGTATGGTGCCCTCTTGCAATTTAGAGAGTAGGGGTGACCATATTTAAAAAGACAGACTGGTAGTGCAGAGTTGCTGACTTGATCTTTAAATGCATGGAGGTTAATTAAGCAGTAGAATTGTGAAGGAATAAAATACTTACACAAAACATTATGTATTGGCTTGAATAAGAGTTGTAGGGGAAAGTCACTTCCTTGAGAACTGTAATAATGTCATGAATATTTTTGTGGTCTAAATAATAAGCACTTTAAATGCATCAGCACAACTATACCATATAACAAATATGAGTAGAGGATATGACCTCTTGCTAACGATTTATTAAAAGCAGTACATGGCCATGGTACTCTTCTAAGATATCACATTATTTATAATACAGTAGGCAGTTTGCGAGTAATCAATAGCAGTGCAGGTTAATGGGTATATACCAGGCTAACAGCCACTAAGGCCTTTGTAAGCCTAGCCACAGTCCAGCCCAACTGCATCCCCTTGTAACATGTGCATTTTAACTGGGGAGTATGCTTGTTAGGCGGGTATGCTAATTAGGAGGTTGCTAAACAATTATGTTTCTGTGTATGTTAGTTAGGAATATTTACTGTTGGACTTGGTATACAGGAGACATGGGGGCCAGCCTAGGGATGAATTTATGATTATCCATCCAGTGTTAGGAAATGTTTACTGTTGACCTGTATCTGTAAGAGATATGGGGGCAAGCTTGGGAATTTTGCAATTTCCCATCCAGTGGTCAAAGTTATGTTTGAATAAGGTTAGGGATGGACACTGCTTTACATGGATGGGGAGCCTATTCCAGAGCATGGGGATCCTTTGAGTCACATATCTGTCCTGCCAGCATGTTCTGTTTCAAAAGCTCAGTCAGGGCTGAATCTAAGGACGCTTTATATGCCAAGCACAGATTGCCTTTCAACAACCTGTAGGAAACCAAGTATAGAGACAGGGCTCTAAGGTGATTTGTTTAGGATAGTGTATTAATACTCTGGATTCTCTCAGTGAGGAACCTTCATGAGCATTCCAGCTGTTGCATATGCCTGAACAGGTACATGCCAAAGCACTTCCTTGCATTGAGTTTTAATCCATAGCTTTGGCAGCAGACATTTGTCTGTGTTAGATGCTCTTGCAGGATATTAGTATCATGGGGAGAATTTATAACTCCCAATTTGCAGTCTGCATACTTGGTGAGCCAGACGCCCTTAAAATTAGCCTTGCACTCTGAGCATAGCTCTTAACCTCTTAGAACAAAAAATCTAGACAAAGCCAAAAATAATGGGGGGACAAAGCCCCAAAAATAGGGACACATTTTAAGTATTGCTCTTATAAATTTAGAAAAGTTGCTAGAATAAAAGGTCTTGTGTTACTGTGCATTTGTCTGAAGGATATGAAGTCTGAAACTCAAATGCCTGTCATCATTTAGTGATTTCAGTCCTCACTGATTTGCCAGAAAAATCCAGAAAATCACAAAATTTATAAGGAACACATCAAAAATATGAGGCAAAAATCTGGACATTTGAGAGGTATGCCTCTGAGAAGTAGATGCCAAACAGGAGTGGGCCCAGCACTGAGCCTTGTGATACTCCACTGTTGACCTGCATCTTGGTGGTGGTGGTCTCTCCAATCCTGACTTCTTCGATACTATCTGTGAGCCAGCTGGCAAACCAGTGAGTTTATAGGGATGTATACCTAGTTCAGTGATTTTTCCATCAATACCCAAGTACTGTATTGTGTTGAATATCTTAGTTGGGTCTAGGTAGGAGGAGGAGGTCTGCACCATTTTCCCTACTTCTGTTGCCTTGGTTACCTTCTCAACGAAGTCTACCAGGTTAAGTAGGTATGACCTTCCTTTGACAAAACCAAACTGGGGTGGGTCCAGTGTTTGCAGGTTGCCAATGTCTGTGTTGATCTTTCCATTATAATTTGTTCCATGGCTTTCCATATTAGACTAGTCAGACTGATGCGTCTGCAGTTCCCAAGGTCTGTTGATGGTCCTTCATTGTGAATAGGGAAAACAGTTGCTGTCCTCCATTCACATGGTGCATAAGCCTGTTTTGAGGATATAGTTGAAAAGCGACTCAAGTGGTCCTGATAGGTTATTTTTTAGGCAGCCTGAGATGTTATCGGGCCTCATGTGAACCTCCTCATGCAGTGCAGTGCAGCAGATCCTTAGTATACTCTGGAATACCCACAGTCATACTAGGTGCGTAGAGTTCAAGGAGAGAAACGAGTCCAAGAACCGTGAAAATTTAAAGGTAATGATCATGGGAGGGGACAGAAGCTATATACATGTTTACAGGAAGCAAAAACATAGTAGTAACCAATAGAGTGGCAGTATAAATGAGGTGACGTGTGAGTAAATTAACTTAGTGTAAAGTAGTAATTAAGAGTTATGTTCTGCATTGTGCCATTTGCATTTGTATTGCTCAAACAGATTGTTTGAGTTACATCCTGAACTTGGTGTAGTTAGTATGCTCTTTGAGATAGTGATGAAGGGGTTGTCACAGTGTTGTAGCTAGAGTCAGAACTGTTCAGTTTAGCTGACGGTATTTGTTGAGTAGGGACTGCTGTACCCTGGCTTCTGAGGATGTAAGCTGGCGTGGTAGTGTTAAGTTTAATAGCATGTGGAAAAGGGGCATCTTGGTTGAGTAATGAGTAGTTGGGAGGCCAGACATAGGTTAGGTCTTACTTATACTAGGAGCCAGCTTGCTTTGGATAAAGTAAGGTAATGGTGCTCAAGGTAATGGGAATTGTTGATGAGGTAGCATATTTTATTAGATAATGTCTGTGGTGTTTATGTGGTATGGTGCCCTCTTGCAATTTAGAGAGTAGGGGTGACCATATTTAAAAAGACAGACTGGTAGTGCAGAGTTGCTGACTTGATCTTTAAATGCATGGAGGTTAATTAAGCAGTAGAATTGTGAAGGAATAAAATACTTACACAAAACATTATGTATTGGCTTGAATAAGAGTTGTAGGGGAAAGTCACTTCCTTGAGAACTGTAATAATGTCATGAATATTTTTGTGGTCTAAATAATAAGCACTTTAAATGCATCAGCACAACTATACCATATAACAAATATGAGTAGAGGATATGACCTCTTGCTAACGATTTATTAAAAGCAGTACATGGCCATGGTACTCTTCTAAGATATCACATTATTTATAATACAGTAGGCAGTTTGCGAGTAATCAATAGCAGTGCAGGTTAATGGGTATATACCAGGCTAACAGCCACTAAGGCCTTTGTAAGCCTAGCCACGCAGTCCAGCCCAACTGCATCCCCTTGTAACATGTGCATTTTAACTGGGGAGTATGCTTGTTAGGCGGGGTATGCTAATTAGGAGGTTGCTAAACAATTATGTTTCTGTGTATGTTAGTTAGGGAATATTTACTGTTGGACTTGGTATACAGGAGACATGGGGGCCAGCCCAGGGATGAATTTATGATTATCCATCCAGTGTTAAGGAATGTTTACTGTTGACCTGTATCTGTAAGAGATATGGGGGCAAGCTTGGGAATTTTGCAATTTCCCATCCAGTGGTCAAAGTTATGTTTGAATAAGGTTAGGGATGGACACTGCTTTACATGGATGGGGAGCCTATTCCAGAGCATGGGGATCCTTTGAGTCACATATCTGTCCTGCCAGCATGTTCTGTTTCAAAAGCTCAGTCAGGGCTGAATCTAAGGACGCTTTATATGCCAAGCACAGATTGCCTTTCAACAACCTGTAGGAAACCAAGTATAGAGACAGGGCTCTAAGGTGATTTGTTTAGGATAGTGTATTAATACTCTGGATTCTCTCAGTGAGGAACCTTCATGAGCATTCCAGCTGTTGCATATGCCTGAACAGGTACATGCCAAAGCACTTCCTTGCATTGAGTTTTAATCCATAGCTTTGGCAGCAGACATTTGTCTGTGTTAGATGCTCTTGCAGGATATTAGTATCATGGGGAGAATTTATAACTCCCAATTTGCAGTCTGCATACTTGGTGAGCCAGACGCCCTTAAAATTAGCCTTG